>NC_092789.1:46334940-46683064 GCF_047496795.1 Chiloscyllium punctatum
GACCTTTCCGGTACGCCGCTAGTGACTGAACACCAAGATGAACATGTTCTATCAACTGCAACCCTCTGTTTTCGTTCAGCAAAGCAATTACTGATCCAAACTGTATGTCTCCCAAAATCCCATTCCCTCACGTTTTGTATAATAGCGTACTGTGGGGAACCTTATTGAACGCCTTGCTTAAATTCGTATACACCACTTCAACCGGTTTACTCTCATCTATCTGTTTGGTCACTTTGTCAAAAATCTCAAGAAGATTCGTTCGGCACGACCTATCCTTCACACAACAGTGCTGACTGTCCATGATCAGATCATTCTTTTCTGGATGGTTATACATCGTATCTCTTATAACCTTTTCCAACATTTTGCCAACAACTGAAGTGACACTCGCTGGTCTGTAATGACCAGGTTTGACTCTACTATCTTTTTTGGACAACATTTGCAATCCTCCAGTCTCAGGCACTATTCCTGTAGATAATGATGATTTGAAGATCAATGCCAAAGGATCTACAATCTCTTCCCTTGCTTCCCAGAGGATCCTCGGATAGATCCCAACCGGCCCAGGGAACTTGCGTATTTTCACACTTTGCAGTATTTCTAATAATTCTTCCTTGTGAACCTCAATCTCTTCTACTCGAGATGCAAGTAACTCTATCTTTCTCGTCAACATTTTCAGTTTTATAGTGAACACTGTCGGAAAATATTTATTTATTGCTTCCCCTACCTCCACGGACTCCACACACAACTTCCCGCGATTATCCTTGATTGGCCCTAATTTAACGTTCATCCTTCTTTTATTGCTGACATATCTATGGAAAGCCTTAGGGGTAACCCTGATCCTATCCGCCAACAACTTCTCATGTCTCCTCCTGCCTCTTCTGAGATCTCTTTTTTAGGTCTTTCCTGACTACCTTGTAACCCTCAAGCGCCATAAGTTTTCATATTTTGTCCTAACATAAGCTTGTTTCTTCTTCTTGACCAGGGATTCCACTTACTTAGAAAACCACGGCTCACGCGTTCTATATCTTCCTCCCTGCCTGACAGGCACATGCTTATCTAGGACACACAGGAGCTTTTCCTTCAATATGCTCTTCTAAACTCTTCCATTTGACAGAAGATGCAGAAGTTTTAACACACATATCAACAGATTTAACAAGGTTTCTTTTTCCCTTTCGTAAGACTTCTCAAATAGTAAATTGGCTACTCTTCTCACTCTCTGTGGACCTTCCCTGCAGTGGGAACATTGCATTCATTACTCTGGTCCATTATAAAAGTAGATGTTTTACTGTATGTTGTGCCTGCACTGCACGCAAAACAAAACGTTTCGCTATACTTAGATTAATAATATATATTTGTGTTAATAATATATAAAATAACACAAAATAAACTTAACTAAATTAAAATAAAATAAGGTGACCCCTCAGTCTAAAGTGCCCCAATCATTTAGCCTCTTCACGCAACTCAAATCCTCCCAACCCCTTAATCTCTTGCAATTATTTTCTGCAGGTTTAGGAACATCTTTCCCAGAGAATGCCAAACAAATTTCGGTGCAGTGTTCTAAAATTAGCCACACCAATTTCCTTTACAGCCGCAGCATGTCGCCCCAACTCCCATAGTCAGCGTTCTGACCAATGAAGGCAAGTGTAGGAAACGATTTATTCACCATCCTCACTATCTGTGGCCTCACCCCAGGGTCTCTTTTTCTTCATCAATCTGGTCTTCTGCTTCAGTAATTTATCCAACTTCAGGTCTTTGAGCTTCCACAGTCACTTCTCCTTCCTGATATCCATTATACTTACCGACTGACTCTCTTGTAGTTCTTGCATTTTGCTGGTGTCTTCCATTGTGAAAACGGATGAAATGTTTCCAGTCAGCTCCTTCACTGCTTCTTGTACCTCATCATTGCCTCTACAATTTCGAGTTTCCAGCATTCTAATGTCTAATCTTGCCGCTCCCTTGCATTCTTCTCCATGTAGAACCACTCTCACAATCTTCATTAACATTGTTATCTTGCTTAAATTCATATTTCGTACTTTACCACATTTTAACGCACTGTTGAGAATTTAGACTTTCAGGCGCTTGACGTGTTACATCGGAGAAGGAGGAGGGAATTTAGCTTCTCTCACCTCCTGCAGAGAAACAGTAGGAGGTCATTCGGCCATTTGAGTCTGGTCCAGGGAACTGGATGTTGCCATTCAGCCTCCTGAGCCTGCTACATGTTAACAGGAGGCTTTAATTATGCCTCTCGAAACTCTTACACAAGAACAGGAAGACGGTATTCATCCACTTGAGCCTTTTTTTTCAAGCACACAGGAGTAATTCATTCATTTCTTAATCAGTTACAGAGGAAGAAGATTCGAATCAGCCTCTTCTCCCTGTCATTCAGGACCAGAAGGAGGCTATTTACAATCTCAACACAATTACAGTGAAATGGTTAGTGAATATTCACCTTCTCTACACTGTTACACAGGAACATGCGAAAGTGATTCAACTACCTGAGCCTGTTACACAGGAACAAGAGGAAGTCATTTACCCTTGCTAACCTGGCCGAATAAATTGGACCTGGTCATTCAGCCTTTTGCTCCAACTACCGAACTACAGAACGACATACTTTAACCTCATCTGTGTGTAATGCAGGAACAAAAAGGATCATTAAATCTCTCGAGCCTGTTACACGGAAATAGATGCACATCAATAAAATGCTTGATCCTATTACAGAAGAACAAGAGGACGCTTTACTATCTATCCAATTTCCCACATCCCAATTGCAATTAAATTATTTTATTTCCCACTGTGACTCGCCATTCGATCTCCGACATGCGCTTTGCTTTCAGCTCTGCATTCTATTTTATTTAAAAAGTTTTAAAATGGCACAGGAAGTAATTCAAGTAAGATATGAGACGGAAGTGAAATATTGTGGTAGTCGGGGAAAGTAAGTTTAGGAGAATCGATCCAGATCTATGTGGCTAGAATCTAAATTTCCGAAGATAGTGCTGTCTGCACAGTGCCAGACTTCAGTATAATTCATGTGAGCTGCAGAGGAACTCGGAGTAGGAGCGAAAAGACGCAGTTGATGGGGTGCACGTAGCTATTGGCAAGGGAGGTTGGCAAGTCCTCATGAGGGACAGGCTTTGTAGGGGAGATATAATGTCTTATTATCTTGATTGAATTTTTCAAGGAGTTGACGAATGTGATCTGTCAGGTTTGTGAAGTTGATGTTGCAAGTATGGATTTTAGTAAGGCATTCAAATAGGTCCCCCATGGTGACTAGAACGTTAGGATGCATGCATTCCACGGTGACGTTGGTGAATGGATTCAGAATTTACTTACCCATAGACGACAGAGTGTAGGCATTGGCGAGGGCATTTCTGTTTGGATTTCTGTGATTAGTGCAGCTCCATTGAGATCCGTAATGGAACTTCTGCTGTTTGTGTAGTATGCATCTGATATGGATGGAAATATACATTTTTTCTGTGCCAGGGCACTGTGGCTAGCACTGCTGTGAGGCAGCAGGGACCCGGGCTCGGGCGACTGTCTGTGTCGACTTTGCACATTTCCGCATGTCTGCGTGTGTTCGGTCCGGGTGCTCTGGTTTGTTCCAAAAATCCAAAGATGTGCAGGTTAGGTGAATTGACCATGCGAAATTGGCCATTGCGTTCAGGGATGTTTAGATTAGTTGGGGTTGTTACAAGATAATGAGGTAGGGGAATGGATCTGGGTGGGTTAATCTTTGGAGGTATGATGTGGAGTGGTTGGCTCAACGAGGCTGTCTCCACCCTGAAGTGATTTGCTCGATGCCTGGGTTAATATCAGTGGATTTGTGCATAGTTTTGGCTGTAGGAACTTTTTTTTTGCTTGGAGTTTAGTAAAGCTTTCAAAAATGTTCCGCATAGTCGACTGATTTGTTGGGTTCGGTCACTTGGGATTCAGTTTGAGCTTGCCATTTGGACATGTAATTGGCCTGAATAATAGACAGACAGCGGTGGTGGAAGGTTGTTTTTCCTTTGGTTGGAAGAGACCTGATACCAGCTGTATTCCAAACGGATCGATTCTGAGTCCGCTTCTGTGTGCCATTCACATAAATGATTTCAATGAGATTGCAGAAGACATACTGAGTCCGTTTACAGATACAGTCATAGAGTCATAGAGATGTACAGCATGGAAACAGACACTTCGGTCCAATCCGTCCATGCTGACGAGATATCACAACCCAATCTCGTTCCACCTGCCAGCACCCGGCCCATATCCCTCCAACCCCTTCCTATTCATATACCCCACCAAATGCCTCTTTCGACAGTGATGAAGGTTTTCTATAATGACAAAGGAATCTTGATCAAATGAGTCCATAGGCTGAAAAATGGCACATGGAATTCAATTTGAACATTTGTGAGGAATTGCATTTATTCTAACAAACAGGGGTAGGAAACGTACAACTAATGGTAGGACCTTGGTTAGTGTTACAACGCAGAGGGACGTAGGTGTTCAATTGCATAATTTTATGAAATTTGCATCGCATATAGTCAGCGAGGTTAAAAAGGTGTTTACTACGCTTGCTCTCATTACTCAGTCCGTTGAGTGCCAGAGTTGGTAAGTCCTGTTAAAATTCGACAGAACATTGGTGAGTTTTTCGCTGGACCAATGAATCCAGCTCTCATTGCCAGTTGTGAGAATTATATTATTAAGCTTCAATAAGTTCAGAGGAGATTTACTAGAATATTGCTGGGATCGAAGGATTGAAATAGAAAGAAAGGCTGGATAGACTGGGACTTGTTTTTTCTCAGCACTGTAGGAAAATGAGTGCTGACCTTATAGATGTTTGGTAGGCCAATGGTAGGCGTTTATTTCATGCAATGGTGAATTTGAAGACGAGGGGGTTCATTTTAAGGTGAGAGGACAGACAATTAAAGAGCCGTGAGAGTTTTTTTTTACAGAGCGAGGTTCACGTGTGGAATACACTACCTCCTGAAGTGGTGGATGTGGACTCAAGTACGTGAATGCGAAAGGCACGGAGGAGCATATGCCTATTGAAGGCAGGTTGGACCAGTTCAATTTGAGACATTTTCATCTTGGACTGGTTGGACTCAAGTGTCTCTTTTCGTGCTGTATGTCTCTCTGACTCTATGATACAGCGTTACTTACACCAGCTGCAGATATTGGTGGATGAATGGGAAATACCGTTGAATCCAGGCAAATGTGAGGGGCTGCACTTTGGATGTAAAATGTTAAAGAGAATTGTATAGTTAACGGCAGGACCCTGAACAGCGTTGATCTGCAGAGGGATGTTGATGTTCAAGACCATAGATCCCTGAACGTGGCCTCACAAATAAATAAGGTGCTGAAGAAGGCGAATGGTATGTTTGCTTTTTTTGTTCGGGCCATTGATAACAAGGATCCGGATGTCATGTTGCTACTTTCTAAGACTTTTGGTAGGCCACACTACAGTATTGAGTTCAATTCTGTCAGCACATTTACCGGAAGTAGTGGAGTCTTTGGAGAGTGTGCGGACGAGGTGTAGCAGGATTCTTTCTGAATTAGAGGGTGTAATCTGTAAGTATCGGCGTGGCGAACTGGGTAGGAGGAAATTATTGACGATACTGGAATCTGCACTTGAACCAAAACATGCTGGAGATCTGAATGGGTCAGGCAACGTCAATGGAGAGAGTTAACGCTAAAGTTTTGAGTCCAAGTGACTTCATCAGAGCTGCACTGTTTAAAGTGTCAAACGTTGATGTGAGACTTGATAGAACTTTATAAAATTAAGAGATTTATAGGTCGAGCTGACAATGAGAATCCTTCTTTCCAGAATTGAAATGTCTCATACCAAAGGCTATGCATTTAAGGTGAGACGGGGTAAGTTCAACGGGGATCTGAGTTGGAATTGTTTAGCATAGAGGGTGGCCAGTGTGTGGAATGCTCTTTCCGTGATAGTACTTGAAGCAGAAACGATAGGGCGTTGACAGGGCTTTTAGAGAAACGCATGAATGTGAAAGGAATGGCGGGATATGCACCAAGAGCAGACCGAAAGGATTAGTTTAATTTGGCTTAATGTTCGACACAACATCGTGGGCTGAAGATTAGATTCCCATGCTGTGCTGTTCTCTATTTTTCTTAACTGAAATTCTCCTCCACCCAACCAAAACCCTGGCCAATGTCCCCTGCACCCTTTCCATTTTTAATGCATCCCTCAGGCTTCCAAAATTGTACACAAAACAGTTTTCAGCTTAACTAAGCATTTTCAAAGTTCCAGCATAATTTTCTGTTATTAAACCCCTCAATGCATCGCCCAATAAAGACAAGTATCCGAAATCTCATTTTCGCTGCTTCTTCCATCTCTCTTGATAACATCAGGACGCGCACAGCAATGTCCCACTGTGCCTTATCTTCATTTTCTAACCAAAGAACATCACCTCATATTTTTCCAGAATGAATTTCATTTGCCATAAATCAGTCCATCTGACTAGCCAATCTATAACCTCATTTAATCGAAGATTAACTTCCTCACAAGTTACAACCCCGTCTTTTTTTAATCATTCGTCACGAGTAAATCATTCATATAAATCACAATTATCAAGTGCTACAACAGTGACCACTGTCGAACTGCACTGCTCAGAGACGTCAAGTTGGATAACCGCCTCTGAACAATAATCCTCTGTTTGCTATCACCCAGCCCATTGTGGATTCACGTGCATATAAATATGACTTTTGCCTTCAATTGTAGGTGCCTGAATTATACAATAACTTTAAACGATTCCTGACGGGAATAGAGAAGGTGAATAACAACGATTTCTTTTCCCCTTAGCTGGGCGATTTCTGAACTGGTGGCATAATTTTAAGGTGAGATGACAAATATTCAAAAGGAATTTGAAGGACAACTTTGTAACAACGACACATATTCACATATGGAACGAACTGCCACAGAAAGTGCTAGTTGCAGGACAGTTAAGACATTGAAATAAATCTGGATGGGTGCATGAATAAGACGTTTTAGAAGGATATGGGCCAAACGCAGGCAAATGATACCAGTTTAGTTTGGGAAACTTGGTCAGAATGACTGGCTTCAGCCGAAGAGTCCGTTTCCAAGCTGTATGACGCTATGACTTGGAATTAGACTGAGCTGGTGAAATTTTTTATAATTTTTCACTACGTTGTGTGCACGTAATAAAATGAAAGTACGTATCGTCTAAATGTGATAGATTGATCTGATGTACTGGAGCAGCTAAAAGAACTGAGTTATATTGATAGGCCCGACCATGTGAGTTGCTCGATAATTTTAGTTGTGCAGCTGTCTGAGGAGAAGTTTTATTTTGATGTGCTCTTTACAATTAAAAAGCTCGCATTCGACATCCAATATTGTGCATAGATACTGACTTTGGTTGATGTGCTCTGTTCAATTATGGTTTCATTTAATGTACTCTATTGTACTAATTTTCAGAGTTAGGATATTTAGAGGACTCCCAGTAACTCTTCAACTACTTAGTTGACTGAGTATTGGTGATAAAAGAATATCGATGAGTTGTGCAGTACAGCAGTCATGGAAGTGCAGCAGTGTACTTGTTTAAGTCAATTTTGCAATGGACATAACAGAGTGAATTCCAGAAAGAAAAATCACGCAATCTATCGATGTAATAATTATTCCTCAAATGTTACGATATTGTCTAGAAAAGAACATATTCAATAAGTCATTAACAAATCAATGTGATCGGACTTGTTCAGAAACGGGTGTTTATGGATTCAGCTGCAGTGTTTAAACTTTTTCTGTCACAACAGAGACTCGTTTGATGTAACTGTCATAGAGTGTTGATCAAACGTGTGAAATGATGCAGTTATAACCAGAGATAATCCTTGGAGATTTAATGGTATATAAATGGAAGGCTCAGTGAATTCACTATCTCGGATTTGACTTCCAGGAGATTGCTCGCAGCACAAAGTGACATAATATTGCGTTGAGAAGATATGTGATACATCTGTTTGATTGACAACACTGTTTACACAGTGAAATGTTATCATTGAAGTTCCTGATCAGTAAACCAAAACACTGAAGTTTTGTGCTTCTGCTTCTGAGCTGATCCTTTCTGATTTTTCGCTCAGAAGAATAAATTACATTCACTGTTATGGTTGCCATTACTCGCATACTGAATCCTTGCTGCAGTTTGTTCGTTTAAGTATGATAAAGAAATGCATCAGATTTATTCTCTTCAATTTATTTCAAAACAGCCTTTATATCCAGCTCACACGCTGCCTGGCATGATTACATCTTAGTAAACATATCGTTTCATGATATTATCTGCAATATCCATGTTTACCGTTGTACTCAGTTCATGTGACGGATCATAATAGACCTTCTCATGTAAAACGTTACTCCCACAATAGAATTGTACGGAATGTGAAACACTGCACGTTAACAATTGAGAGCTGCAGTAATGCGTGACTGGGAGTGTCATCCTATGCAGGATTGTATCGAGTATGACTAACCAACTCTGATGAGCGACATATCTCAAGGTGTCATACAATAATAAGAGTCCTTGGCTCTGGAGATTTTAAATGACTGTAGTTTACAAATGGGAGAAAAATGCATGTTCAACATTTATCATTATTTTCGGTAACCCATTTACTATTCAACCATAGAAGCAGAAACGTATTCTCATTTTTTTTGCCATAAACACTGAGGAACCACTTTTATCGAGTCAAACGTTACCTGGTAAATATTCGAACTGCAACCTCTCTCTCGCCCTGACTAAACACATTACCTCAGCATGGTCATGAGAATCTGTGGACAATGGAGACCACAAGAAAAGACAATTGTGCCGTTTGCATCGAGTTTTGCCATTCTCTCTCTGATTGCACTTTTCTGAACGGGATGTCATCAAACACGTGTAGAATTTCGGCACAATAAGCATCTCCATTCACCGTATCTGACTTCCCTATAGCCCAGCAAACTGCGAAATGTGGAACTGAAACATTTACTTGACTGTCAAGACACAGCTACATTTCCCAATCATCAGATTTGTCTGCTGGTAATTATGTAAAGAATAAGACACTGCTTTAAAAACGAACTGTTTTCGATGATACGGGTATGAATAGTCATAAGTTACAGGTAATTGGATCGAACTTACAATGTAGGAAGAGGCCGTTTAGTCAAGCTGTACTCTGTCAATTTTTTAATCCCACATCCACCTCTTCATGTTCCAGTTCACAGTACACTTGTTATGAAACCAAAACAGGAAATGCTGGGTAAACTTAGCAAAATCTGCAGTAACAAGAGGAGTGTTAACGTTTCGAGTCTGTTGATTGTTTGGAAGAACAGGCTTATTATACTCGAAAGTCTACAGCTTTTGACACTCTCTCTCTATTGATGCTGAGGATCGACCTTCTCCTGCACTTTTTGGTTTTACTTTCGATTTTGAGCACATGCAATTCCATGTATTGTCCCTTCATTATGCCGTTTTATTTCTACGTTCTTTCGGCTCGACCTGCTTGTATGATCGACTTCTTATTGTTGTTGAAGTTGCCCCACGCTTTCCAGTCTCCAGTACAACAGATTCTCTTTCGAGTGACTCACAGATATTACCAAAGTTCAGATTTGCTCCTGTTCCACATCAGAGCAATTAAACATTTTTTAAAGTTTCAAAATTCGCTGGCTGCATTTCTCCCAGTGGATTTTGCAGAATTAATTTCGTCCTCCACAAGTAGCTTGGCCATTGGAAAGTGAAACTCGAGGGCATGGCAGGGAGGATGGTTCTCATTCCTCTGGATACATCATTACATCATTCAATGTTAATTTGGCGAATACTCTGGTAGAATAAATGCAGATATCGATCCAGGTTCCTTTCCAGTTTTATGATGGAGGCAGTCCACAGAGGATTGACTGCATGGTCCATGCATGGGGGAACAGTCGTCGAAGGAGTGTTTACGTAGATTGAGCCTGAAATATTTAGAGTTTTGATGAATGAAAGGAGATCTTATTGTAGTGTCTAATATTCAGAAAATTGAACAGTTCCAGTTTCAATTTCCCTTGATGAATAAAATGGCGCATTGTACAGTGTTCTGATTTGCACACCACTTAGTTCGAACTCTTTGGAACACAGCACACAGTTCTGCTCTCCTTATCCCTCACTTACATATGAAATAAAACACTACACACACTTCCGGTCTCCCTATCACTTGGTCAGATCACACTTGGATCTCTGTGCACAGTCCTGAATCGGCACGTTCTTCTGTCAGAGGTTACTGCAGAGTTTCCTTATCTACATCCTACCACTGCTGCACACGTGGAGCACTCTTGATATTTCTGCTTTCCATATTCCTCTGTTAAACTACACTGCACTGTGATCTTCATTATCCTTGCTTTGGTCCAGCTTGAAGCACTGACTGTTGACAATAATGAATACGTGTTTTCTATTTTTCAGGTTTCTACAACGGATGCAAACGTTTTGGGGCAACTTGTACGCATACCAACTGCAGCGGCACTGAGACGACACTGAAAGGGTTATGCATCTTGGGCATGCTCTTCTTTTTTTTAAATGGAGTAGGAGAAAACAGTGTATCGCAGAGCGAGGCATGACCGAGGTCCGCCTGATGCTCGCTGCCAAATCTAAGATTTGAGTTCTGCTCAATTCCATCGCAATGATAGCATTCTGACACACTGTTTTCGAAAAGATCAGGATAAAGCCCAATGCATTGATCAGTGCGTCCTGCCTGTCTCTTATTTCTATCTGGGAACAGGATGTTCCCACACTGACCGGGCGCGTTTGGCGGTGTGGGTGAATTATGGGGGCAGGGGAGATCAGTGAATAGAAATGTGTACATTGATATCTTGTTTCTTCTTTTCAGTTACAATCACTGTGTAATCGCTCAGTGCCAAAGTCCAAGGTTCAAGCAGCCGCATTGCTTGGTTTATTCAGCCCCAATTCGAAAGACACGCTCATCACGATGTCAAGAGATGTCCTGTCCCATAAGAGGAGAGGTGGTTCGGCACGTTTTGCACAAGATGTGAAAAAAATGGAAGTTGCAATATAATGTGGCGAAATATGAGGTTGTGAATTTTTGCAGGAAGAATAGGGTAACGCTATATTATAAAGTGGAGAAAGAATATAGGAGGTTCTGGAACCGAATAATCTGTGGGGCTACATCGTTTCCGAAAAAATAGTCTTAAAGCATAGTGTGTCCGAGAGATAGCAATATTAATGTTGTGTAAACATAATGTTGTTTTGCTAAAATTGTGGAATCTAACTACTGCTTCATATGGCTAAAATATCTGACACTGCGGGAGAGGCACTCTTACAGTGTTGGTGCAGATGATGTGGATTCTATCAGTGGGTCATTGCTCACTGAAATGACAGTGTCGGAGGGTCCTTGGTGAGAAAGAAGTTACTATTGCAAGCTCAACGCTGAGGATGTGGGCATCGTCAGAAGTTCGTTCCTGAAGAAGTAGGCTCTGCCAGAGTGTTTGTGCTGAGGGAGTGTTGCATTGTTGAAGTGTCAGGAATGAGGGAGTGCCATTGTCATAGAGACAGTGCCGCAACAGCACTACAATGAGAAAGGATAGTTCTGAGGCAGTGACATATTATCAGAGAGTCACTGCTGATGTTATCTCCACACTGTTAGACGGTCAGCTCTGAGGGAGTGACACACTGTCAGATGGTCATTTTTGAGGGAGTGCCGCACTCTCAGAGAGTCAGAGCTGAGGCACCAACTCACTGTCGTAGGGTCAACACTGAGGAAGTTCCTCACTGTTGGAGGGAGAGCGCTGAACGAGTGTCGCACTGCCAGCGTGTCAGCACTGAGGGAGGTCGGCATCGTGGGCGGGTCATTGCTTATAGAGTGGCGCACTGTCAAAGGGTCAGTGCTGTGGGAGTGCCAATCTGTCAGAGGCTGAGTATTGATGGAGAGAGCACTATCGAAGAGTCAGTGTTGAACATGTACCTGTCTGTTGGAGGGGCTTTGTCTGCGGGGCGTGAATCTGTGGAATCCCTAATACGTACGAGCGTTTGAGGTTGGGTCAGTCAGTATAGTCAAGGCTGACATGCAGAGGTCGCTCTTTAATAAGGAAGTGAATTGTGTGTTAAGGGGCAAAAGGAGGAAACTGGAGTCAGGGATGATCAGATCAGCCACAGCACATTGAATGGCTGAGCATCCTTGATGGGATGAATGTCTCATCTCTGCTCCTGTGGTCACATGCATTTCCAGATCACTCGCAGCTCGGAACACGATTGTCCAATTCATCGTATAGACATCTTTCTGGTGCCCTGTGCAGGAATGAAGATCATGATCAGCAGTTTGTTCCGGTGAAGGAGGTTGTGAAATTCAGATGTAGGCTCTGAAGGGCCGAGTTATTAAGATGAAGCATATCCAGATTGTATCAGATATTAATTAACTAAGTGAGGCTCTCAAATTTCTCACACCAAAGATGCCTTTTCTGCTCTCTCCTCAACGAAAGTTTAGGAAGGATACACTATTGGCCCTTCCTCACTGCTTGGCTGGGGTGAGATAACAGTATCCGGGTACCGTGAGGGGAGTAATTGCATGTCAGCGCCCCATCTCATGTGGTATTGTAAAATTCTGAAACCGATCACGCATTCAACATTTCGAGTTGCTCAGGCCAACGAAAAGGGACTCCCTGATCATATTGTGAACATGTTTGGTTCTGACCAACTCAGCTCCTGGGTCTTTTGAATGATGATGTCCTGAATCGATTATCGCAGTGTTGCAATGTTGAACAGCACCACACAAGAGGAGCATAAAAATGTATAATTCGGCAAGCACAAATTCACCACACAACTTGAGATGTTTGTGAGCATGCATCTGTGCGTGAGAATGTGGTGGTAGTTGTGGGGGGGGGGGTGGGGGGAGGTGTCGTGAGGTTAATACTGTCTTTGGGAGAGTGTGTGCATCTGTGTGAGTGTATCTGCAATTGTCCATCAGAGTGTGCCTGTCAGCATGGGAGTGCATGTCTGTGCATCTGAGAGAGAATGTTTGTGTGGGAGAGACGCTCTGAGTCAGTGTATGGGTATGTCTGCAGGAATATGTGTGTGTCTGTGTGTGTGTGTCTGTGTGAGTGTTAGTCTGAAATGAACATAATGTCTCGATTTCGGCCATCCCCATTGGTACAGAACTTGGCTATCAGCCACTGCTCGGCAACTTTGCATTGTTACCTGTCCCAAAGTCCGTCTCGGAAGACGCTCACCCGAACATCTCAGGTCGAATGTCCTGGACCACTGAAATATTCTCCGACATGGAGGGAACACTCGTTTTTGATGATTGTCCTGCAGTGCCCATTCATCAGTTGCTATAGTCTCTGCTCGGTACCTCTAATGTACCATGCCTCAGAAAATTCTCGCCTGCCGTGTATGAGAGACATAACGTTGGCTGAATCGCATGAGTACAGAAATCAACATATAGTTCCAGTGATATCACGCTTTAAACGTTTGCTGTAATTTTTTGCGTCTTATGATCTTATACCCCACAAGCAGCTGATGAAGCAGCAATGCTCAGAAACCTAGTGTTTCCAACAAATTATGTTGGGTTTCAACACTGGTATTGTGTGATTTTTAGAATTTATTCTGTTTTTTCTGCATATTCATCCCGCTCTTTCGCAATTCCTCCACTCTCCTCTCGTCTAATCCTTAATATCTCTCTTTCTCTATCCACTGCCTTCGTTGACTTAACCCGTTCCGTGACTCCATCCTCTCTGTTTCTCAATTTTCCTCTGATTCTTTTGCTGTGCGTGCACCTTTGTGTCTGAGTGTACATTCGATTGCAAAAGAGTGTGCGTGTGCATGTCTGCTTTTTTCTCCCCGCAAGTACTCATAACGTTTCACAATATGTGATGGATTAAGCTCATGACATTGGACACATAATGCTTGAGAGCTTATGCATTGGTTCCGTAATTAGCTATTGGCTCATATTCAACACCAGCTCATCCTTTGCAATTTTACTGAAGGGTAACAGACAGGATGGTGACTGGCGACAGGATAGTTTCACTTCAGAGGCTATATTGGAAAACAAGCAATGATTGACATGAGAAACATTGGCTGAAAACTGGCAAGGACCTTCTCTGCCACAGAAACGCCAGGAAATGACCATTTCCAGTATGAGACTCACCCAACACCGCCCTTTGAAATAATATGGTGTTGCCCTCACTGAACGCCATCCCACCCAACTGTCAATATGCTGGCCATTACCATTAAGAAGGAATTAAAGTTGGCTCATTGGCATTCAATCACATTCATATCGCTATATCAACAAATTCGGGGTTACCTTTGTGAGAATCTAACCATCAGTCCTTGGTGCTAATGATCATCTCAAATCCTTAATCAATAATATTCTAGAAATGGCTGTTGGGATATAATCTAAAGAGCCACACCCCCCTCATTGGTCAATAGCAGTGACATCATTGAATACCCTGACTACTAACATCGAAGGAGTTGCCATTGACCAGAAACTGAACATAATTCACCAAATTCGTACTATGCTACGAAGAGCACGTCAGTGGCTGAGAGCTCTGCAGTGTGCGACTTACCTGACCTCCTCCAAAACCTGGGAGAAAGTGAGAACTGCAGTTACTGAAGATCAATGTCGTGAGTGTGGTGCTGGAAAAGCACAGCCAGTCACGCAGCATCTTAAGACCAGGAGAATCGACGTGTCGAGTAAAAGTTATTCATGAGCCATTATCAAATATGCACAGGTCAGAAATGCGACAGAATGCTCGTCACTTGCCTGTGATGGGTGCGGCTCCATTAAAACTCAACATCCTCCCCACAATTCAGGGTACAGTTGACTGTACCTGATGGACACTACAACTGCAAGTCTCATTGACACCGAGCCTCTTGATCCAAGATAAACTTAAAGGTAAATTGATATGGAAGAAAGAAACTATACATCTTTGGCACCAGCTATATAGGAAAAACAGACAGAATGCTTTGGGTCCGCATTCACTTGTATCCACCGCTTTTTGTCTCCTATTCTAAAAGATGCCGTCCAGAAATGTTGTTAATGTGCTTCGAAAGCCTCTTCCGACGAGTATGTACAAGGATAAGGACAGGATATATATGGGAACACTACCACCTGGAGGTTACCTTCCAAGCGACTTACTGCCCTGATTTGGAAATATTTTAACATTCCTTCAGTGTCACCGGGTCAAAAACCTGGAATTCCCTCTGTACCTGCACTATATATCGATTGATTGATTTAAAAATAAACAGCTTACTCTCACCTTATCAATGGGCAGTCAACAATGGGACAAAGGAACTTGTGAAACTGCAGGAGAGCACAGAATGCAGAACGAAAGATATAATGAAAATTAAGAGAGGAAAGGTGGGGAAGGAGGTATAAGAAGTCAGGGAGAGAGGTTTAATGAAAGTGATGTGATCATAGAGAGAGAGTGAGTTAGCGATAGGCACGGAGAGAAAGAGAGGCACAATAGATGATGAAGAAATGAATGGGGTGGTCAGAAGAAGCTAGAAAATTGAGACCAGGGAAACGAAGGTTGAAAGGGAAACATTCCTCCTGTGTCTTGGGATAACAGCGAATTGCTGGTGTGCTGTTATACTGGAGGAAAAGTAGAACAGGTGGGTGCACTGTAAAATCCCACAATCAATAATATGTTCATGGTAGAGTTATCTCTTCCACTGATGCCGTTCAGTGCCTACATAATGCACGTCACCTGAAAGAAACACGGAAAGTTGTCAAAAGCACTACATGTACTTTGGTTGATGAAACTTGAGTGCCTGTAGTGAAGGTTGCCTCATTTATGGAAGATTGGCAGCCACACTCTGCGAGTGGCATATTATGACACAGTCTCTTCGTATATCATTCATCCATACAATAGCAAAAATAAAACGAAGTGAAGGTTTGAATTCAATTTTGTAAGGCATAAAATTCAGGGAGATTAGCCAGGACACACAAAGATTATGCACGGCCACATTGGGCCAATGGATGTGAATGGAAACGACATTTCAATTCCGCATGAACAGCACACGCAGGGGTCGCTTGTCTCAGAGTCCAGACCCTGCTGAATAAGGAAATGATGGCTGTTGTTGTGGAGCCATAGCTTTGACTGGTCATCAACAATAGGGACGAATAACCACTCGGGAAACATTTGGAGCAGTGCGTGTTTTGGGACACAGCTGAATTGTTTAGGTTACCTAACATTCATCTTTCTCTCAAGCAGCATCTTTGAGCCCTCTCCCCTCTGTCTGGGAGGGTTGAATTGAGCGGAATCCATCGAGTCTTGACCCCGGTCAACACAGCTTTTGGAATGAAGAGCGATTCCCCTTCTTACTGCAGGAGGCCGGTTTTAATTTCCTCATACGCAAACACATTCCTCCAAAGGGGCTTGATCTATCCTTTCATGGCAACAAAAAATTGTGAATATCAGGATAACGCAACTGCAATCAGATTCTGAACGTCTATATTTCATGATGCAGCTTGGGAACACAAAGGAGATCTTAGTATTGAGAAACAGAAAGAGCGAGATGAGTGATTAAAAGATACATCCATGAAGTATGTTTATAAGGTCGGTCCAAAGAAAAGGGTGTTGACTCTGTTCACAGATGGTATTCCAAAGATTTTAACCCAGTCAGCTGAAGACACTCCCAACAATGGGGGAACTGTTATCTCTTGGAATTCATCACAAATAGAGGGAAATGGGTATCTGGAATTGTTTTATTTGGGGGCGCAGCGCGGTTGGTGGTGGTTGCAAAGATCTGAAGAGGCGAGTCAAAATGAGATTTGAAAACCTTTCCATGTTCTACATTTGAATCAGATAACTTAGAGCAGCTCCTTGGCTGATACCATTTAACAATGGATATCTTCAAAAATTACATTGAGCACTTCATCGTAAAGACTCCAAAGTGAGGTAACAACTTACCACTTCGATCGGAGTGGAGTGCGTTCAGCTGCAACTGATTGAATTAAGTTTAGCAAATCAATCAAAATTCAAAACAAACCTGTACATCCCTCACCTGCGGTTAGTTTTGACAGAGATGCTCGAACCAGAAATAAAAATCTTTGTCTCGATCGGCTGGACAAGCACAAGGTCGATTCGCAGCAAGAGCAATGTTCTCCACTTCCTCTGTCGAATCCCTCAGAGACACAGTGAGATGGACAAACACTTTTGGAACACGAATGAATGCATGATACGTTACTGGATGTGACAGTATCCCTCTGTATCTACGGGGACTTTTGAAGGAAGAGGTGGAGACTATCGAACACATCCACATTCACATTAACGATGGCTAATTGCATGTCTGAATGGTAATTCAAAAATCCTGGGTATGAACCACTCAGTTCACTCTTGGGGTCATTGAAGTATTCAGTTCAACAGTATTATGAAATTGGATGTAAACAGTCTAATTTAGTTCTGTTGGATGACTGCAAGTAGTCATTTTATTAAGAATCCGTTTAGGAGCATTTATATCTCCTTAAAAGTTGTTCGAGTTTGGGAACTGCTTGTTCATGGGGTGGTGGAAACTCTGTGAATTTTAGGTCATTCAACGTTGAGATGGATCCAGTTCTGTTCTGTTAAAGTCTCAAGAATGACGGGCTGCAGACAGGGAAGTGGAACTCAGAACTCAGTTCTGATATTGCTGAACGACGGACGAGATTCGAAGTATCAAACATTTAACCTTTGTCCGCTGTTAGTGATTCACTAGGACTGTCACTATTGCTGTGAATGTAGCATAAGTATTATACGTTCGTCTGAATAAATCGTGTTTAAGAATTAGTATTAGTTCAAGGTACTGCCTCTCAAAGAGTCATAGATTCCTACAGCACGGAGAAAGACGCTTCATGGCAAATTAGTCCTTGCTGAACAAAATGTCCATCAACGCCAAATCCTTTTTATCTGCACTTGACACAAAATCCCTCCAAACCTGTCCTATCTAAGTAATTTTCCAAATGCCTTTTAAATGTTTTTACTGTACCCGCCTGCACCATCTCTGCTGGTAGCTCATTCCTATGCATACCTCCCTTTGTGCAAAAAAGTTGCACTCCAGGTTCCCTTTTGTTGTTTGTTACTCAAAGTTAAACTGATGCTGTCTAGTTCGCGATTGCCCGACGCTGGGAAAAAGCCCAGGTGTATTTGCACTATCCGTGCCTTTCGTGATATTGTACATTTCTATAAGATCCCCTCTCATTCTCCTCAGCTCTGAAGAAATAAAACAAACTCTGAGATTGTCCCTACATCTCTTCCTATAACTCAGACACTTGAGACGTGGCAACATTATTGTAATTGTTTTCTGTCCTCTTTCCAGTCTAATTCTTCCCACAGCAGGCTGACCAAGGCTGGGGGTTGACATGTAAATACATTGCATGCCCCGTTGTAAAGAGAAGATGGCTGGAGACCGGGAAATGGAGTAAAGCGTCAGATAAATAGCAGATGCACGTCGGAATGAAGCGAAGAAGAGGAGACAAACGTTGAATCGATTTTGGAACAGATATGTTCTACGGGGCAAGACTGGACAGAAACTGCAGATGTGCCGGAGAGTACCTGTTTGTGTATTTTGGAAAGAAGGCCGACGCCGTTTTTGCAGGGTTGGGAGACTATGAGCGTGGAGGTAGTGGACAGGAGATCACACGATGAAAAAAAGTTCGTGACCATTGTGGAAACTATCTTCTGATCATCCATGGTTGATTCACGCACCCAGTGGAGAAGACAGAAACTACCCAAAAGCTTGCGCTGAGTAGCTGTAATGTTTGTTCAGTAGGCCAGCCAACAGCAGCATAACCCTTCGTGACATTCTTAATAACAATGTCAGAGTTGGATCTGGAAGCACAGGGTGCAGCCAATGAAGAGGGATTTAGGCTGCAATGCAGAAGTGGGAACAGAGAAATTGAGGCGGCCAATGTGATGTCGACAGATCCCAACCAACAGGTCATTTTCAGAGGGAGTATTCCAGGCCGACGATTGCAAGTCGGTCAAATAGTTTGTGGGATCGGGAGAGGATTGGTTGGCATACAGGTGTCCCGGTCCATCAGGATCCTTTGCAGTAAAACATGTTCGATGATGCTCCTCCATTGACAATGTTATATTGTCCTTGGCCCTTAGCAAATATCTGTGCCAGTGAGTCACCCAGTATCTCAAAAACTGAGTTGTCAGTTTATTGGCATGGAAAAAACACAAAAGGTTTGATGAAGACATATGGAAGTGTTCCTGATGCACACGAGAAGGCGATATAGCGCAGAGAATTGTAATAGCCCCAGCTTTCTGGAAATACTGAGACCGACTTGGCCTCGAGAATGTCGGGACAGGGGAAGTTTAGGAGATCGGATAAGAACGACAAACTAAATTGGAGATTCTCAGCTCCAGGAAACGGAAGAATTAGCTCGATTAGAGTGTTTCATCCTGAAACAGATTCAAGGGATATAATGTATTATCCGATGGATTTAGCACACCAGAAATGAGCTACAGATATTGCCAGAGTAATTCACACGAGAAAACCTCCCATTGCTACTTCAGTAGGTAGAAACCAAACATATTTTCCCAATTGAAATTCTTGTTTCTTTTAATCTACTCTTTCAGCCAAAAACGCCTTCCCTAACTTTATTTGTTAAATTACTGTGATTAATGTAAGTGAACAATTCGCCGAAGGATTGCTGCATGTATAAATATAGATTCACTTATATTGCCACGGCTGTGGCTACTCAGAGGAATACAGTGTCTCCAATAACCACTCCCTCTCAGACAAAATGGGGAAGCCTGCAATTCTGCGGGTGAAAAAGATTTATTACCCGCTACTTGCAGCAGTAGCTATTCCTGGCGAGTTGACATTTTTAAAACCTTTTTCTTTTGAATCTACTTGTTCCGAGTTTGTTGACAAACGTCTGAAGCTGGCGGGACTTGACCCAGTGTTTCTTTCTCCACGGGGTTCGGGTACTGCCCCCGTCTCACAAGACAGCCTGATCAGCCATTATAATCTCTTTGTGTTGAAGCTTGTCATCTTACTTTCTGTACATTCGTAAAATGAGTCAAGTGACCAATTTCTTTCCTGCCAACGTTTCATAACAATGTATTTATAGAAATCAGGCACTGGGGTATTATTCACTGGTGGTTTTCTTTTCTGTATCACAGCGAAGTTGGGCACAATTTGGATTCTTTCGCAAAGAAATCATGGTCTTTCCAAGTGTATCACTGTGTACATGCTAACCATGGCCAAAACAGGTCTACTGGTCCTGATCAATAATATAACACTTTATCACATCTGCAGTTACCACTTTCCTTTGTCATTCCTTGTCCTGTCCCACACTCCTGTTTGCAGAGTCATTATGTACATGTTCTCTGTCACTCCCGATTTATCTGTTTGGTGCATTGTGTCTTTCACGTTTGACCGATTTGTCGTGATCTGCCGCCAGAAATTTCAAACACAGTATTGCACAAAAAGAACTGCAGTCACTCTGGTAATTACTATCCTGGTAGTGATCGTACTGAAGGAAATACCAGATTTGTTTGCTTATGAACCTGAGAAAATTATTAATAACGTGCAGTGGGGCTGCCGGTCACGGGCAGCATTTTTTTCCTCTTCTGCAGGTGTAGGTCATGTCTGGTTTTACAGCGCCTGTGTCATTTGGTTTCCCTTCACTCTGATTACTTTATGTAATTCATTAACCGTCCAACGTATTGTACTGGCGAATCGAAGCCGCACTAAACTCAAGAGCTCCAAGATAGGGAATCAAAGTGACTCAGAAATGGAGAACCACTGAAAGTCATCATTTTTATTATTCTCAATATCGGTAGTGTTCCTTTGCTCTGGCTGACAAATGCCGTGAGTTTAGGTCTTACCGAAATAACAAGCACCGTTTATTATCGAGGCAAGTTCATGAACCCAGAATTTATCGTCAGTGAAGTGGGAGTTATCTTGAAGTATTTTAGTTGCTTTCTAAACCTTTGTATTTATGCAGCGACACAGAGTAAATTCAGAGCAGAATTGAAAAATATGGCAAAATCTCCCTGGGCATTAATTCGGAGGTAAGCTTGACAGATTTCCATAAAATGAATTCTGTCGTAAAATGGTGTAGCCAACAATGTTTTACTTGCACCTCCTTCTCCATCCGAAAACATCCTTGTTTCTGGTAAAAATGAAACCCCACTCATTTCTCCATTCACATATACTGGCCTTATCAGAGCAGCTTTGCTGTGGATATTGTTTTCTGTTTTCCCAATTACTCATTGAGTAAAGACAACCTCTTTCAGTAAAGACAGCACGTCTTGTATTCAAAAATCTAAGATGACCTGATGTTTGTAATCTTGATGATCCGTATGAAAAACAGAGGATTCCATTGCAGCCACTGAACTGGACAACGTCTACAGGATGCCATTTAATCATAAACTACAACATGGTAAATCCACATGGATTGACAATTCTCTCAGGCACGAGACCAGAATATTGCACGATATGGTCACATTAAGCGAGAGAGTGTACCAAAGGTAAACATGACAGGACTCTTTTCACACCACGGATGTTCTGTGGAGGAAACGATCCACACATAGCCCATCGATGTTCCACGTCACTTCTCTGGTCTTGGATGTTTGTTTCAATTGGTGTATCGTGTTCAATCAAATTGCAATCTCTCACAAATCGTGATTTGTGCACTGGCATCTTTAGTAACAATATGGAAATATAAAATAATGGACAAAATCAACACGTCTGGCACATTAAGGAGGAGGAAAAAAAGCCTTAGCATTTTCTAAAAGTGTTGAGCAACGTATTGCGTTTAATCTGTGTAAGCTGTGAAATAAATGATATCACAATGTACTAAATGAGTCTTTTTTGCATCACGGTATTAAAATGGCAGTTTGATGTCTGTCAACTACAACTCAACAGAAACATCTCAAATAATTCAGACAAGATAAAATTGATATTCATTATCTTTAGTAATTTAGTGTTCGAGTAACTAAATAGTTCCTGTTGAATTGGTAGAGAGATTAATAGATGGTGTTTTGAAGACAATTACGTTTCCTCAGTGATATTCTCTTCCATTCTGTGAGAAAGCAAATGTCGATTTCATCCTCTGAGGTGCTTGAATTGATAACTGAAAATCGACATGCAGCTTTGACACTTTTACAACGTGATCCTCGGTCTTCTTGCCTTTATCTACCAGGAACATAGACTGAGAATGGGCGACAATGGAAATGACCTGGAGGCTGAGTATGATCAGCAAACACACAGAAACCAGCCATCCCATTATCACAAACAACTTTTGGCAAGAAAAGTAGAAATCAGGTCAGTGTTTATTTAATGAACATTTGCCTAAAATATGAAATTTAAGTGTTGATGTGGAGCCGCGAGAACCCCAATTCTAAATCGGAAAACCGCATTAATTCAATACTTCACTGTCCAGGCAAAGAGCGACCCAGAAAATTTTTTTTTTAAAGATTATGTATAGAGTCTATCTGCAACGATGGATTTGACACTATGTTGAATGTTAACATGCTTCCTGAAATTTGTAGAAAGATTTGGAACAATGAAAAGTGATCATTTCTCCTCTCTCATTAGTCATTGGATAATAATGGATGTACAACTGAACTAAACAAAGTTCTTAAAGAGATACAGAGAAACAGCACATTTAGACCAACTTTAGGATACAATGCCATTTAGACCACGAGATAATGCGGCACTAAATATCTCTCAAGTGATATGAAACGAAGAACAACAAATATAGTTTCGGACTGATATATTGAACCATTGATTAAAAGTCGGCAATTGAAGTTTGCAAATGACTTCCTTGAAACAATTCAACCAATCCCATTACACACCACTTTCAGAACAAAGCATTCAAGGAAATTCGTTTCCCTGTGTGGACTAGAACTTGTTCACCAAATTATCAGCGAGTAGTTAGTAGTGAATCACCCTGCAGTGGGTCTCGAGTCAGATGTAGACCAGACAAAATATGAAGTCCGTTTGCACAAAGGATATGACAGACCAATGGTATTTTTTCAACAGTGGTCCTTAATTCAAAGAACAAAGAACATTGAAAAATTACACCTCAGGAACAGGGCCTTCAGCGCTCTTAGCCTGAGCCGATGCAAGTCTACTGTCTAAACCTGTCGCCCAATTCCTAAGCATATGAATCCCTCTGCTCCCCACCTACTCATGAATCTGTCCAAACGCATCTTAAATAAATCTACCGTGTATGGCTCTAACATCTCTGCTGGCAACGTGTTCCATGCAAACACCACACTCTGTGTGAAATACCTGCCACTTGTATCCCCCTTAAACTTTTGTACTCTCACCTTGAAAGCGTGACCTCTCATTATTGAACCCTTCACCCTTGGACAAAGCTTATCTCTATCCACACTGACTATACCCTTCATGATTTTATAGATCTCAGTCAGGTCCCCCTCAATATCCTTTCTTTATTATGAAAACAAACTAAACTAGCTCAACTTCTCTTGCAGCGAGTGCCTTCCATGCCAGGCAACGTCCTCGTAAACCTTCTCTACACCCTCTCCAAAACATCAACATCATTTTGGTAATGTGGCGAACACAACTGTACAGAGCATTCTAAACGCGGCCAAACCAACGTCGTGTAGAATTTTAACATGACCTGCCAGCTCTTATACTCAATACGCCGTCTGATGGAGACAAACATATCACATGCTTTCTTGACCACTCTATGCACCTGTACAGCAACCTTCAATCTGATCTCCCAGATCTGTCTACTCATCAACCTTTCCCAAGGCTCTTCAGTTCATAGTAAAATTCGCTGCAGAATTAGACTTCACAAAATGCATCATCTTACATTTGCCTGGATTAAACACTATCTGCCACTTCTCCGACCTCCTCCCACCGCACCCCCCAACCCCAGCACAAAACTTCCCGCTTTCGTCTCATTGAGTTCCAATTCTTTCATCAGAGGTATGTTGAAGAAAGGTGACTGAACATAAAACGTTAATATCTCTCCACACATGCTTCAAAATCTGTCGAATTTCTGTCGCATTCTACAACGCAGAGAATGATCCGAGTGTGTTGCAAAATGAGTTCCATGTCTTTACTGTTCAGGTCGTGAAAGCGGTTCTGAGCCACGCAGTTCAGAAGCATATCAATTGCATTCACAAACACAGTCAGTGAGGATAGACCGAGGCAAGAAACTTCCTACAGGCAGCACGTTTCTAAGAAATGCAACGTTAGTCTCATGTGCAATAAGATCATTTAGGGAATTTATTCGGAAGAAAGGGCGGGAACAATACTCTGGCAATTGCAAACAGACGTTAACGATGGAAATACACCTCTTTCCCTATGTGGTATGCAGCGAAAGTTTAGACCTGTACAGTCTAAATTGCAATTCTCTCTTTTTCGCACACTGGGGGCTCACGTAGTTACCAGGATTTGTTTCCTTTTAGCTTCTGTTTTGTCATTTGTTGTGATTACTGACAGTTAAAGACAATATTCACACAAACATCAGTTTACGGTCAAACAGGATTAATTGGAAGCACTAGCTTTCAGAGTACTGCTCCTTCATCAGGTGATTGTGGAGAATAAGATTGTAAGATAGAATTTAGAGCCAAAGTAAAGGTGTGATGTAACTGAAATTATACATTGAAGAATACCTGGATTGTTTGTTAAGTCTCTCATCTTTTAGAATGACCATATTGGCATCCATGATTTGGAAATGTTGGTGTTGGACTGGGGTGCACAAAGTTACGAATCAGTCAACACCAGGTTATAGTCCAACAGGTTTAATTGAAAGCACTAGCTTTCAGAATGCTTCTCCTTCACAACCACCTGATGAACGCCAGCACTTCCAATTAAACCTATTGGATTATAACCTGGTGCTGTCTGATTTGTAACCATGTTGCTTTCTGTTCTTTTATATGTAAATCGCAAAACTTTTTTTTAGAAGATACATTCTCAGGCGCACTTTAACAATTGGAGTCATGTCATCACAGACAATATATTGAAGGTGTTAACTCACTGTGATGCTGTCTGTGCCACAATGGTCAGATTGATTCTAATCTAAATAAAACGGATTTATAGAAACTTAAATTGATTCGTGCAGTTTTTTGGCAAAGTAAATTGTAATTCGACAAGTACAAATTCACCCCACAAACTTATATCTGTATGTGTGCATGTGGGTGTTTGTGAGGTGGGGTGGAGTGGTGTGGTTATGAGTGTCTGTTAGAAGGTTTGTGTATGCATGTGGAGTGTGAACGCAAAAGGGTTTCAGCCTGTCAAACGTTGTGTGTGGGCGTAATTGTGTGAGTATAGGAGAGAGTGTCTGTGAGTGTGTGTGTATGCGTGACTGTATCTGTCTGTGTCTCTGTGTGTGACTGTGTGTGAGTGTAAGAGAGAGGGTCCGTGTGTGTGAGTGTGTGTGCATGTGTCTCTGTGCGTGTCTGTGTTTGGCTGTGTGTTTGTCTGTGTGTGTGTGAGTGAGCATGCATGTGTCTTTTTGTCAGTCTGTCTGCCTGTGTGTGTCAGTGTGTATGTGTGCATACCTGTGTCTGTGTGTGCTTGTGTGTCATTGTGTATGTGTCTGTATCTCTGTATCTCTGTGTGCACATGTGTGCGTGTGGGACAGTGTGCATATCTCTCTCTGTGTGAGAGTGTGTGTGTGTCTCTGTGTTACTGTCGGTGTGTATGTGTCAGCATGTGTGTGAATGTGTGTCTGTGTGTGCCTGTGTCTGTATGTGTGCATGTGTCTGTGTGTGTGGGTGTGTGTGCGTGTGTCTGTATGCCTGTATGTGTCCGAGTGCCTCTGTGTGCTGTGTGCGGGTGTCTTTGTGTATGTCTGTTTCTGTTTGAGTCGATGTGTGTGCGTTTGCCTGTCTGTGTATGTGTGTGTGTGCACGCGGGTATCTGTGTGTGAGGTGCGTATGTGTGAGGGTGTGTGCTTTGCATGTGTCTGTTTGCGTGCGTATGTCTGTGTCTGTGTGTATGTATCTGTGTGTGACTTCGTGTGCGCATGCATCTGTGTCTATGTGTGCATGGATATGTCTGTGTGCGTTCATGTGTCTGTATGTGCATGTGTGTGTGTGTGCGTGTACATCTGTGTGGGTGTGAACGTGTTCCACTGTGTGGGCGTGCGCCTGTGTGTCTCTCTGTGTGTATGAGTGTGTCAGTATCCCAGTCGATATGGTGTCCTTCCTCATAGGTATGTGATGATATTAGTGAGACTGGGATAATACATCCATCCTAGAACAAGACAAACAAAGACATGCACAATAATTCCGAGAAGCATGGCATTCCAACCTGAACTCTATCAACAAATACATCGAGTTAGGCCCCATCCACCTCCCCCTGAAAAAAGGAACAGAAAGTTACTTCGACACGGGAAATAACATCACCACAGGAAATGACATCACGAACCTAAAGAAACCCAAACATAGAAATAGAAAGCAGGAATTTTCATCATTGCTTCGCCTGAGGTCCACTGAAGATGTTACCCAGGAAAGTAAAGAAACGTCTGGGAATGAACCTTTCAGCTCAGCGAGCAAACCTACATCCAAACACAGACACATACACAGACAGAACCTCTCTCTCATACACATACACTTCCACACACACCCTATCACAGACTTAAACCTCTTTTCACTCACACTCACACACATGCACGCAATCTCTCACAGACAGTCATAAGCAGACCACTCTATCCCACCCCACCCCACCCCATACAGACCCACATGCACACATACACATATCAGTTTGTGGGGTTGAATTTGTGCTTGCAGAATTACATATTACTTTACTCAAAAACTGCATGAATGCATGTAAGACACTGCAAATCCGTTTATTTTAGATTAGAATCAGTCTGATCATTGTGGCACAGACAGCCTCACAGAAAGTTAAAAAAATCAATACCGTATCTGGGCTGACATGACACCAATTGTTAAAGTGCACTTGACAATGTAACTTTTTAAAAAGGTTTTGCTATTTACATCTGAAAGAACTGACACCAACATGGTCATTCTAAAAGGTGACAGACTTAACAAATAATCCATGTCTTTTTCAATATATAATTTTAGTTACATCACAATGTAAACGTTTGCTATAAATTCTGTGTCTTACAAACTTACTGTTCTCAATTACCTGATGAAAGGGCATCGCTCCGAAAGATTGTCCTTCATGATAAACCTGTTCGACTATAATGTGGTGTTATGTGATTTTTAACTTTGTACACCCCAGTCCAACACCAAATTAAGGAGCGTGTGCAGTATGTTCCAGAACCGAATTTGCTCACACTGCGGTCAAGCAGTTTTGCTGAAGAGTCTTTCAATGCTGACTGGGTAAATGACGGGAAAGGTTCTGAGAGAGTTTTAAGTAGGAGAGTGTAAGACTGAAGATGTCAAAGTCCTGGATTTCGAATGTCCATTCAATCGATTTCACAAACCCTGTGGTTCTGCGATATTAATTAGTGTTTGATCTGGTTCACAGTTGTGATTATCCACCACATTCTAATCGAAACGCTGCATCTCTCCTGATTATGCTTCACATCTTCTTTTTTAACATGAGAAATAGTTTAATGACCAGAAAAGCAAGAAGGAGATTTAGGACTCACAGCAATGGACAGAGTCAAACAAAAAAACTGAAACGTCATTCCATGAATAAAAACATCGTACTGTTTGTGATTGCGGACAATTTTAATCTTGCATGGCCAACATTGAAGGTGATTTCTGTATGGTACCGGGTGTATGGCTCAGAATGTCAGTCAATGTGTCTACATGACTTTGTGTCCAAACTGGGCTTCTTGATGCAGCTGCTCAGCTGCTGAACAGAGCCCGCGATGTATGCTGTGACAGAAGCCCAAGATTGTGCTGAATCTCGCCAAATTAATCAATCAAAATTCACTAATTTAATTCCTCAATCCAGAACTCTGTAACTTTAAACCAAATTTGCAGCGATGAATCAAAAGTTGCTGTGTTAAAACTCGAAGGCGACCACGTGTTTGTCCAATCATCCCACACAGGTTATTTGGCACTTTCCAATGTATCTGCACACTCTTGACCTGAAAGAGAGGCAGCATTCCAACAGCCCTGCTCTTGCTTTCCCCTCTGAAGACACAACTCTCTCCCCATAATGGCCTCCTCTCTCCATAATGGCCTCCCACCTATTTCCCCACCCACGTTCGAAACCTCTCTCTTCCTGTCTCTCTCTCTCTCTCTCCTGTTGCGACATCCCTCCCATTTCTTCACTCTCTTTCATTCTTTCTTCCTCCTTCTTTCTCCTTCACACTCTCTCCCTCGTGCACTCTCTCCCGATTGTTCTTCTTGTCTCCATATGTCCTCACTCTCTCTATTACTCTGGTCAACTGTTTATCTTCTTCCTCGTTGCCTCCCTGTCAGTCATTGCTCACTAGTTTCCTTTCTCTCCATTGCTCCATCGCGCTCTCTCCGTTTTGTCTCGCCCTCATTTATACTTGTGTCTCTTTTGCCACATTTCTCCATCAGCAAAGAACAGTGCAGCACAGGAACAGGCCCCACCGCCCCCTCCCAAAGCCTGTGCCGACACATTTTTCATTTCCATAATAAAGCTGTCATCACTCAAATGATCCGTATTCCTCGTTTCCCTTCCTTATCATGTATTCATCTATCTGTTTCTTGAATGTTGTTATTGAATCTGCTTCCACCACCTCCTCTGACAGCATGTTCCAGGCCCTCAACACCTTTTGTGTGAAAACTTGCCTCGTACATCTCTTTCAAAATTACCACCACTACTCAACCTAACCCTCCAATTCCCCATTCCCCCTCCTACGCCCTGAATCTGTGTCCCCTAGTAAATGACGACTCTACCCTTGGATGAAGCATCATAAATTTCACACGATCTATACTATTCACAGTTTCATAAACCTCTATCAGGTCGTCTATCAACGTCTTGCATTCAATTGAAACAACCTAGTACAAAAAAAAACTTCATTCATAAAACCCGCGTAAAACGTTTCTGTACGCTCATCAAAGTATTCCAACAGTTTGGTGAAAAGAACTTTACGCAATATTTCAAGTGTGGCCTAACCAAAGTTCTAAAACGTTGGAGCATGCCTTGTCTATCCTAGTATTCTTTGCCCCTTCCAATGAAGGCCAGCACACCGGAGGTCTTTATTTCCAAGAAATCTATTGAACAATAACCAGATCAGACAGTCATGGAGTCAAAGAGACATACAGCACGGAAATAGACATTACTGTCTGACCCGTACATGCCGACCAGATATCCTAGCAAAATCTAGTCCCGCCTGGGAGCACCCAGCCCATATTCCTCCAAACCCTTCCTATTCATGTACCCATCCGGCTGCCTTTTAAATGATGGAATTGTCCTAAACCTCCATGGCAGCTCAGGTGTTGGGTGATTTTTAAATGTGTCCACATTGAAGACATTGTGCTTCTGAGATCAATGCTGCCTTCCACTTGCGGTTTGCATGATTCTCAATTCCAGCTTTCTGTAATGTCCACAGTTTGTGAGCATCTTCCTGACTTCCACAGATACTGTCGATTTTTATTTTAAGGAACAAGAGGAATTTGGTCTTCAGAACCTTCAAATAGAAGTAATCACAAATTTGAAAGCAAATTTCACGCATGTTGCTGAGGAGGTTAGGTCTGATGTGGTGAGAACATATTCCATTACCGATAAGAATGCTTCACTGTTTCCGTGTCTGTCTAGTAGTTGGAGGAATGATGGTGGGCAATGGATTTGAAGTAGTGTATTTTTCTCTGAACCAGCATCGGGATGATGTAGGGCAACTCCTTGTCTTCTCTCAAAGGAATTGTTATGGTCAAAACCATACCAGACCATCTCAAAGTCGTTTAAGATGGCAGTCCAAACAGGATGGTTTCCTTATTTTAAGGCAAATGGAAGGTGCCATGTTCCAGATGCGAATCTATTAGTCAAATAACTGAACATAAAGCAAAACACAATTTATTCAAACACTCTAGGAAGAAGACAACGACCGAATGAACAGTGGAAAATTACTTTAATCCACTGGAAAATTTAACAGAGTACTGGATACAGTAAATATTACTGATGAACTCTTCCAATATAGTAATATCCCATGAACACACCACTTGGCAAAAACGCACATTTGGAAGTCAGATTTCCTCACATGCAATGTCTGCATCAGGGAGAGACACACCGACTTCTGTGTGGAAACGGGAAAGGGGGAAGATCTCTTCCACTTCTTCAAAACTCTTGCAGCTTCCGCTGAATATAAGAGGTAAAGAAAATCTAAAAATCTTAATCTGTGAGACCGGCCACACCCATGCAGGTTGCTTTTATTTTTCTAGCTATTTATAAAAATAAGTTCTACAAAACGATTTACAGTACGACGGAGGGCTCTTCGTTTCCGGTTCAATCTATTTCTAAACAGAAACCACGATACAACAAATATTTTGTAGCCACTGTATTATCACAAGATGGTTTCCCTTGCCGCCGGATCCTCTCACACACAGGCGTACGTCTCCATACACCCCACCAAATGTTATCACCCCTTATTTTGAGGGGGACGATCATCTATAATTCGTGAATGATCTCTCTCAAACACTTCCTCCGATACCCAGAGGAAGCTACCCATTCGAACGTATGAGCACGATCATAAGCCTTCTCCGCCATTCAGTTAGGTCATGGATGATCTGATTTTACGCTCAACTCTGCGCTCAGCAGCTTCATGTAAAACTAGACTCGCAATATGAAGAGAGGGGCTACAACAGCAGGCTAGAAAATGAGAATCCTACAGCCAGTAATTCACTGCCCATCAAAGGCATTAGTCAGAAGTATGATAGAATATTCCCCACTTGCCTGGATGAGTGCAGCTCCAATAACACACAAGATGCTTGACAGAATTCAGGACAAAGCAATCAAATGTTTGGGAAATGCATTCACGAGCAGCCATTCCCAACACAACTGAAGTTCAATCGCAGCAAGAAATTCGTCAAAGAACCTCACATAGTACCTTCCATAAACACGACCACTTCGATCTCAGCGAATACATGTGAATGTCTCTACCTATAAGTTCACCTCCCAGTTCCTCACAATTGCAACTTAGAAATCTATCAGTGATCCTTCAGTGCCGGGGGAAGTGTCTTGGAACTGCGTCACTATTGTCACTGTCCTGACACCATATGGACTGCAACTGTTCAAGAAGTCAGCTCAGTACAGACCTCCTGAAGGGATAGGAAAAGACAGGCAATGAATATTGGTTCCAGCCCGTGACACCCCAGTCTGTGAATGAATAAACTCAACTCTTGCAGGTCTGTCTCTGTTGATCTATGTTGAGGCCTATCCGGTCTTTATTTGTGGAGGTAGAGCAGATGTTTGGTCAACGAGATGCTTTCACATCTTCAGCCAGGGTATAATGGAGCGACATGACCTACTGGCCGTGATATCTGCAACTTGGATCATTTTGCCACTTGGAAAAAAAACACCAAAAAGTTTGAAATGTCAGTCTTGAACCTTTCTCATTCCTTTACTCAGCTATGCAGTCAAATCTGCAGCATCGCTTTGTTGAATGTGCTGTTTTGTTATTTGAAGGACGTCAATTGCACTTCACTCGATGAGTTCACATATTCACGAGCTGATGTTGCTTTAACTAACGAAGGGGCAGCCCTCAGAATGCTTGTGATTTCAAATAAACCTGTTGCACTAACACCTTTTTCTGACTTGTCCAACCCACTCAAACAACAGCATCTAGCCGCTTTCCTAAAAGACCTCTCTTTATGGGGCAGTGGGGTTTGTTGATGTGAGTTTCCTGGAAATGTTCTCTGAAACAATCCATGAGAAAGCGCCCTGCCTCCCCAATGTAGAGGAGACTGCATCGGGAGCAATGGATTCATAATTGACGTGCAGGTGAAATTTTGATTGATGCCAAAGGCTTCTTTGGGCCCTTGGACGAGGTGAGGGGGAGGTGTGGGTGCAAGGTTTGCATTTCCTAACGGTAGCTGGGGAAGGTGGCAGGAGGGGTCGGTGGGTTGGCGCTTAAACTGGCAAGGGAATCGCGCAGGGCACAGACTTTATGGAAAGTGGCTGTGGGTGGGACGGGAAATGTATCTCTGGAGTTGGGGTCCGTTTGAATGTGGCAGAAATGGTGGGTGATGATGCGATGAATACAGAGGTTGGTGGGTAGTAAGGGGAGGACAAGGGGTTGTTTCCATGGTGCACTTGGATTGTTGGTGTTTGAGAGCAGAGCTGCAGGAAGTGGGTGAGATGCGCTGGAGAGTGTCATCAATCACGTCGGAGGGAAATTGCGATCTTTAAAGAGGGAGTGATACAGCGGGTCAAACGACACATTTTTAAACAAAACAGATTTTTCTGACAAAGTACTGAATGAAGCACGAAAGTGTAAAGAACAGAATATAGGAAATTTTAACCTATCGGAAAACACAAGCTAATCTATCACAGTTAATGATAAAGTTCCAAATTCCAGCAACATTCCCATAACATACCCAATTGGCAAGAAGTTAAATTCAAACACAAGCCCTTACAGCAGAGCTGTCAGAGAGAGAATCAGCATTGAAATTATTTTCACAGCAGCTAAAGCCTAAGCTAAAGCAGAAGCAGCCATGAACTTGAAGAACTTGCCACTCACCTTTCATTGGACAAGTGTTTGAAAACACCTAAAAACATCCTCAATGACGGTTGGTTCGGGAAGTAACTGAGAGCCATTAGCAAAGACCATCAAACAGGCGAATTGGACCCTCTTCCTTTTACAAACCTCTTGAAAAAAACGAGAAAAATGTAAGCTTGCTCAAAGAGCAGTATCAGCAGATAGTCGACAGCCGCATAAAACTCCTGGATGGATCTGAAGTGCGGTTGGATGATGAAACAAACACTTTGGAAATTTTTACAATGGAATTGGTAATATGCATGAGGCTTGTGTTTAAGAGTTTCTGAACAAAGATTGTTTGTCAAGATGAGACACACATTTAACCTCAATTTACCTGAATGTCACCACAGGATATGGGGGTGTTGTATGTTCTCCACTTCTTTATCGCTGTAAGTCCCGTTAAATATAGAGATATGCTCAGATTCAGTATCGTTTCTTGCACTCATTCCTCCACCAGCAGTAATGAGTTTCATGGACAACAGGGTTCAAAGTAGTAAAAACAGGGCTTTTGTCACTCCCTGTTGAGCTCTTCAGTAAAACTTGTGTTCACTGGTCGACAGAAGCTTTTCATATTCTGTCATTCATAATGTTTCTCTCTCTAACACATGCACATGCACACACAGACAAACACACATACACACACACATACACACTCACACACGCAGAGAAACACACATATGCGCGCACACACAGACACGTGCATGCATATACGCACACGCAGAGACACACAGACACGTGCACGTGCACACAGTCAAACGGACACACACACGCAGATGGCTGGCGACATCTCTGACCTCGTAAAGGGACAGTGCAGTCAGTGAGTCCTGCAATCAGTAGACTGAAAGGAAATGTAGATCTTCCTTAGTTGAATGTGTGACGAAGATGTTATTCAGTGGGAAGTTTACACTATAAAAGAACATCTCCAGGGATGGTGATGGTCGAGGCCAATGCATTGGGTATAAAGTATGATCCTGAAATGAGGATTATTGGACCTACCACATTTCAAAGGGACCCTTAGAATTTTGGTGTTGCCCCTCTCCTATTCATGCAGAAAGACCTCGATCTGATTTAGAAAGTAGGGACTGTCGAGAGGCACTATTTAACACAGTAAGCTTTATTCACCTTATCCTGAAAGCAATGGGTCCATCCGGTCTATAAGTGTCTGAGTGACAAACATCAAAATCAGCAAACACAGAGTGTTAGAAGGACCACGTCATTTGAGGGTTGGGTGATGTTTGGCACGTCCTGTGCTATGGCACTCCTTACTTGGTGCAGCAATGGTCATAAAACCAACATTGCAAATTATTTGGTTTCACATCCGCCGTTGGAGAGCATCTTCTTGAGGGATACAACTACTCAATAGATTGGACGAGATGAGGAGTGCATAGTCATCCCAGTTTGGTCTGGACGATGTTGATTATGGCCTGAGGCATCGCCAGTGCTCCCGGTGTGGCCAGTCCAATGTAGAGCAGGACTTCAGGATTATAAACTGCTCCCAGTGTGACCTGTTCAAAGTAGTTTGGGACCTCAGAATCACACAATGCTCCAAATGTGGTTTTCTCAATATAGATTTGTAACTACTGATTACCCAGTGCTCCCAGTGTACTCAGTCCAATGTAGATTTGTACCTGAGAATTACCTAGCGCTCCCACTTTAGTCGGTCCAATGTATATTGGGAACTGAGGATTACACAATTCTCCCAGTGTGGTCTGCTCAATATAAATCGGCATGTGCGTATTGCACAGTGCTCCCAGTGGTTTGCTCAGTGCACATTGGGACTTCAGTATTATACAGTTGCCTCAGTGTGGTCTGTCCAAGATAGATTGGGAGCTGAGGAGTGCACACTGCTCCCAGTGTCGTCTGTCCAATGTTGACTGGGACCTGCAGAGTGCACACTGCTCCCAGTGTAGTCTTTCCAAGGTAGACTGGGAACTGTAGAGTGCACACTGCTCCGAGTGTAGTCTGCCCAAGGTAGACTGGGACCTCACGAATGCACACTGCGCCCAGTATAGTCTGCCCAAAGTAGACTGGAACATGAGAAGTGCACCTTGGTCCCAGTGTTGTCTGCCCAAGGTAGACTGGTACCGAAGGATTCCACCCGTGCTCCCAGTGTGGTCTGTCCAATGTAGGTTGTGACCTGTGGATTACCCAGTGCTCCTAGTGTGGACTGTCCAAAGTTGATTAGGACCTGTCGATTACCCAGTGCGACCAGTGCGGTCTGTCCAATGTAGTTTGGGACCTATGGATTACCCAGTGCTCCCAGTGTGGTCTGTCCAATTTTAAATTGGGGTCTGTGAAGTCCATACTGCTCCCAGTGTGGTCTGCCCAAGGTAGAATGGGACCACAGAAGCAGAAAGTGCTTCCCACGGGGCCGATCAAAGGTAGAGAAAGCTCAGAAGGGCGGACAGTGCTCCCAGTGTGCTCCACCCAAGTCACATGAGACATGTGTATATAAAGGGATAAACAAAAATCGAATAATTGTTGATTAAATTATAATGTGCTAAAAAATTGTTGTGGGAATGTATGAACGATTTTTATTATCATGAAGCATTGGAATAGATATTAGAAGCAATAGACCAAATGGTCTCCTGAAGTGGCAAGAGTTGGGCAGATTTCAAAGACGATAGGTCGGTGGATAGCGTGATGATGAGATATTTACCCATGACGTCCCTGGATACTGAATGCATGCCATAAATCGTGAACTGGCTCAAATCTGGGAATGGGCAGGAGTCGAAAATGCTGAAGCATGGGATATCTGGGAGGACGTTTGAGCTGAAGGAAACGGAGATAAGGAGAAACTTCTTCAGCCAGACAGTACTGAGTCAATGGAATTCCTTGCCACAAAAGGCTGTGGAGGCCATGTCACTGAGTATTGATATGAAGTTGAAGGCTGTACCATCCCTGTAAAAGAGGGAAAGGCGTTTTGCACTGAGAGCTTGCAAGCAGATGTCTTACGGTTAACTAGCAGTTCCAGTGTGTACCGAAAAATTGAAAATGTGTAACATTTGATTGTAAAATAAACACCTGAGTCTGTTGCTGTTTTGACATTAATACGGATTTAACCAATCAGGTTAAAATTTCCCGAGGATACTAAGACCCAAATGAGCTTGCATTTATTGTTTTGCCAACATCGAACCAATGAGACGATCCAGTGTGGGCTAATAAAAAAGGCAGGCAGTTTGAAAGTCAGACAGAGCAACTGCCATTTGAAACATTCACTATCAAAGGTACCTTTCCATGTGAAACATATTCACAGTAAAAGACAGGAGACGACCTCGGGAGACCATTTTTGCCAAAGGAAGAAAGACAGGAAAGACCACAGTCTCTGTATGGTTTTGTCATTGAGTTGCTGTAATATTAATCAATGTTTTATTGGAACACTATATTGTTATCAAGATGGAAGCAAATAATAACCAGTTCCAGGGAATGATTAGTGTTGTGCGTAGTTCTTGTTTTCCTGTTCACTTTTAGAGTTAAAAAATAAATTGATAACATTTTTCTTTAAATGGCGGAATTTGGAATTTCTGTGTCACTCAAACTTTACCAGATTACGAGGTGAGGTTGGCATTTCTGGGTGTTTCGTTTAATTAACAGAAGGTTTCATCACCATGTTGCAATAGTTTGGGAACTTGGGTCCGTGGCTAGGCCAGTTGTTGATAAATCCAACCTGAGATTTGAACAGATTTGGGAAAGAAAAAATCCCAGCAGATTTCAACACCTCACGATTAGTGTCCTAGAATTTTTTTTAAAAAGGAGGTAAAATGTTTGTTTAATTTCGGTTACTTGCAGTTGGTTAAATTAAAAGTTAGTGAAATGTATCCTAATATTGCTAAAGGGATTCTGAGGTTTGAAGATGGTTTCTAAATTTTATAAAGCAACGTTTAGAAAGAATAATGAAGGCCATACTTTAAGAATTAGAAAACAGGTTAGAATTGAGGCTAACCAGGGACAAAAGGAAAACAGAATACGCAATGAAGTTAGTCAAGCACATAGATGTATCAGAGAAACAGGCAAGTGCATTAGCGTTAGAAAGGTTTAAGTTGCAAATGAGTCAAATGGATTTCATAGATAAAGGAAGAGCGAGAAGAAAGAGGGAGAGAGAAAGGGAGAGGGAGAGATAGAAAGTTCCTAGCTGAGCAAAGAGAGAGAAGAATGAGGGAGAGAAGAATGAGAGAGAAAAAATAGGAGAGAGAATTAGAACTTCAGAAGTTGACAATTAGCCAGAAAAGACAAGTTAAAGGGAGAGAGATGATCAGAGAATGGAGGGATGAATACGAATATGCAAAAATATTGTCACAGTTTGATGAGAAATATGTCAAAGCCTTCTTTATTTCATTTGAAAAAGTGACTAGGCAAATGAAGTTGTCAGAGTGAGGACCTAAAATTTGAATTTACTTTATTATTTGAAGCAAAAGGTATATGTAGATGTTTTACTAACCACAAACTGTTTTTTCAGTTTAAAAGAATACTACAAAATGGCTGAGAATAGTGACTGATTCTTGTAATCCTGTACAGCTCATTCGTGGAATTAAACATAAATTCAAAGATAAGAGGACAACAGAGTTTTCATAACATGTTGACAAACACATTAATTGACTCTTCGAACTAAACTTCAACTGATACATGGAATGACAATATAAGTTAATAAGATTTATTTTGCAAGGAATACCATTGGATTAGCATGCTGTCAATCATGTCACAATCTTATAGTTAATTGGACATTTCTTGTAATTAAGATCCCCTCCCAGGAAATATCATTGGATTAACCTGCTTTAAATCATGCCACCTTATTATATGTGATTCTTTTTTCTTGTAATTAAGGCGGTACTATCTCTTTAAAAGGAACATATAAATAATGTGGACTTTTCACATGTAAATGCACAACTCCACCACGAAACACAGAAGCTTTAACCTCTTTGTTGCTGGATAGAATACCGTCAAGGCACCTGTATTCAATAAAGTAATGACTCTTGCTTTTTGAACAGACCGTATTCGTTGATTCTTTTGACTGACATCGAACCCAGAGGCCCCACTTCAGGGGACATAGATCTTCAAGAGGACATGTGGATAACGCTGGTTCAGATTATGCTGAGTGGCAGAGCGAGTGAGTTATTTGCTGCGCTGTCAGACGAGTGGTCAAGAGATTACACAGACGTCAAATAGGCTCGTTTCAGTGATTATGAATTGGTTCCAGAAGCGATAACACAGTCGTTCAGAAACATTAAAATGGAACCAGGTCAGACTTGCATTGAATTCGGAAGAAATAAACTTAGTAATTTTCAGAGATGGGTGTAGACCTGAAAAATACATCGTCCTGATGAGGATCTAAGAGAGATTATTCTGCAGGAAATATTTAAATGCTCACTTCGACAGGTGATAAGAATTCACGTAGAAGGACAGAAAGTTGAAGAAGTGAGCAGCGCAGTAGAAATGACATGTGAATACGCATTGGCACGTGAGGCAAAATTGAGATTCCAGCGTGAATCACATTCTGTAAGGGATAGAAATTGGGAGAAGTGGAGCTCCTCCACTACAAAACGAAGATTATAACACACTGCTAAGAGTTTACCAGGGGGAAAAGGATGCCCAAAAGAGTGAAAAGGAGGTGGAAGTCCTCAGGTATTTCAACTTTACTGAAATGGGACACGAAAAGTCACAGTGCTGGTCATTAAAGAAATGCACTGTAAGAGAAGATGCGGTAAAACAGGCTTCGTCAGTGGCAGTCGTGGAACTAGCAAAGGAAACGCCAAGAAAAGTCGATGAGCTGCAGGAGAGTTTACAGCAAAGGCAGGGGCAGTATTTGAGTCAATGCCTGATCTCCATAAATACATGACGATCTGAATAATGCTCACTCAGAAAGAGCAGACGGGCGGTAGGAAATAAGTTATGATTTTGAGCGTTACAGGATCTAATCAGTCCCTAATAGAAAGAGACGAGCACATTTGCACACTTTCTGACCTGTTACCTGAGGGAGTGGTAGTTTGCGGGATCGATGGACAGTAATGCACCGTTTTCTATGCAAGATCAGGTTGGAGTGCCAACTAAACACTGGCGAATTAACAGTGGGAATATATGACAGAGTGTCAATTCCAGGAATACAACCTGTTCTTGTGACCAATGTGCTAAGATAAATGGTGGGAGTGGCAGCCCTTGTTGCGAAGAAGCTAAACGAGGATCAGATAACTGAGGAGTTAAAAGAGAAATGTCCTGGAAATTTCCCAGACAGTGTGGTAACAAGATCCCACTATCTTTCATCACAGCAAAAAGCAAATCTAAAGAGAAAGAAAAAGGAGTTGAGATTCAGTCAGTGAACACACTGTTTGATGCAATGGTGTAGGAACAAAACTGAATAGGCAGTGGGTCAGGCGGTGGTGGTCAGGCCTGACAGGTTAATGGACTTACATCAGAAATACCTGACAACGAAAGGTAAGGGTCTTGCCTGTGTGTGTCTTTGCATGTGTGTGTGTATGAGTGTATGTGAGAGAATGTTTGTGCATGTGTGTGGGTGAATGAGTGTGCGTGTATGACCGTATGTGTGTGAGAATGTGTGTGTCCATGTGTGTGTGAGTTAGTGCGTGTGAGTGCGCATATAAGAGTGTGTGTACATGTGTGTGTGTGAGCATATGTGTAAATGTTTGTGAGTGCTGTGTATGTGTGAGTAAGTGTCTGTGAGTGTGTGTCTGTGTGCGTGAGTATGTGTGTCTGTGAGTCTGTGAGTGAGAGTGTGTGTCTATGTGTGTGAGATGTGTGTGCGTGGAGTGAGTGTATGTGAGTGTGTGTATGTGAATATGTATGTGTGTGAGTGTGTGTGAGTGTGAGAGTGTGTCTATGAGTGTGGGTGTGTGCGTGGAGTGAGTGTGAGTGTGTGTATGTGAGTGTGTGTGAGTGTATGTGTGTAAATGGGTGTCTGTGTGTGTTTGAGTGTGTGTCTGTGTGTGTGAGTGTTTGGGTGTGTGAGTGTGTGCGTGTGATATATAGATAGATAGATGGATACATGCACGCATTCATACATACATGGACAGAAAGGTAGATAAATAGATCAATAGATTGATCGATCAGTAGATAGGTTGATCGATAGATGATAGATAGATGGATAGATAGATAGATAGATAGATAGATAGATAGATAGATAGATAGATAGATAGATAGATAGATAGATAGATAGATAGATAGATAGATAGATAGATAGATAGATAGATAGATAGATGGATAGATAGACAGACAAATAGATAGATAGATAGACAGACAGACATATTGACGATTGCATACACAGAAAAAGGATCAAAATGCATTCCTTAGGGTTATCATCTACAAGATGGAATCAAAAGTGGAGGTGGAGACACACCTAATTGTGTTGCTGGCTGCATACAGACAGGAAGTGCTTCTGGAGCACTTGAAGTTTGAGAAGCAAGTAGTCAAGGTGTGAGGAAGACTAAGGTCAAGGAACAAAAGCAATATTTTTGTCGTGGAATGCACAAGGATGTGGTGAAACGTTGCCATGCATGTCAAACGTGCCAAAGACTGTTTTGACAACAATTCGAAATTAACCAACCAGTTCAGGTTATGCTGAAATTGTGTTGCTGGAAAAGTGCAGCAGGTCAGGCAGCATCCAAGGAGCAGGAGAATCGACGTTTCGGGCGTGAGCCCTTCTTCAGGAATTAGGAAAGTGTGTCCAGCAGGCAAAGATAAAAGGAAGGGAGGAGGGACTTGGGGGATGGTCGTTGGAAATGTGATAGGTGGAAGGAGGTCAAGGTGAGGGTGATAGGCCAGAGTGGGGGATGGGGCCGGAGAGGTCTGGAAGAAGATTGCACGTTAAGAAGGCGGTGCGGAGTTCGAGGGATTTGACTGAGACAAGGTGGGTGAGGTGAAATGACGAAACTGGAGAAATCTGAGGTCAGCCCTTGTGGTTGGAGGCTTCCCAGGCGGAAAATGAGGCGTTCTTCCTCCAACCGTCGTGTTGCTATGGTCTGGCGATGGAAGAGTCCAAAACCTGCATGTCCTTGGTGGAGTGGGAGGGGGAATTGAAGTGTTGAGCCACGGGGTGTTTGGGTTGGGTGGTCTGGGTGTCCCAGAGGTGTTCTCTGAAACCTTTGTAGAGGGAGGAAGAGAGCTTCTTCAAGGAAGGCATCCTTGCAATAGGATTCGCAGTAAGTTAAAACTTTCTCTTCCAGTTTAAGTTATGCCCCAGGATACTAAAATCCAATCAAGATTGAATTGATTGTTTGCCACATTGAGGCAATGTGATGTTGAGCATATTAAAAAGCAGGTTGTTTGAAAGTCAGGCAGAGCAACTGCCTTTTGAAACACACCCTATCAAAGTTAGCTTTTCGTGTAAAACATATTCACAGTAAAAGGAGGAATACAAACAAGGGAGTTGGCAGCCGAAAGTAGGAAGACACCAAAGATTTCAGCAGCTGCATGGTTTTCCAATTAATTTGGCGTAACTTTAATCAGTATTTTATTGGAACATATATTGTTACAGATTTAGTGGCAGATAAGAAGCAGTTAAGGGAGGTGTGGGGTGGTTAGATTTGTGAATAGATGTTGTTTAATACTCACTTTCAGAGTTAAATATAAATTGATATTATTTGTTTTAAATGGTGGAATTTGGAAATTCCCTGTCACTCATATTTTAAAAGATTATGAGCCGAGGTCAATATTTCTGGGAGTTTGGTTTAAATAACACAAGGGTTCAAAGTGATGTTGCAATACAGTATTTAAGACTGAGATGCATAGTTACGTGAGTATTAAGGGGATCAAAGAGAGCGGGCATATGGATGTGTAAACCTATCAGCCATGATTGAATAGAGAGCAGACTCGATGGGCTGAATGGCCTAAATTCTGCTCTTACTTCTTCTGATCTTATGGACTGGATGGGTGAGAGAACATCGGGGGATATGAAGGTATATCAACCACGATGATGATGCATTTGCACAGGTGTAAGGACCTGAATGGAGTCTTCTCTTTCCCAGGAAGTTCCTCCCAGTAGTGCACGGTGGGATACACACATGTCCCGCAAGATCAAGAAATGGCACAACTCCAGCAGCAATGAAAGATTGTACCAACACCAGGGCGGATACCCAAAGAGAAAAGACAGCACCTTACTCATTTTTTCCTCTTCCCCTTACAAACACAGTGACTTCCTCGAGAACAGAAATTCACTATTAGCGAGCAGAACATACTTTGGTTTATACTTAACCCAGGCTCGTTTAGTTTGGCCCCACCTTGGAACGTTAAAGATGCAGTTCACGAACCAAGAGCAGCAGAAACTGGGAACGGGGACGAAATGTGAATTCCCACTATGTTATTTAATAATATCATGGTCATAGCTAATGTTTGAACAGAGAGGAGTCAGATCTCAGACAGAAATGTGGCTTGATCCATTTCATTTTGTTTGTGTTCAATATAACATACATTTTTCACTAATGCATCAGTGCGCAGTGCGCTAGATTGGATTTAGTAATAATGTTCAATGGTATGAAGCGATTAATGCATATAAATGCAGAAGTAGTTCAGCAATTCAGCACAAAATGTCACTGTTAGATATTTGTGGGAGCACTGAAAGAGCCAGCATAGGAATGATCGGCCAAATATTTCCCTTAACTAATAAAACAATACTTACATCTCCAGTGTGAAAGTTTGCTGTGAACCTTCACCGCGTCACTTAGCAACCAGTTAGGTTTCTCTGTTCACTGAGAAATAACTGATTGACAAAAACGCTTCACGGTTGATTTCAGCGACATTTGGTCTAAGTTAGTGCAATGTCTTTATAATGAGCACAATGTGGATCCAATCCTCAACCCTGATCGGTGATCATTAACTACAGGATAGTCTCTCATTTGCTATAAAGACACTCTTGTTCCAGACACCTCACCGTGACTTGGAAAGACGGCAGAGAGAAAGATGAAATCACTGGTTTTGCTGTTAATCGTCCCGGTGCTTTTCGAGACCATCACTGCGGATGGAGAATCCAGACCAAGGCTCTTCTTTCCCGGTTAGTACATCCCTGTATCCCTGTAATAACTAACTGTAACACCATCAGCACCTCACGCGTGTGCTGTGTTGTAACTGAACTTCGACTGTATTTTTGCCGACTTTCAAACAACCCAGATTCCCATTCCTGCCTGTTCTGAATGAAATGTTAGCATCGCATTTCAGATAATTTTTGAAGACCTGTTCGATTTTACTAACTAATCATCTACCCTCACAAACTGTCCAACGAGGAGCCGTCCTTAGCTGTCTCATTTACGCTTTGAACAGGGGTATGTTTTTATAACTCACTTTGACCCATTCCTCCCGATCTCTGAAACATCCTCCAGTCCCAACGACACGTCCCGATGTCCATACTGATGAATTCCAAGAGATCAGACCGTGCGTCGTTTTGGGAGGGGGAGGGGTGGGATTTTATTCAGTTGTCTAATCCCAGAGCTGTGGAAATTCCTTCATTCAAATGCAAACAATTATCTCAACCAGTCCTTAAAATGAAACAACTTACATTTTATGGTAAAATTTCGGGCAGCTCCTGTTTAATGTCTTTCCTTCGGAAAGAAAAGAGTGTGCACAGAACTGATCGACATATCCATTGGTAAAGTTATATATAGAACATAGAACATAGAACAATACAGCACAGAACAGGACCTTCGTCCCACGATGTTGTGCCGAACTTCTAACCTAGATTAAGCACCCATCCATGTACCTATCCAAATGCCGCTTAAAGGTCGCCAATGATTCTGACTCTACCACTACCACGGGCAGCGCATTCCATGCCCCCACCACTCTCTGGGTAAAGAACCCATCCCTGACATCTCCCCTATACCTTCCACCCTTCACCTTAAATTTATGTCCCCTTGTAACACTCTGTTGTACCCGGGGAAAAAGTTTCTGACTGTCTACTCTATCTATTCCTCTGATCATCTTATAAACCTCTATCAAGTCACCCCTCATCCTTCGCCGTTCCAACGAGAAAAGGCCGAGAACTCTCAACCTATCCTCGTACGACCTATTCTCCATTCCAGGCAATATCCTGGTAAATCTTCTCTGCACCCTCTCCAAAGCTTCCACATCTTTCCTAAAGTGACGCGACCAGAACTCCACACAGTACTCCAACTGTGGCCTAACCAAAGTCCTGTACAGCTGCAACACCACTTCACGACTCTTGAATTCAATCCCTCTACTAATGAACGAGAATACACCATAGGCCTTCTTACAAACTCTATCCACCTGAGTGGCAACTTTCAAACATCTATGTACATAGACCACAAGATCCATCTGTTCCTCCACCTGACTAAGAACCCGACCATTAACCCTGTGTTCCGCATTCTTATTTGTTCTTCCGAAATGGACAACCTCACACGTGGCAGGGTTGAACTCCATCTGCCACTCCTCAGCCCAGCTCTGCATCATATTTAAGTCCCTTTGCAAACGACAAATGCCCTCCTCACTGTCCACAACTTCACCGATCTTCGTATCATCTGCAAATTTACTGACCCACCCTTCGCCTCCCTCATCTAAGTCATTAATAAATATTACAAACAGCAGAGGACCCAGAACTGATCCCTGCGGAACCCCGCTTGTAACTGGGCTCCAGGCTGAATATTTACCATCTACCACCACTCTCTGACTTCGACCGGTTAGCCAGTTTTCTATCCAATTGGCCAAATTTCCCTCTATCCCATGCCTCCTGACTTTCCGCATAAGCCTACCATGGGGAACCTTATCAAATGCCTTACTAAAATCCATGTACACTACATCCACTGCTCTACCCTCATCCACATGCTTGGTCACCTCCTCGAAGAATTCAATAAGACTTGTAAGGCAAGACCTACCCTTCACAAATCCGTGCTGGCTGTCCCTAATCAAGCAGTGTCTTTCCAGATACTCATGAATCGTATCCCTCAGTACCCTTTCCATTACTTTGCCTACCACAGAAGTAAGACTAACTGGCCTGTAATTCCCGGGGTTATCCCTATTCCCTTTTTTGAACAGGGGCACAACATTCGCTACTCTGCAGTCCCCTGGTACCACCCCCTTTGCCAGTGAAGACGAGAAGATCATTGCCAACGGTACTGCAATTTCCTCTCTTGCTTCCCACATAATCCTAGATATATCCCGTCAGGCCCGGGGGACTTGTCTATCCTCAAGTTGTTCAAAATGTCCAACACATCTTCCTTCCTAACAGGTATCTGTTCTAGCTTAACAGTCCGTTTCACACTCTCCTCGTCAACAATACGGTCCCTCTCCTTCGTAAATACTGAAGAGAAGTACTTGTTCAAGTCCTCTCCATTCTCTTCCGACTCAATACACAGTCTGCCACTACTGTCCTTGATCGGACCTACCCTCGTTCTCGTCATTCTCAGGTTTCTCACAAATGCATAAAATGCCTTGGGTTTATCCTTGATCCTATCCGCCAAGGATTTTTCATGCCCTCTCTTAGCTCTCCTAATCCCTTTCTTCAGGTCCCTTCTGGCTATCATCTATCCCTCCACTGCTCTGTCTGAACCCTGTTTCCTCAACCTTATGTAAGCCTCCTTCTTCCTCTTTACTAGACATTCAATCTCCCTCGTCAACCAAGGCTCCCTCACACGACCATTTCTTTCCTGCCTGATAGGTACATACATATCAAGGACACGTCGTATCTGCTCTTTGAAAAAGTTCCACATTTCCACCACATCCTTCCCTGACAGCCTTTGCTCCCAACGTATGCTCCTCAAATCCTGTCTTACAGCATCGTAATTTCCCTTCCCCCAATTGTGAAATCTACCTTGTTGTGCGCACCTATCTCTCTCTCCATAACCAAGGTGAAAGTCACAGAATTGTGGTCACCATCACCAAAATGTTCACACACTAACAAGCCCACCACTTGTCCCGGTTCATTACCGAGTACCAAATCCCATATGGCCTCCCCTGTGGTTGGACAATCTACATATTGCGTTAGAAAAGCTTCCTGGACACACTGCACAAACACCGGCCCATCCAATCTACTTGATCTAAAGAGCTTCCAATCAATATTTGGGACGTTGAAGTCGCCCATGACTATGACCCTGTGGCTTCTGCACCTTTCCATAATCTGTTTCCCAATCTGTTTCTCCACATCTCTGCTGCTTTTGGGGGGCCTATAGTAAACACCCAACAAGGTGACTGCACCTTTCCTATTTCTAACTTCAGCCCATACTACATCCACACGCAGATCCCCCTCAAACTTCCTTTCTGCAGCCGTTATACCATTTCTAATTAGCAATGCCACCCCGCCTCCTTTTTTACCACCCTCCCTAATCTTACTGAAACATCTGTAACCAGGAACCTCCAACAGCCATTCCTGTCCCTCATCCATCCACGTTTCCGTGATGGCCACAACATCGTAGTCCCAGGTACCGATCCACGCCTTAAGTTCACCCACCTTATTTCTGATACTCCTTGCGTTGAAGTATACGCACTTGAGCCCATCTCTGTGTCCGCAAGTAGTCCCTGTCAGTGCTACCTTCTCCAGAGCCTCCCTACAGTCTTGGACATCCTGACACACAGCTATCTTACTTGCTGTACTACAAGTCCGGATCCCATCCCCCTGCCAAATTAGTTTAAACCCCCCCCCCCCCCCCCCCAAAGAGTGCTAGCAAACATACCCCCCAGGATATTGGTGCCCTTCTGGTTCAGGTGAAACCCGTCCTGTTTGTACAGGTCCCACCTTCCCCAGAATTACGTCCAATTGTCCAAATATCTGAAGCCCTCCCTCCTACAGCATCTTTGCAGACAGATGTTCAACTGCACTCTCTCCCTATTCTTTGCCTCACTGTCACATGGCACCGGCAACAACCCAGAGATGATGACTCTGTCTGTCCTAGCCTTTAGCTTCCAGCCTAACTCCCTGAGCTCTTGAATGATACTTAGATCACTGTGCACAGTTCTGATCCCGAAATCCTTCAGTGCGAACTTTGCAAGATTTTGAACACTGTGTGCAGGCATTCCTGTGACCTCCCTTGGTAAGACAGCTTGATAACACTGCGAATCGTTCTATTCTCGTTATCCCTGTGTTCCATGACAGTGAGAGTACTGTGCACAGAGAGGTACTGGATAGCCCTTGGTTCAGTCACAGCAGGAGCAAACTGCAGATGCTTGGTATCTATAGCCATTACCTGGTCCACACTGGAAGTGCTGGGCACAGTTCCTGTCCCCATATCCCTTGATTAGACGATAGTTAGTACACTGAACATAGATATAGTCTCAATCTCCGTTTTTAAGATCACGGTGCACATAGTTCTGGACTCCACATCCCTCAATTCGACGACAGTGGGAGCACAGTGGAAGGTCCGTGTCTCAATATGTCTCAATGACAGCATTCTTTTAATAGTTACAAATCACACAAAACCAGGTTATCGTCTCACAGGTTTAATCAGAAACACTAGACTTCGGAGCACCGCTCCTTCATCAGGTGATAATAGAGGACACAAGTGTAAGGCACAGACTTTATCATAAAGGTTTACAGTGTGATGTAACTGAAATTATACATTGAAAAAATATCTTGATTGTCTGTTGAGTCTTTCAACCGTTCGAATAAAGTGATTGTTTCACTTCTTTCATATGTAATTCACAACACCTTTTTTTTATTAAATTGCATTCTCATGTTTGTTGTAACAATTGGGGTTAGCTAGTCAATATGTTGAAGGTGTGATTTACACATGAAAGAAGTGAGACTAAAATGGTATTCGAACAGATAAAAGACTCAACAGACAATCAAGATATTTTTCAATGTATAATTTCAGTTAAACCACACTGCAAACATTTGCTGCAAATTCTGTGGCTTAGAATTGTGTCCTCCACTATTATCTGATGAAGGAGCAGCGCTCCAAACGCTGGTGCTTCCAATTAAACCTGTTGGACTATCACCTGGTGTTGCGTGTTTTTTTTAGCTTTGTACACCCCTGTGCAACACCAGCATCTCCAAACCATTCTTTCAATAGAACGACTACAATGTGGTAACAGGCCCTTCGACCTAACAAGTCCACGCCGAAACTCTGAAGTATAACCCAGTAAGACCCATTGGGAAAGTGCAGACATCCCTTGCTAAGACACCACTGAGAGCACTGGGCATTTTATCTCATCATTGCAACCTTTGGTAGTCCACATTGATTGTACTGTGCCCAGTTCTGGCGTCCATCTCCCTGATAGGACCAGACTGGCAACATTGGATACAGTTCTGGTCGCCATGTTTCTTGGTTTGGTGTCACATGGAGGTTACATTGCCCTGGCTGGAGACATCATTGAATTATTCCTTCCTGCTTTACAGGTTTCTTCAAATCTTGTGTACTCCAGAGAGGAACTTGCAAGCGCTCCCCTTGCCTTCCACATGAAGTCCCTTACAGTGGGGTTTGTGAAATCGGGCTGTACTGCTGCAAGAGAAAATGGATAATCACAAAGAAAATCTGAAGTGAGACCCACCTGATGGCAAACTGTCATTTCTGTCCATCAACTGTGTTCCACTGTGTGGATCCAATGACTTACTGCTTTCTGAATCATAACAATAAAATTTGTTGCACTGCCTGTTGTCCGTGCCCGAATTTTTCTTCCACTTGATCGGTGGAAGTGCAGCTCACGAAAACTCAGACAGCATCATACCTATTTTGTATTTACAACAGCGCCATACTCACAGAGTCATACGTTCCAGCCACATTCATTTGTCTACACACCCTGAAGACACACTGTCATAATGGAAGGCATAGTCAAGGAATCCTCCTGTTGATCTCTGCCAACCACCCTCCTTCATCTGATGCTCTAGTTCTCTACAAAGTTGAACATCAGTGACAAACCGTTAGAGAGGATTTAGGACTCCTGTTCCATTCTGGTTTTCCGATTGAACCGCCTTCACGCTGAAAGTCTTGGGTTCTCCAATGATGAGACAAATTGACCGAGTTTTGCAAGTTGGCGTCTTCCTGCAGTTCATGGCGAAGGATCCACCCCAAAGGGAAATAATCTCCTTGCCTTCCTTCCTACTGCATGAATCTCCTCCAGTGTGTGCGATGCTCCCTCTCTCTGTAAGAGTCTCCAGGCGCTATTGTTGTTCGTGTGTTTTTAAGCTCTGCCAGATCAGTACTCAGTAGTATATTCATTTGTCGAGCTGGTGTAAACGTGGTCGGCTAAATTACATCGTCGTGTGCAATATGACTTATTTGTGGTCCTGTGTGATGTCGTCAGAATCCTTCAACTCGAATCATCCCCTATCTCTCTAACCTCGTTTTATCCATAAGATCCCTTCCGATCTCTACACTCTCCATCAGCAAATACACCCCTCCTTATCTCTGTAACGCATACAGACCTAAAGCAATATTTTATTTCTGGAACCTCCTCCAGCCACTACAATGCTTCTCTCTCTGTAAAAAGTTCTCCAGTCCTTACAGCTCGCCCATTGTCTATAACAACTCCGATCCATGCAAACCTTCCAATCTATGCGACCGGGTCCAGGTCACAAATCGAACAATGTCACTAACTTCCTTCTGCTCTGACAAATCTCATTATTTCTCTCTCACCCTCATGCCAATCGTGGGCGTTATGTCTGCAAAATTCTCTCGCAACTATAACTCTGCCCATATCATTGTCTTCCTCCTCCCCTAAACTTTTCCCTGTTGTATAAACTCCTCCAATGTCTAACGAGCTGTTTAACATCCTCTAGTCCCTCCAACGTTGCCGATGCTGTAACCACCTCCTGCTGCTACACAGCTCACTACTTCTACAAACTCCACAGATGAAATCACTACCTATGTGGGGGAACATCTCGCCCACCCTATCTCTGTAATCTCTACTAGATGTTAAAATCCTTCACGTATCTCTAAACTCCATTAGCTTCTTCAAATCCACAACTTTCTAAAATATCCACCAACTGCTTAAACCTTCTCTATCTCTGTAAAACCGTCTAAGAGAAGTCCCGTTCTTTTCTGTAAACCTCTTGTTATTAATTTCCTGCAGCACCAATGTAAGCTTTTCTTTCTGTTTTCTGCAATCTTTCGTTTTCAACGTCCTCCACCAAGAACATCCCTTGTTATCTCTAATCTATTCCAAAAACGGAATCCAACCGTACTTCTGTGAACCTTGCCATGAGGAAAATATGTTTTTGAAAGTGGTGCTATGAGGTTTGGAAGAATGTTATAAATACATGACTATTTGTAGAAACTAGAACATTTACAGAGGTGGGAAGGGCTATCAAATGCAAAAGATGTTACGGAGAGTGACAATTTGTAGGCACAGAGGCACGTGTCTGGGATATATCAGATTGGCTGTGGGTTTCAGGGAAATATTGAATTGACCTGCAAATGCGTAGACTGGGATATACCTGCTCTGAATTTGGGCCTCGGGACAGGAATAAGTACCAATACTTGACTCTGCACAGTCTTGGCAGATTGTATTTGATCTTCCTGACGGGAGTTTGGAGCTCGGTTCCAGAATGGAAGAGAGCAGCTGTCCATCTTCAGGCAACAGAGGGAGACTGGTACCTTCCTGATCTCATTGTGAGTCTGTTTTCCAGAATGGTTGTGAGAAGCTATAAATACCTAATGTTCTGGGGTTTGAACAGTTCTGAGTGTATTTACCTATTCTTTGTTAGTGTCTGGATGTGATTCTGAAATGAAACAATTACAACGGATCTTACACTCCACAACGAGGTCTCGGTATCAATTCCTGACCAGCGGTCAGCTCACTAGAACCTCACATCAGAATAAGCTCTCACTTCTCGAAATGTTAGAACTCGTACGAATTGTTTCTGCATCATTGACCATATTCAGTGAAGATAGAAATTTCACTTCCCCTGTCACTGTGTTGTCTCCATCTTCAGGCCGGATGTGACTGAATTTCCTGTCCCTGTGCCTGCTGCATTTATGTCTGGTGCTGAGAGACTCAGGGCTACATCATGAGATAAGTTCTCCAGGTATCATTTTTGTCAGCGTTCGTAAACGGTTCCTCATGAAAATGGTTTTGTAGCCAAAATATTGATCTGGCTGGCCCAGCTTGGTTTTCACTTGAACCAAAACCAAAAACTGTACTTGTCTTTGGAATCTCCTTTAGCACCTAAACATATCCGTATCCCAGTAATGTCCCCCCGCCTCCACTATTTCTGCAATCTCCTCTGTACCCAAAAGCCATCCTGCCATCTGACACTTGCTGCCATCCTTGAATTCCTTCCAAACTTTTCAACAAGGCCAATGAAATGAGAGTTTAAAATAGTATGAACGATTTCAGATGTGGCTGTCATATGAAGATTAAGCTGCAGCGTGGCCAAGGTTGAGAACTGGATATACAAGGGTTTACAACGTTTACAAAGCAAAGGATAAATAGGCCTTTACAGTGAAGTAGCATTGTGTGAAAAGGATGGAATCAGAAATGTTGTTATGCTAATCACTTTCACACTGATCCTCCTGCCCTCTCGCCTTATCCCTGTACATTGATCAGATATTGGTAACCTTTGAAGACTTCAGAAAATGGCATGATACACAGGAGATCATTTTGTGGACTGTCTGCATTGGACAAAAAATGTTTTTAAACCCTTCTTCTTACTGTCTAGAGACGATCGGATATCAGGTGCCGATCTAGGCACCGTTAAAATTGGTTGGAGAGTTTCTGCCTCTCCGTTGCTCACGTGTATGACTTCCAAATCACTAGCTTGCCATAACTGAAATAACAACTTTCCTCACTGCTTCTCTAATATTTCAAACAATTACGTTTAATATTCACCGCTGGTCTGGTGTCATGGAGGAACGTATTGTCCCTCTGCTGCACCATGTCATCCACCAGAAACTTAGAGGCTTGTCCACAAAGGGGTTCCCACTTTTGCCACCTCTGCCATGTTCAGGGCAGTTTCACATTGACAATTTTACAGATGGAAGCTGTAACAGGCAGGCCGGTGAATTCTGCGATAACAAGGCAGTGGCCGTTGTTATAACAAAGGGAACATCATCGGGATAATGTCAGATCAGAGGAAGACCACGTGGGCAGGGAAGGTAGCTCGTGAGCGAGATTGGGGATGGTGTAATGAGAAAATTCGTGAGGCCAAGGGCTATCATAATAGTCAAGATTTAAAATAAAAACATCGGTTCTTTTTGAAAGTCTAACACAGAATAAAAAACTATGTGCAACTCCTCTCTCTGATACGTTTCCCTCTCGTTGACTGGTCCAATAAAACACCTGATTAAGATTTACAGAAAAGTTCAAATCTCAAAACCAGCCAGGTGTTGATTATTTTCTTGGTATCTTCCTCTATCGATTCTCCATCGATGTTTGAGTCGATGATTTTCTCTGCACAAACTCCTTCTCTATGCAGGTACCTCTCAGAGAGGTTTGACGAGCAGCCTACGTCTGTGACTCTTTTGGCATTTTGTTCCCAACTTTTCAAGTTGTTGAATATTGGCACCGGGATTGAGTTTAAGGGGAGTTAGGCTATTCTACACCGATGAATTGTTTATCTCCCTCTCAGAAACTGCCATTTAACCTCTGTTTCTGTCGTCAGAACTGTGCGGACGGGACGATCACTTACGTACTCCAAATTGTTAGTACTGTGCAGGGGCGACCTTCTCAGTCTTTGTCCTCGCCTGAGGTGTGGTAACTGTCCAGTGAAATCAACGCCAGTTTCTCCGCAATCTGATGAATGTGCTACACTATAACGGTTTTTTTTTCACAGTCATCATAAAGGCACAGGCTCTGGCTGTCGAGTCAGAAAACTGCAAATCAGTAAGGCAGTGTGAGCTAGCAGAGGGTGTGTCAGCTTTGATCGAACAACGCTGTCGAAATTTGTTCACAAAAGTAAAAACAACGTAAATACAGATATTTCAAGGCAAAGATTTACAAGATCATTTCTGAAAGCTAATAGATATTCCAAACTGCGAAGGAGAAAGACAAAGTCAAGCAGTTGCAACATTACTTCAAAATATTGGAATAAGTCAATAATCTTGCATTGTTTAGCGTTATAAAGGCACACGCACATCAGTTTGGATCAATTTTTGGAAGAACGTGCACGAGTGGAATTGTTCTCAAAGCGAAAATATCGGGGAGACAATGCACTGTTAAATTTATTTTCATTCGTCGAGAACATTTAGTCTGAACATGTGACAGACTTATTGGAGTTCACAAGACGTTCTTACATCAACGAAAATTATTATGAACACGCATTCTCAGGAAATGAAATGAAAAGTGTCGTTCACAGACGTTTAGGTAAGATATGACTTTGTGACTGTATTGTTGAGAACATGCCTTTGTGCCTGCGGGCCTGAAAACCAATCAGAAGCATATGGGTGTAGATAAGTAGACCAGAAGACCAGATGGTGACTGGCATAACGTAGTGGGAGAATGGGTTAAAAATTAAGGCATAAAAATGATGGTGAAAATAAAAAAAATATAAATTGTTCCATGTACCAGCTGTTAGTTGTAGCAGAATGTAAAGTGTTTTTATTCTTAATTAATTCATGGTACGAGGGTATCGCTGGCTGGACCAGTACATATTGCCCATTCTTAATTATTCAGAAGGCAGTTAAGTGTCTAATATTCAGTTGATTGAAATAAAGCAAAGGATCAACTCTGGTCAATTGAATAAGAAGGAGGATAATGAAATGGATTACGGTTGTACATTATTGCTCAATCTAAAAGTAATCACTAAACTCTGTTTATTTCTCGATTTCATTTTTAAAAGCCTAAACAGGGACAACAGTGAAAACAAAATGAACCATCCCTGAATTGCAATGATGCCAAGAAGTACTGAAGCAAATTACAAGGCACATCAGGCAAAATTCTGAAAGAGTTGTGGATGGTTAAATTCTGAAACAAAAGCAGGAATCGGTTGAAATTCTCAGCAGGTTGGCAGCCTGTCTGCAGTGAAATCACGGTAAAAGTTTCTATTCCAGTGGCCTTACATCAGCTCTGATCGCAGCTTGGAAAATGATATTTATTTTTGCACAAGATGGAATGTGGGAAGTGGAGAGAAGGGGACTATGAGAGTAAATGATAGTTAGAGATAGTAAACGATGCTGCTTCAGTTACAACGCTATGTTGCCGTTTTCATCAGAGACATCGTAAAGGCGGAGGCTCTGATATGTCTGGAACTATCCATTTGAAAATATTTTAATCATGTTTTCTTTAAAAAATATATGCAACGAGTGGGGAGTAGCCTGTCCTCTCCGTTGAGGTTATTAGGGAGCAGTCTGTTTGGCGCTGCTGGTTAGGTGGTTTAAGGGAAGCAGATCCGTGCTGATCATTTCGTTTTCTGCCATTTCTCTCAAAACCCTGTGTTTGATCGTACCATTTTTTCACAAGGGTGTGTTGATGGGGATAATACACTTTTTTTCGAGCAGCTTATTAATTTGTAATAGGGTCAATCGGGTTTTCAGATCGTTTATGTTATTCAACTGTGAGCCACAGAGATAAATTCAAACGTGAAGAATGCGTATTGCAACTTCAGTAGATGCACGCTGGAATTTTCTCCACTTTGCATTTCTTGTAATATTCTACCTACTGTTTCAGCCAAACCAAACCTCCCTGATTCTATTTGTTTCACGACTTTGGTTATGTAACTGAGTGATTTCCCCGATGGATTGAAGTATGTACAAATACAGATGCCCTTAGTCTCTCTCCACTCTGTGTACTCAAAGTGTTTCAGCCTCTGCAGACACCATACACTGTCACATGAAATGGAGAAGCCTACAATTCTGCTGGTGAAAGAGCTTTATTACCCATTACTTGCATTTGTAGCTGTTCCTGGTGAGTGCATTCTGCTTTTTTAAAACAAATATTCCTAATCAACTTCGTTCGTGACACCGTTTCACAATACCGAAATTGTCGAACTGTTCGTCTCCCTTGCGTTTTATTCACTGTTTTTGCTTCATCTCTTTCGTGCAATAATAATGCTCCTTCGGGATTCCGTGTATATTTGGACTGCCTTGTTATACCTTTCAAGCTAATCTCAGCACTAGATGACAAAATATATATTGGATGTTGTTAAGCACATGAAATTGACTGACATTGTCATATTTCATTTAAATCAGGCACTGACATATTATTCACTGCTTTTCTTTCTGTCTCATAGCGAACTTGGTCACAATTTGGATTCTTTCACAAAGGAAATGTGGTCTTTCCAAATGTATCACTGTTTACATGGTGGCCATGGCAACAACGGATCTACTGGTCCTGATCAACAATGTAGTATTCTATCACATCTGCAGTTACTACTTCACTTTTTCATTTCTGTCCCATACTCCCGTTTGCAGAGTCATTATATACATGACCGCTGTCAGTCCCGATTTATCTGTTTGGTGCCTTGTTTTTTTCACACTTGATCGATTTGTCGTGATTTGTTGCCAGAAATTTCAAACAAAATATTGCAACGAAAGAACTGCAATCATTCTGGTAATTACGATCACGATAGTGATCATAATGAAGGAACTTCCCGTTTTGTTTGCTTATGAACCTGAGAAAATCATTAACAACGTGCAGTGGGGCTGCCGTTCAAGTGCAGCTTTTTTTTCATCTTCTGCAGGTGTAGTTTATGTCTGGTTTTACAGCGCCTGTGTCATTTGGATTCCCTTCACTTTGATTGCCTTATGCAATACATTAACTGTCCAACGCATTGTACTGGCGAATAGAACCCGCACTGAACTCCGCAGCTCCAAGAGTGGAAATCCGTGTGACTCAGAAATGGAGAACCGCAGAAAATCCATCATTTTATTACTCTCAGTATCAGTAAGTTTTCTCTTGCTCTGGTTGACAAATGCCGTGAGTTTAGGCGTTACAAAAATAACAGATACGGTTTATTACAAAGGCAAGTTCACAAATCCTGATTTTATCGCCATTGAAGTGGGAGACATCTTGAAGTTTTTTACTTGCTTACTGAATCCTTGTATTTATGCAGCGACCCAGAACAAATTCAGAGCAGAGCTTAAAAATATGTTAAAATCTCCGTGGGTGTTAATCTAAATAAATTTCGACAGAAGTCGAGAAAATCAGTTTCGTCGAGAAATGGTTCTGCCCTCAATGTTTTAGTTTCAGTCTTTCTCCATCATAAATTTGCCTTGTTTCTGATAAGATGTCATATAATTCATTTGTACATTCACATATCTTGAACATTCCAGAGCACATTCGGTATGTATGTTGTTTTATTTTTACCTCATAATTTGTTGAGTGAACACAACCTATTCCAGTCGGTACAGCACATCCTGCAGTCAAAAAATTAAGATAATATGTTTAAGAATTTAAGCATCCATATGAAAAACAGATGGTTCCATTTCAGCCACTGAATTCGAAGATGTCTATTTGAAAACATCAATCAAAATCATTTAATCTGAATTGCAATACGGCATGATCACATGCCTTGTCAATTCTTGCGGACACTGTACCAGAATATTCTATTGCATAGACACGTTATGGGAGAGATGTCGTCAATGGGAAATGTGAAAGGACTCTTCAGACAGCGGATGTCATGTGGAGGAAAGTGCACACTCTCACCAACCCTAATTTGTACAACAGTATATTTTGTTGCATTATCAATTTAGAATTAATGGAGAAAATCAACATGTCTCACAAAATTCCGAAGAGAGGCATAGGCGTCAAGAGGCCTATCTGGATAGCGGGGGTGGGAGTTGATGAGAGCAGTGGAGTGGGGAATGCAGTTAATCCAAATGGGGGCTATCCATATGATGGGTTGCAGAGGGTGTATGAAAAACAGGAGGACTTCTGGGATTATGGGAACCTTCCATTGTTCTCAAACACTCTCCTCCAACTTCTCAAATTGTCCCAAACAACCCAGAATATCTTGGCCTCACCACGCATCTCTGCCTTCCACAAGGACCATTTTCTTTGCAAATCCTTCGTACGTGCCACACTCCTTCCATCTCTCCTCCAGCTGCACTGTTCCGTATCTCTGCAAATGATGCAATAGCTGTCCATAAAACATTTCCCTCAATTCCATTCAAGGTGCGAGGCAGGTGAGACACTTGTTCACTTATACTTCCTCGAACCTTGTCGACTGAGTCTGATCGTTCCTGCTTGTTTTTCTTTTAGGAAACAGTCTGTTTGACACCGATAATCAGGTTTTATCTTGAGACCCAAGGAAGCAGCTCCATGTTGATCGTCTTGTTCCCTGCAATTTATCTTGTAAAGACCAGTGTTTGATTTTGCCCTTCATTGCCAATGGAATGCTTACGAGGATTATGCAATTTTTTTCGAACACCATCATTAATTCGTGATATGGTTAAACGGTTTGTCAGATAGGTTATGTTATTCCATATCATATTCACTTTTGTTCATGGTTTTTCCAGTAGTCCGTGAATAAATTTTGTTTTGTTTAAAACTGTTCCAAGATAGAAACATTCTGTGAACAGATCACTTGGCAAATAAAGGAAAAATAAAGTACAGATTGTGACATGCAATACTCCAATCCAGAATGGGAAGAAAAATCTGATCAAAATGTAGTAAAAAAGCTGCTAAGAGATGTTCACTGAAATTTCTAAACGTTTGAAACTCCAACAGCGTCCGAATAAATCTGGAGTGAAAAAGCAGGAAGAAACTAGAACGTTTCCTCTGTGACACAACTCAGGTTGTTCTATTTTTGCCAAGATTAAAAAATAAGGTCAAAGCTTCGGAAGCTGAGTGATCGAGTGGTCTTCAGTAGCCAGGTCTGAAAATCTCATTCAACCACTCTGTGAAAAGACATCAGGAAAAGGGAATTCTTATAGCGACTGCATCAGCACAATGAGGACTACAAGTGGCTTACTATGGCTATTTTGTGGGATCCGGACATGAGATGATGATACCTGGTGTGTGGGGTTGACGAAAATCATAGGGGAAGGTGCTCGATCTCAATGATCATTGAGCTCGATATAAAGTGTCAGTATTCCCATTCGGTAAAAGATGTACTCATTTTCCATATTGTACTGATTTTCACTGCAACAAGCCTGAGACAGGAACGATCGCCCGAAAATTCGATGGTATGTTGAAATAAAGGGCAGCATGGTCATGTATTTAGACAGAAGCTAGTAGTACAAAACACCGTAACATGGTCTGCGTTTCAGTTGCCCAGTGTGCAGTGCAGGACATTGGAATCAGTGAATAAAGAAGGCACGATTGCCTGAAGGCAAGATACAACGTTGTCTGGAACAAGGGAATGTCAGGAGTGACAGAGTAAACAGACTAGAGTTAGACATTCTACAACTGCACAGGTGTGTGCAATGAGACTGCAGGGTCGATTTGGGAGAGAAGAAGGAGTTGTTATGGATAAGGCCAGACCACCTCAGAAATATGTTAAGTATGTAACATCGACCGTAATTTTTCATATTTTATAGGCAGATACGAAGTGGATATTCCAGGTATGGTGCAGCTGGTCAAAACACTCGGCTTTAAGCAAAACAGAATCTATTTAATCACAACTTTAAAAACACATCCAAAAGAACAAGGAATTTAGATAAACTAAGGTATTGAAAATCTTAACTGATTCGGTACAACAAAAAACATATCAGACGCCTTTTAATGAGCAGCCACTGCTTCAGGAGCCTCCGGAATCTCCACAAGGGGGAGAGTTGGAGAGAAACTGACATGTAATTCCAAGAAAGAAAACATCACCGTAACTTTCGGTTTCTGATCTCTTCCACTATTAAAATGTCATTGCCAATATTATTTATGATACTTGATGCATATTTTGCGTTGTCAGTCAATGCATCTAATTTACATGGTGCAGGATTTGCACTTCATGCTGCAGATTCTCAGATGCTGAACCGAAACTGCAATGTATGCTCTGAATCAATGTGCGTTCAGGCGGCAGGTGAAGATGGTACTGGAATATCCCCTAATATATCATTCAAACAGAAGTCACAGGCTACTCAATAAATCCTGAACTTTACAATATCAAATCAAGTTTGCAGCAATGAAACAACCTGCCGCTGGGGTCAAATTCTCTGCGTAGTTCTGTCTTGTCCCATCTTCTCACACAAGTTATGGGTCACGTTTCAACGTCTCTGTCAACTTTGGGCAAGCAGTTCACTTCCCCTGTCGACAACTTCAACTTGTGAGTTAAAAGGGTATTCATTTACTATTGCCAAGCAGCCGAGCTCACTCGTGATTTCGCATTTTTGTTTCAGGGGCTGAGCGAATTAAAGTCAGACTCAGATCCAATGCGTAGTCCTCAGGGAAGGTGAGGTGATCGGGATTGAGTTCAAGAGTTGGGGTCAATAGCCCTGTTCTAAATTGCACTTCTGAAGTTATGACTCACTCTGCGACTTGCCCTCCCACTTATTGCTCCATCCATGATTGAAAATTCTCTTTCCCAAACTCTGTCACCTCCTCCTGCAAAGTCCTCCCGTTTGCTAACTGTCTTCCGTTCTTACTTCCCCCTTCTTCATGCGTCACACTCTCTGCCTCGTGAACTTTCTCACTACCGGGAGTTCTTCTGAGCTAAAAATGTCTTCACTACCCCTATATCTTTCCTTCAGCCATTTGTCGCTCTTCGACCTTTTCCTCCCTCTTTCTCCATAGTTGTTCTCTCACTCTGTCTCCTTCCATCTCTCAATCGCTCTTTTTCCCTTACTCTCTTCCTCTTTTGCACTTCTGTCTGTCTCGCCATTATTACAAAAGAACAAAGAAGAGCACAGCACAGGAACAGGCCCTGTGGCCATTCAATCATGAGCCACCACATTTTGTCCTTCCATTTTAAAGCTGTGTTCACTTACAGGACCCATACCAGTCAATTCCCTTCCGACTCATGTATTCGTCCATTGATTGCTGAATACAACCATTGCGTCTGCTTCAACTATCTCCTCTAAGTGTACGTTCGAGGGTTCACCAACACAAGTTTGAAAAAAATTACTCGCACATCTCATTGAAACCAACCACCCACACACCTTGAACACATGGCCCCCTTCACCCATAGATAAAGCTTCATCCATCCCATTCAGAATCCTATAACGTCTCACAGATCGCTCATCCAACTCCAGCATTCTCGTGAAATTCGTCCAGAACTTCATCAATCTGTATATCGCCTGCAAACTTATTAACTGAACCAGCCACGTTTTCCACTGAGTGATTCATGCACATCACAAACGGCAGAGATCCCAGCATTGATCCCTGCAGAACACTGCCAGTGACAGCCCTCCATTCTGAGAAGCGTCCATTAACCCTTATCATCTGCCTCATATGACTTAGCCAGATCTGTATCCATCTTGCCAGATCTCCCCTCATACTGTGTAAATTTATCTTTTATACCAGCCTGCCATGGAGACATTGTCGAATGCTTTAATAAATTCCATGTAGATAACATCAATCACTTTGCCCTCATCAATCATCTTCATTCCCCCGGCAAAAAAAACTCGATCAAGTTGGTGAGGAAGGACCACCCCTGCAGTAAACTATGCTATGTATGGCTAATAAGACCTTTTATTGTAAAGGTGCATAGATCATGTCCCTGGGAATCTTTTGCAATAATTCCCCGACCACTGATGTGACACGCACAGGTCTGTAATTTCCAGGATTATCCCAGTGACCCTTCTTAAATAATGGGACAAAATTGGCTATTTTACAGTCCTCTGGCACCTAGTCTTTGGCCAAAAAGGATATAGATATCTATCAGTACTCCAGCAAATTGGTATTTTGCCTCCCAAAATATTCTTGGAAAGATCCCATCAAGAGCGGGGGATTAATCTATCCATAACGTTTTTGAAGATGCTCAAAATATCTTCCTTTTTATAGGAACTTGGCTAAGCAATTGAGCAGTCTGTTACCTGAGATCATTCTCTACCAGTTTCTTCTTTTTAGTGAATACAGACATAAGGTATACCTTTCGGGACTCAATTACCTTTTCGAATCATATAATCTCTACATTGTGGAAAAAGGTCCATCAGCCCATCAGGACCACATCGACACGCCAGAGTACATCGCACACAACGCATTCTCCCTATACATCCATGATCACTGTGGGCAAATTAGCATGGTCAATTCACCTAAAGTTCACATCTTCAGATTGTGAGAGGAACCTGGAGCAGACCCGTGGAAAATGTGCAAACTTCACACAGACAGTTACTAGAGACTTTAATCAAACCCAGGTCCCTGGCACTGGGAGCCTGCAATGCGAACTACTCAGCCATGGTGCCTCCCTGAGCTATAAACCTGGATTCGCTCCTTTGTCCTTGACAGAGTTAACGTTTTTCCTGGTTACCCTCTTTCATTTTGTAAATGTATGATAAAGAACTTTACGGAAACCCTCAGCAATCTCTTTAGTTCTGTTTCCTAATCATTTCTTATCACCACTGATTCGCTCAGGAATGTGCCGCTCCTGAATATTTAGACATTTTCAGTTGAAATACTCGCAAGTGTCATGTGCTGATCTCCCCTCAGCACGCGGCTTCAAAAATATATTTTTTCCAATGCTGTCGTATATTTTTTAGTTCACATTTCCCCAGTTTCACACCGTCACCTGAGGACTGCTGTGATCCCCATCTGTGTGCATCTTAGGACTCACGTTATCTCAAAACTAAATACTGAATGGCCTGGACAAAGTGATTGCTGGAAAAATGTTACCAGCGGTAGGAGAGACGAGGACCCATGTTAACAGCATCAAAGAAAATGGAAGATGTTTTAGAAGACGATATGAATACATTTCCTCAGCCAAAGAGTGGTGAATATGTGGAACTCACTGCCAAAGTACGCTATGCAGACGAGGTACTGAGCACATTTTAGCAGAGATAGATAGGTTCTTGTTTATCAAGGGAATCCAGGGTTACAAGGAGAAAACGGGAGATTGGGGTAGAAATGTGTCAGTTTTTTGAAAGTCAGAGCTGAATCGATAAGCTAAATCGCTTAATTTCTGTGCCAATATGATGAGATTTTGGTCACTAGTTCCGAAATGCGCTTCAGCACTGAAACTTCACTGACCTGGCCCAAGGCTCATTTCCCAAGACCAGATGCAGTTTGACGTTTTCCCTGGTTGGAATATTTACAAACTGGGCAAAGAAACCCTCCTGAACGGTCCTGACAAATTCTACCTAATGCAAGCCCCGAGCATGAAGTGATTCCCAGCCAATTTGGGAAGGGAACATCACCCATCACAATCTCCCTTTTTAAAATCATATTCCCAAACACCATATATTAGATTAGATTACATTCCCTACAGTGTGAAAACAGGCCCTTCGGCCCAACCAGTCCACACCGACCCTCGGAAGAGTAACCAATTTCCCTCTGATGAATGCACCTCACACTATGGGCAATTTAGCATGGTAAATTTACCTGAACCGCACATCCTTGGACTGTGGCAGGAAACCGGAGTACCCGAATGAAACCCACGCAGACATGGGGAGAATGTGCAAACTCCGCACAGACAGTTGCCCGAGGCTGGAATCAAACCTGTGACATTGTTGCTGTGAGGCAGCAGTTCTAAACACTGAGCCACCATGCCGCCACTATGTCTCACGCTGGAGTTTGGGAGGCCTGTCATTCAGTTCTACACAGATTGCCTCGCTGCACGAATACTGTGATGTGTCATCCGTCAGGTATTATTAATGGATCCTCCTTTAGCAGGGATGTAACTCACCCACACCTTCTTTAACCTTTGCTCCCACACCTCAGATATCTCAATTCTGGGGCATCCAGCTATTGGTGCTGTCTCTCTTTCAATAAATAAATCGCAATAATTGTGTAATCACCATAACGTAATTGTACAAGTGCTCACCAAATCTGTAGGTTCACTTATCTTGCCTATTACATTTCTCACATTGATACACGTGCAATTCCGAACACTTCCCCTGCTCTTTTGAGCAGCGTATTTGTCCTTACTGGTGTCTGCCTTGATTTCTAACTCTCCCTCAACTTCTGCATGTACTGCACTACTCCGCTTATATTACTGCTCTGTCAAATGAGACGAAACGCTCCCCAATCCGTCTGACAAGTCATACCAACCAGTCCCCCCCCTCCCCCAATCAGGACATCAGTCCCAGTCCTAACGAGGTATAAACAGTCTAGTGTATACATGTCCCACTTACCCCAGAACTGGCCCCAATCTCCAGCAGCATCTTTTCAGCCATGTGTTGCTCCTGCTCTCACCATCACGTGACAATGGCTGCAATCCTGAGAAAACTACATTTAAGCTCCGACATTTCAACTTCCGTGCTAGTTCTCGATATTTTACTTTTTGGACGTCCTCTTTTTTCTAACCTATGTTGTTCGCACCAACGTGTACCACAACCACTGGCCTATCTGGAATGTCCTGCAAACGCTCAGGGATATCTGGCATCGGCGTTTAAGGGACACAACCTACCTAAAATCACCGACCTATTCCCTTAACGATTGAATGCCCAAACACTACATTTTTTCTGTGCGCATTTTTCACTTCATCTGCAGCAAAGCCAACCATATTTGCAGGATTTTAGATGCTGCTGATCTCCAAAATGGTATGTTTGTTTTGTAGGAGAACATCCACAGAGGATTCCTGGACTTCACGCTTAGCCATCCTGACCTGCCTTATTGATTCTGAGTCTGCAGTGTGACAACGTTTCTATCCACGCTGATCACGATTATCTCCGATTCTCAAACATTTCTCAGTGTTTCCATATCAGACAATGTAGATGGCAGTTTGGATTTCAGCGGCCACATGCTCCCATTGTACATAATGTATCCAAACAATATCAAATCATGTTAACACTAAATTTATAAATTCTGGTGCTGTATAATCCGATAACAATTTCGCAGAATTTACCTGCTACTCACCAGTAACTGCTGTCAAAAGTTATTTCAGGTTGCGCTCCAGTACCCGCTGGAACACTCACTGCCAAATTTTCAGTCATGTTTAGATTAGAGTGGTGCTGGAAACGCACAGCAGTTCAGGCAGCATCCGAGGAGCAGAATATCGACATTTCGGGCAAACGCCCTTCATCAGGAATGGAAGCAGCGAGCGTTCAGGGTCAGGAGATAGGTGGGCGGGAATGGGCGGCTGGGGAGAAGTTAGCAAAGAGTACAAATGGTGAATGGGGATGTGGATGGAGGTGATCAGTCAGAGGGGATGTTGGAGCGGGTATGTGGGCAGAGAGATTGGCAGGTATGACATGACATGAGGACTGTGCTGAGCTGGAAAGTTGGAACTGCGGTAAGGTGGTGGAGGGGTAATTTGAAAACTGGTGAAGTCCACATTGATGCCCTGGTGTTCAGTGATGTCACGATGTTCTGTCTCTTCTTCTCTGGAAGTTACCTTTCTTTTATTTTGGAGAAGAAGGAAGAATGGAAGACTGGAGGTTAGCAAAGGCTAGGCCCTTATTTAGGATGGGCTGTAATTAAAAACCAAAGAACTAGAGACCAGGAAAGATAACATCTATGCTGAGTGAGTTATCCGAAAAGATTCTGAGAGATAAGATAGACAGGGTTTGAGTTGCAACAGTCAGCATGGATTTATGTGTGGTAGATCATGCCTCAGGATTGGCACATCCAACATCTGACAACGGTAGAATGGGAAAAGACGTTTAGATTAGAAGATAGAGTGGCGACTAGCAAATCAGAAGATGGAAGATAGGCAGGAAATCTCCATAAACGGTAGTGTAGAACAAGCGTTGAAGTGGACTTGGTGGCAGACTACTCAGAAAGCGGAGGCAGGTTTTATTGCTTTGATGGACAACGTGCAGTTCAATCAGACGGAGGGGAATGTGCAGGACACGATGAGAGACCGATGCGAAGACCGATATGAAAGTGGGATGGGTCGAGAATGTTCATCATAACAGGTGAAGACCAACGAGGTATTGTGGTTAGAAGGACCATGACAGTAAAAGTGGAAAGCACACCAACTGACAAATGAGGACGGAGATTAACGTGTTGGAAGGTCATAGACAGAGAGAAGCGAATGGAGAGATTGGGCCTGAGAACAAGATGGACACAGGCACTAATCAGTTGGAGAACAGGGTAATGGTGCGATGGGACGATGGACATGAGAGGCGACCAGTCCGAGAATGAGGGACAGGTAATGCCTCCTACTTTCAGTTCCACCACCCACCTCAATATGTTCTCTAGCTCCCAACGCCCAACCTCAGACCATGTATAAACCTTACCCTCCTCCACGCCTCCTTGAACTGACCTTATCTGTCCTTTTTTCTTTCAACTGACGTATCACAAGGACTCCCTACCTAGTTCTACCTGTCACTATCCCACCCACCGTTGCCCTAGCTGCAAACATTCACCCTCTTTATATCAGAACTCACTGACCACTTCCCCATTCGTTTAAAAGCTGTGGAATGGGAAATGGCCTTGCCCATTTACCATATCATGATTTTGATAAACCTCTATAAGGTCACGCCTCAGTCTCCGTTTGTTAAGGGAAGATTGCCCCAGTGTATTCAACTTCTCCCTAAATCTCACACTTTGAGAGCTGTTGTACGATGCAAGGAGATATTGAACGGATGGAGAAATGGGCTGATTAGTGGCACGTGGTATTCAAATAAAAACTGTGAAGTCATTCATTTTGTAAGGCCGCATTCGAATACAGAATACAGGGTTAATGGCAGGATTCTTGGCTATGGGAAAGAACAGAGGAATCTTGGATTTCATGTCCATAGATCCCTGGAAGTTGCCACACAATTAGATAAGGTTATTAAGAAGGCCTGTATTGTGTTGACAGTCATTACCGGGGAATTGAGTTTGAGAGCCAGAAAGTTCTGCTGCAGCTCTATCGAGACCTGGTTAGATCCAACTTGGAGTATTGTGCTCAGTTCCCATCACCTCGTTACAGGAAACATGTGGATGCTTTAGAGAAGGTGCGGTGGAGATTTATCAGGATGCTGCCTGGAATAGAAGGCATATCACAAACAAATGCTTGAGGGGGCTCGGGATTTTCGCATTGGAAGGATGAGGATGAGAGGTAGCTCGATATAGGTGTACAATAAGTTAAGAGGCTGAAAGAGATGTGGATAGACAGCCACTTTTCTTTTTCTCGTGGTGGCAATGTCTGTCATGAAGGGATCGAACTTCGAGGTATTTGGACGAATTACCTTAATGTTAGGTCCCGTCATGATAGATATTTCCGTTTAATAGCAAATATTGTCATGTGGCATACAAGGAGCAGGAGGGACGGCGTTTCAGGTATTTCAATAAGGATGGTGTGAGTGGGGGAAGGATGCTGAGCGTTGAATTGAAGTGTGGGGTTGACTTTGGGGGAAGGGAGATATGAAGGCGACAGGTGGAGATTCGCACAGATCTTTATAGATGGAGGAGGAGAATTTATTCCCAGTGCGGTGTGTGTTGGATACTTTGAAGTAAGGGTTTCAGCAACTAAATAAAGTGAGGACTGCAGTTGCTGGAGAGTCAGAGTCAAAATGTGTCGCTGGTAAAGCACAACATATCTCGCTGTATCTGAGGAGCAGGAGAGTCGATGTTTTGAGTATAAGCCCTTCATCAGGAGTGTCGAGGGAGAATAGGGCTGAGATGTAAATGTGGTGAAGGTGAGGGTGAGTGTGGGGCTTGGTCGAAGCTAGGTGGGATGGCGGTTGGTGGATGTAGTTGGGGGATGATTTTGACAGGTCGGTCAGCAGGGTAGAGAAAAAAGTTGGGAAGGAAAATGGGCAGGTAGGTCAAATCAAGATGGCAGTGCACATTGGACGATTCGGTCTTGCATGATGTGAGGGAGGTGAAATTTGGAAACTGGTGAATTCAATGTTGCTGCGGTGTAGTTGTCCGGACCCAAGGGGAAGATGAGGTTTCATTCCTCCTGTGAGTGGATGGTTTTGAATTGACAGTGGTGGAGGCTCTGGAATTTCATGCCCTGGGGTAATGTGAGGGGATTTTGGAGTTGTTGGCTTGATGTCTAACATTACAGTCGTGAGTTATTTGATGCGTGCAGACGAACAACGTTCTCTGAAACACTCACCAAGTTGTAGCTTGGTCTCCCTGATGCAGAGAAGACCACGTCGATATCATACGATGCAGCACATTTGTCCTGTTTATCTCTCAGTCCTCCACTACTTCACTTTCCTGAAAGAAGGGCTAATGCCCAAAACATATACTCTCCTGATCCTCGGATTTCTGCCTGACCTGCTATGCTTTTTGCAGCGTAACACCTTTCGCCAATGATAGAGGGATCTGATTGCGCACTTTCTCACCCACATGCACACAATGACTAAGGGATACGAATGTCAAAATACTGGGGATATTTTGAAACATTGAATCTCCATTGAACAATCCCTGATGTCTAATTGACACAGCTTGGTCAATCTCAGAACTCACCTTTCCCGACTTTCAATCACGATAATGGAAACAGTGTTGCATTTGGAAGCAGGAGATCGCAGATGGGATGTGGACGAATGTTCATGTGGATGTTAAGTAGCGGAAATCTCGCACGGAATGAAAACAGAACACAGAGAAACTGAGATGCTGGAGGTCAGAATCGAGAGTTTGGTATTGGAAAAGCATAGCAGGTCTGGCAGCATCGGAGGAGCAGGATATTCGACGTTTTGGGCATGAGAGCTTCATCAGGAATGAGACTTGTGGGTGTGGTCTGAGAGGGAAGTAGGACAAAGTTGTGTTGTTGAGAGGTAGCTGGGAATCCAATGGGTGGATGAAGGTGAGTGAGAAGGTGCGGTTAGATCAGAGGGGGAAGAGATGGACGGGTTCGCAGTGTTGTGCTGAGTTGGAGGCCTGGGACTGGAATAATGTGGGGGGAGGTGAGATGAGGAAGCTGTTGAAATTGACATTTATCTCATGTGGTTACAGGTCCTCGAGGTGGAATATGAGTGGTTCCTCCTGCAGGCGTCAAGGGGTAAAGGTTTGGCGGGGAGGAGACCCAGGACCTGCATGACCTTGACAGAGTGGGAGTGGGAGTTGAAGTGTTCCGCTACAGGGCGGTGAGGTTGGTGGGTGCGGTTGTCCCAAATAAGTTCTCTGAATTGATCCACAAGAAGGCCTCATGTGACCCCAATGTACAGGAGATCACACCAGGTGCAACGGATGCAGTAGACGACAATGCTAGATTTACAAGTGGATTTCTGAAGGATGTGGAAGGATTTCCTCAGGCCTTGGACGGATGTGAGGAGAATGGTATGGGCGCAGGCTTTGCTCTGCCTATGGTGGCAGGGAAAGTTGTCAGCGTGTGCGCTGGTGGGTTGTGTGGACCTGACGAGGATTCGCTGAGGGAATTGTCATTTCGGAACGCTGATCGGGGTGGGGAGTGAAATATATCTCTGGTTGTGGGGTCCGTTTGGAGATGGAAGAAATGACATTGGATGATGAGTTGTATGCGGACTTTGGTAAGGACCGGGGAGTCCTGCCTTTGTTGCGTTGTGATGGATGGTGTTCAAGGGCAGTGGTGCGTGAAGTGGAAGAGATGGGCTGGTGGGAAACGTCAATATTTGTGCGAAGACAAGCTGTAATTGTGGAAGAATGAGTGCTTCTGTGTCTTTCAGTGTTGGAATTGGTCATCCTGGGAACAGATGTAGAGTAGGCAGAGTAATTGAAAATAAGGGATGGCGTTTTTTCAGGAGGTAGGATGGGAAGAGGTGTACTCTGGGGAGCTTGGGATCAGTGTTTTTTTCGAACATCTCTGTTGTTAGACACTCGCTAGAGACGGTGATGACGTGGTCCAGAAAGAGGAGAGAAGCTGTTACAGGCTGGGGCTGTTTTCCCTGGAGCGTCTGAGGCTCAGGGGTGACCTCATAGAGGTTCACAAAATTATGACGGGCATGGACAGGATAAATAGACAAAGTATTTTCCCTGGGATCAGGGAGTCCAGAACTTGAGGGCATAGGTTTAGGTTGAGAAGGGAAAGATATAAACGAGACCTAACGGGCAACTTTTTCATGCACAGGGTGGTACGCTTATTGAATGAGCTGCCAGAGAATGTGGTGGAGGCTAATACAATTGCAACATTTAAGAGGCATTTGGATGGGTATATGAATAGGACGGGTGCTGGCAGGTGAGACGAGATGGGGTTGGGCTATCTGGTCGGCATGGACGGGTTGGACCGAAGGGTCTGCTTCTATGCTATATATCTCAATGTCTCTATGATGATCCAGGTCGGCGTGGAAGGTGTTGGTAAAGTTGATGAGCTGTTCAACCTCCTCGGGGGAACAAGAGGCGCTGCCGATACAATCATTGCTGGAGCAAAAGCACAGGTGCGGATTATAACTGCGGAAGATGGACGTTTCCACGTATCCGACAAACAGACAAGCATAGCTTGGTCCCATGCTGTTGCCCATGCCTACCACTTTTGTTTGGATGAAGTGGGAGGAGTGGAAGGAAAAGTTGTTGAGGGTAATGACCAGTTCAGCCAAGCAGATGAGGGTGTCGGTGGAAGTATACCAGTTGAGATGACGTGAGAAGAAGACCCAGAGTGCTTGGAGAAATTCGTTGCGGTGGATCAACGGGTACAGGGACTCGAAGTACATGGTGATGATGAGGCACTGGGGGCCAGCGAAACGAGATTCATGGAGGAGGGGATAGGCATGGCGTTGTCCATAAAGTAGATGAGGAGTTGCTGGACTAAGGGGGACAGGATGGTGGTGAGCTAGGTAGAGATGGGTTCAAAAGTACAGGCGCAGGCTGAGACGATGGGTCGACTGGGGCAGTCAGTATGTGAATCTTAGGAAGGAGGAAGAAAATGGGGAAGATCCCCAGAGAGAGAAAGAGAGAGAGAGCTGAGATGGTCACCTTCTCCAGGACTTCTACGCAGGAGGCACTGTCAGAGGGAGGCAATGTCCTTGTGATACTGACGCCGCACAGTTCATTCAGAATTTCTCCCACCTTTTGAGGTTTAAATATCGCCATGGCAGGTGGTGCAATTTGAATTTAATAAATAAAACAAAGTTAAATAAATGAAGAGGTAGTTGTCTATTCCCAGGTTTAGAGGAATTTCCTGACTATTGGTGCAGGGGAGAACAGAGGGATTTAAAGTAAATACACGCGAGGGAACGTTTTTTCACAAAGAGTGATTCATGATGTGGAATAAACTACCGCTTGTAGTGGCGGATGCGGGTCGAATTACAAACTGCAAAAAGCATTCGTTTGGATGCAGGAATAGGATATGCATGAAGGAATGTGGGCCAGGAGAGTGCAGGTGGGACTAGTTTAGTTTGCAATCATTTTCGTCATGGACTGGTTGGTCCAAAATGTCTGTTTTGTGCTGCGTGACTCTGTGAGCAATGGGTACAGTAATGTTCATGGCACTCATGGTCATTGTTTGAAAATTCCTCTGGTTCACTGATGACATTTCGGGAAGGAAATCTTACCTGGTCTGGACTACGTGTGTCTCCAGGTCCACATCAATGTGTTTGATTCTTAACTCTCCTCTGTCTAATTATGAATAGGCAATGAATGATGGTCTAGTAGGCAATGCCAATTATTCCCTTGTTGTGAATGTTTTTTAAAAAAGTGGGAAGATTGAAAATGCAATCTCGCCTGATGTTTTGTGACGAGACCTGACGAAAGAGTAGCGCATTGAAATGCGGAATTTCTCACTAACATGGCTCATGGTTTAAACAAGGGAGAATATCTAACAACTTCAACAAGAATGCACATGGATACGGACAGTATACTGATTTTAAAAAGATGATATTTCGCTCATGTGACTAGTCCAAACAATGACCAATACCTGCTGTTCATAGAGGAAGAGAAACGAGGATCGTTTGGGTTAAGAGAGTGCAGCAAGTGATTATCTCGAGGGCCATTATACCCGCCACTGAGAACTGGAATTGCCCAACAGATAACTAGAATTGCAGGTTTAAAGTTAAGTAGTAGCAGAGGCTCAAATGAGGTTATTCCTGAAGATCAGCGTTACCACTGTGCAGATGGCCACCCAGGAAAATGCACAAGGGAGGATCAGGTGGAACACCAATCCTCAAGAGCGTCTGAGAGTCATGCAGCATGGAAACAAGGTCTTCATTCAAAATTGTCCATGCCCACTATGTTTTGCAAACTATATTGTCCCATATCCTTCATTTAGCCCATTTCCTTCTCAACCTTTCCTGTTAATGGATCTGTGCAAATGGCGTTTAAATGAAAATCTACCTGCATCTCCCATTTCCTCCGGCTGAACATTCAGCATTGGAACCACCATCTTTTGGAAAAAAATTGCCTCTCAGGTCCCTTTTAAATCTTTCTCCCTTCGCCTTAAACATATGCCTCTTTGTTTTTAGCTCCCTCAACTTAGGGAAAAGACATTTGCTATTCTACTTACCTTTGTCCCATATGATTTCTTACGCGTCTACAATGCACCATCCTCCTATCTTGCACTGAAAATGACCCAGTCTGTTTTATAAATCAAAACATCCAGTCCTGGCATTAACCTTGTAAATGTGTTCTGAACCTGGTGAAATTTAATAATGTCCTTCTTGTAACAGGGTGATTAGAAATTTACATAGTACTCCAGAAGAGTCCTGAATGTTAAAGCTTATATTAGAACTCCGATACTCAGTGGTCTAATCAATGAAGGCAACCGTGCTAAACACCCTCTTAAATATCCTGTCTACCTGTCATACAAAGAACGATGAACTGGAATCTCTGGGTCTCTCTATTCAACAACACGACCCAGGGCCCCATCTGGAAGTCCTGCCCTTGTTTGTTTTACCAAAATACAATATCTTGTGCTAATCCTAAGTAAACAGCATGTGTCTCTTTGAAGCCCTTTGGCTCAATTGATCAAAATCACGTTGTAATATTAGCTAGGTTTCTTCACTGCTGACTGTAGTTACATTTTTAGTGTCACCCACACTTACAAAACATGCCGACTCAATTCTGATCCAAATCGTTTAAATAAATGACAGACTGCAGCAGACCCACCCCCGATTGTTGCAGAAAACTGGGATTCAAAGGCCACCAGGGATTGTGCTGTGAAGCTCTATCGTCAGGGGAGTTGACAGACTCTGCATGTCTCTGATGAGTTCACAAAGGACAATCTTTCTCCCCCGGGCTAGAAGACACTCTATCAGAAAATATAAGCCATTTTTCTCATGAGACAGAGGCATGTAAGGAAGGAATGCGAGTGTGAAGAAACCTTAGGTGTGAAGAGATGTGGAACATCTCGATAACAGATAGAAGGAAGCAGACGTAAGTTTGAGGATGCATGGATAAACAGGGCTCTGCAAGATTGCAAAGGAAGGAATTGTGGAATGGATTTAGGACAGCGTGAAGGGGGCATGAAAAAGCCTTCACGGGAAAGATTAAATAAAAACCCAAAGCGTTCTACATTTATACGGGGAACAAAACGATGGTGAAGGTAAGATTAGATTTCCTCCAGTGTGGAAACAGTCCCTTCAGCCCAACAAGTCCACACCGACGATCTATACAGCAACCCTTTCCCCTTACATTAACCTCGACAACTGTACCCAACGCTACGTGCAATGTAGCACAACCAAGTTACTTCACCTGCACATCTTTGGACTGTGGGAGGAAACCGGAGCTCCCGGTGGCAACCCTCGCAGACGCATGGAGAATGTACAAAGTCTTCACATACAGATGCTTGAGGGGTAATTTAACCCTGGCCCTTGGCACTATGAGGCAGCAGTGCAAACCACTGTGCCACGGTGACAACACAGGAGAGTCTACGTGGATATGGAGAAGGTAGTAGAACTCTTCATTGAATATTTTGCTTCATTACTAACTGAGAGGGGGACCTTGTCGTTGTGAGGATAGAGTAAAACAGGCAGGTGTGCTCAACAGTTGAATGTTTAGAAGGAGGGTGTGCTGAAATCTTGGGGCAAAACATGACAATAAAGAAATAGCCTTGGATGGGATATATGCAGGGAAATTTGGATAGAGATGGAATACACCCACCGTTACCACAGAAAGTGAGCGAAGAGGGTGCTGCAACTTTGACAATGATCTTCAAGTCCTCATTGTCCATTTGATTAGTACCAGACATTTTGAGGGTAGGAAATCTTATTACCTTGTTCAATAAAGAGAATAGGGATTATCCTGTAAATTACAGACAAGTCAGTCTTACATCAGTTGTGGGCAAAGTATTTCAGAGGACTGTGAGTAAGAGGATTTATCATTCCTTGGAAAACCATAGTTTGATTGGACATAGTCAGCATGGTTTTTTCAGAGGCAGATCATGTCCCACAAACCTTCTTGGATCATTTGCGCATGTCACAAAACAAAGTAATGAAGGTACAGCGGTGGATGTTGTGTAGATAGATTTCGGAAAAGTGCAATATAAAGTTGCCCATGGGCTTATTCAGAGTTTATTGAGGAATGGGTTACAATGGAATTATGCTGCCTGGGTACAGAATTGGCTGACTTGTCGAAGACAGAATATGGTGGTTGATGAAACATATTCAGCCTGAAACATGGTGAGCAGTGGTGTTCCACATGAATGGGTTCTGGGACTGTTGTGAATTTTAAAAATCACTTGGATGAGTTAGTAAGTGTCCCAAGGACACAAAGTATGGTGGAGTTGCTGATAGTGACGAAGGCTGTGCGCAGAAGTTCCTTAGTACCGGCCTTCGACCAGTGCCCACTCCCTCAGCACTGTCCCACTGAGAGTGCCCACCTTCTCAACACTGACCCACCACCAGCGCCAATCCCTCAGCCCTGACCTGCTGACAGTGCCCATTCGCCAGACCTGGCCTCCAGACCTGACCTCCAGACACTAGGACGTACACACACTCTCAGCACTGATCCTACAACATTGCCCACTCCCTCAGCACTACCCTTGCACAGTGCCCACTCTCTCAGCGCTACCCTTGCACAGTGCCCACTCTCTCAGCACTGACGCTCCAACAGTGCCCGCTCCCAAAGCACTGACCATCTGACACTGTCGGCACACATTCAGTCAGGTCGCAATGCCCAACCCAATGTCCTGCGGTGCGTCAAGAAGAGACAGACCTCAGGTGAGTGTCAATATAATGATTTTATTTCTGAAAACTCTCCATTATTCGACTCGCTGAAGTTACAGTACTCGATGGGTCTGGCAACTGTACACTCTCACACGACTTATTTCGAGGTCGTGTCGACTACCTTGGTGACTTTCCCACCAACTCAACAATTGCGCAGGCAGATGCAGTAGCCTTAAATCAGACACAGAGACGGCTTCTCCGGATCTCTCCTGGATCACAGCCAAACAAACGATACAACCCTCTGGCCCGGTGGCATCCAATTGCCGACGCTGAAATGCAGTGTGATAGGTCATTGGTTTGAGGTACTCAGCGGCGATGCATGAGACAATGGCCATTTATCCATTTCCACTTCGTGTTTTTTTTATTCAGCATCCTCATTCACTCATCTGCATTATGCATTTCATCACTCCCATATCCGATGGCTCATATACACTTAGATGCATAGTCCTATGATCTAACTGTTTCAAGTGGAATACACGAGGAATATGGTGCACAGTTCCCCTCCTACTATTCTTCGGTTTACCCATGTTGGAAACCCTGTCACGGTCCCTATTTACATATCACTCAGACTACGCTTGGGAGCAACTTGCACCATTCCCAGGTCCATATCTCTCAGACCACACTGGGAGCCCCGTGCACTGACCCGATCTTCATATCATTTAGTTATACGCCATACTGGGAAGGCAGTGCACAGTCTTCAGCTCCATATCCTTCAGACCACATTAACTCTGCCACCGGTTTGACGACACTGGTTGCACTGTATACAGTTCCAATGTCCGTGGAATCAGTGAGAACTTCAGCTGTTGGACGTTAGAGCCAGGACATTTGGATCTGGAAAAGAACAAGTCAGACAGCATCTGAGAAGCAGGAACATCGACGTTCATTAGGAAACGCTTTCGACCTGAAACGTTGACTTTCCAAATCATGTGATGCTGTCTGACCTTTTGTCCTTTTCAGGCTTCGCATTTTACCGAATTCCACCTCCTAATGCTTCAGCTGAATCCACACCAGAGCACTGTGCACAGTTCTGTTATCCATTTCCTGAGGAAAATCAATTGATCGCTTCCTGAGAGCGAGCCTCAGATTTAAATGGAGATTTTCAAGGGTCCTAAAGAAGCATTCAAGTTCTCGGATGATCCTTTGACTGTCTACTCCAACTGGGGATTCATGAGCATGCCCACGGTTAGCTCCAATCTCAGTTGGTACCATGACAGTCAGGCTATTGGAAATCCCTAGGTTATTCGCCTGAAGGGAGAGCCTGGACGGCATGGAAGCATGACAGTTAGTGTGCACAGAGACTACTTATTGTGATGAAAGTCAGTTCGAGGCGGGGCATTTCGAAAGGGTTATGTCTGGTCGGGTCAGGGGCAGTGATGTGGAGGCCGATACAAAGAGCGCGGTGTGCGAATATCACTTAACTATCTGTTCGCAATTCGGTCAGCACAAAGCATTTGAGGGCTCACAGGTCAGCGGTGCGAAGAATGGACAGGCCTCTGTACAGAACCATCGTTGTCTCCTCTTTGGCGTTAGGGGTCTGCAGAAAGAGCGGTGCTGCACATACCAAGATCAGTGCGTTCTGCATCGTTCCTTCCCAGAGCAAATGAGATGGCTGCAGTGCAGTTACTTCTCAATTGAATATGAGTCGGCATTCTGGAGTTATACATCACTCGAGCAGATTGTCATTTGTCCTTGCCTTGCACAAGTTCAATCTTCAATTGATTCGCTGATGTCAATAGCAAACAAATTCAACGAACAGCGAATTCCACCAGAATAGGTATTTTATTCACTGATGTTAGTGGAGAATCAGTGCATGGGTAAGTGGTGTGTGTGAATGTGTCCATGTAGTTATGAAGATAAATTTGTGAATACGTGTGTGTGCGTGCGTGTGTGTGTGTGTGTGTGTGTGTGTCTGTCTGTCTGTCTGTGTGTGTGTCTGTGTGTGTGCATGTATAACTGTGTGTACGTATTTGTATATGTCTACATCATAATGCATATGTGCGTTTGTGTCTGGGGGTGCGTTTGTGAATCAGCACGTATGCGTGTGTGTCATTAATTATGTGCGTGTGTGCATCAATATGTATTTGAGTCTGTATAAGTGATTGTGAATGAGAGTGTGTGAATGTGTGTATGAGAGTCACTGTCTGTGTGTGTAGCACATGTGTATATTTGTTTGTATAACGTGATTGCGTGTGAAAATTATTCCTTAGTTTTTGACATTATTAATAAATGGACACACTCGGAAATCGGATCCATTGAATTCGTTCTCCAGTCACCACAGTGAGGAGCTTAGCAAAAAATGTGGAAAACACAATCAATTTTGGATTTCTGCTGCAGGCTCGGCTGTTCAGTGCATATCAGGTATTTTGTGCCATGTGGCGAGTTTTATCATTAAACAATCTATGACAGCTTCTGAGCGTGAGCAGAAAGGGATTCTGCACGATTTATCCATCCTGCACGTTAATCAGATTATGGCCAATTCGAATATAAGCAAGATCCGTGTATTTTGGTGCTGTCACCTTCAGTCAAATTGTGACATATCAATTTCAGTTTTGGAACTTTTATAATCATTGTGCGTCATTTTTTTCATTAGCTATACTCAGCTGATATCCTAAAAAAGAAAATGCCATCCGTTCCACACACATACCACCTCTCAGTAATATCCTGTAATAAATGTCTTCCAGGTTGGCAAATACTCCCCAAATTCCATATCTGTAATCTCATCTAGCATTACGATTCCACATGGTAGGGTGCTCTTAAAGGTGAGATTGCATGAAATCCCGAAGAATCTGACAATTTGGGTACACAATTGGCTTGATCATATGAAGCAAAGGTAATAGTGGAATGATACTTGTCGGACTGGAGTCCTTTGACTAATGGAGTGCCCCACCGCTCAATGTTTGGTCCAATGGCGTTTGCTATCGGTCCCAATAATGCGAATGAGAATGTACAAGCGATGCTTACGAGGTTTGCAGATGACTCAAAATTGTGTGATAACGTGGACAGCAAGGAAGATTTTCAGAGATTGCAGTAGACCCTTAACCAGCTGAGGAAGTGGGCTAATAAACAGCAAATAAAGTTAAATACACATATGTGTGATGTCTTGCATTTTGGAAATTCAAGGTCAGGAATAGTTTCACCGTGAGTTGTAGGGCCTTACAGAATACAGTGGAACAGGAGGACTTTGGAGTTCATGTGCGTGGTTCTGTGAAATTGGAATCAGACATACACAGCGCAGTGAAGACAGCTTTTGGCATGCTGGTCTTCAGGAGTCAGTGCTTGGAGAATCAAAGTTAGGAAGTTATGTTGCAGTTGTTCAGGCCGTTGGTGAGACTGCACTTGAAGTATTAAGCTCAGCTCTGATTACCTTGCTGTAGAAAGTATGTTTTTGTATTGGATTTGGACAAGCGAGGACATTTTCTTAGGGTGCAGGACACGAAGATTGGATCTTATCGAATTGTATTAGAGAATAAGAGGCGTACATAGTCTGAATACACTCTTGTTTCCTCGGGTTGGAGAATCAAGGTAAAGATAGCATCGGTTTACATTTCGACTGGAAAGAATAAAAGGGAACATGAGGAGTAGCTTTTTTACACAAATGTTGGGACGCATGTGGAATAAGATGTCTATGGAAGTGGTTAGGCCAGGTGCATTAACGGCATTTAAAAGGAATTTGGGAATGTGCATGAACAGAAAATGTTTGGAAGCATGTGGGCCAGGTGCAGGGAACAGGTGTCAGCATGGATAGACGTTCTGGTTGGTATGGGCCAGTCTGCGCCAACGGCCCTGTCTCTGTGCTGTGAGTGTCTAAGCTTCTATGACTGCATTTAAAAGATTTTTTTATTCTAGCTGCTGTCTTCCTATTTTCAGCTCTTGTTCGGTTTGTGATTGTAACCACAGAGATGACGGGTTAATCTTAGAATGAGAGATTAATCAGTTAGAGCGTCAGCGAATCATAGAGACATAGATCACGGAAACTGAACCTTCAGTCCTAATCAGCCATTCCAACGAGACATTCTGAATTAATCTGGTACTATTTACCAGCACTTTGCTCATATTCCACTAAACACCTCCTATTCATAGACTCCTTCTGATGTATTTTGCAGTTTACCAGCCTCTATCAGTTACTTAGTTAGCTACATCCTGACACACACCACTCCCTTCGCCAAAACGTTTCCCTTAGGTCCCTTTTAAATGTTCCCCTATCACTCTAATCCTATGCCCTCTCGTTCTGGATTTCCCCCCAAACCAGGAACAAAGACCTTGTCTATTTACCCAAACCATGTCTCTCATAATTTTATAAACCAACGCTAATTCATAAATGACCGTCTGACGCTCCAGGGGATAAAGGAACTGCCCCAGCTTATTCAGTCTCTCCCTGAAGCTCAAACCCGTGATACCGGACAAGATCATCGTATATCTTATCTGAACCCTTTCAAGTTTCACAACATCCTTCCTTCAGTGACCAGAATTGCACAAAATATTCCGAAAATAACCGAACCAATGTTGTGTGCAGCCGTGACATGAGCTCGCAATCAATGTACTGCCCAATAAAGGCAAGCATACAAAAGGCCTTTTTCACTTTACTTAGAATACTGTGATCAGTTCTGGTCACCTCATTCTCGGAGGGATGTATATGCTTTAGAGAGGGTGCAGATAAGATATACTAGGATGTTTTCTGGAGTGGAAGGCATGTCTTCTGAGGAAAGTTCGTGGGAGTGAGAATTTTTCTCATTGAACTGAAGAAGAATGAGAGGTCTCTTAATAAAGTTGGACTAGCTGAAGAGAGGCATAGATAGAGTTGGTAGTCAAATACATTTCCCAGTTCAGAAAAGCCTGTCACGACGGATAATAATTTTAAGTTGATTATAGGAAGGTTGAGTGGAAATGTCAGAGGGAAGATCTTTACTCACAGAATGGTGGGTGCGTGGGATGCTCTGCCAGCAGTGATGCTACAGTCAGACACATTATGGACCCTAAAGCGACTTTTGGATAGGCACATAGATGACTGTAAAATTAAGGGTACATAAGTTAATGTTATCTGACAGCAGGATAAATGTTCGGCACAACATCGACGGGTGAAGCACCTGCACTGCGTTGTATCGTTCCATGTTCTGTGTTCTCCCAGTTATGTTCTATCCAGCCTATCAACGACGCCACTTTGAAGGAACTATGTTTCTTGCTCCCCAAGGTATCTTGCTCTCTTTGTTCAGGAGTACTCCCAGGAACCTTACCCATTAACCGAATAAGTCCTGTCCTGATTTGCTTTTCCAAACACTGCCACTACTTCTATGTTCTGAACTGCGTTGATACTTGACCAAGCATTCCTAAAATGTTATTTTTTTTAAAATAAATGTCCCAATGTCTGGGTGCACCTAAACTTATTTAAGACAGGATATTTGACAGGATTCAATTTCCCCAGCAGCGGAAACCCAGCGTGGCGTGGAGAGATCTGAGCAGTACCCCATAGGAAGGATACGTTGGTGATGGATGGAATGCAACATTGTGTTACAAAAATAATACATGTCCTTCAATTTTAAGTTATGATGATTAAACAAATCAAGCTTTTTGCCTCGAGACTTTACAATATCAGAGATCTGATGGAAACCTTGAAGCTATCAAAGGGGCAGTGGTAGAATGGGGAGGGGTAAAGGTGGATTAATATTCATTTATTCTGCTGATTGGATATTTTCGAACTAGTGGACAGAGTCTCACTGTTAGGGTCACAGTTCTCAGGAGAGATGTTCAGAAGAGTGTCGACTCACAAAGGATCATGGAACTTTGAAACGGTCTTCCAGAAGTCACAGTGAATTATGCATCAGCTGTCTGATTTCTTTTCTTTATCTGGTTGAATTTGCAAGTTCTCTGTTAATCATATTTTAACGACTACGTAACAAAGTGATTTTTTCTGGGTGTTTGGTTTAATTACAGAAGGGTTCACCACAGTGTCGCAATATTAAATTTAAAACTGAGATACATAAGTAGTTGAGCATTGAGCGGATCAAAGAAAGTGGGAGCATGGAGGTCGAAACTTATCAGCCCTGATTGACAGGTGGAACAGATTCCGTAGGTCAAATGACCTAATTTTTGCAATGACATCTTATGGTTTTGTGGTCCAGAGAAGAGTGAGGAAGTCGAACGTCATAAAAGTATGTCTATCGCGATGATATTGCATTTGCGCATGCCTGAGGACCTGCATGGTCTCTTCCCCTTCCCGGGATGTTCCTACCGAGAGTGCACGGTATGATATATTCATGCCCAGCAAGATCAACCAAAGCCACGACTGCAATACCGATCATAGGCTGCACCAGCATAGGGCCAGGCATCCATTGAGAAAATGCAGCACATTTTTCATTCATTCCTCTCCTTCTCCTTCAAACAGTGATCTGCCGGAGAACAGTTGTTCGTTGAAAATGTGCTGAGCAAACAATAGTTGATAATGATCCCGGATTCATTGCAGTTGGCCCCACGTTGGAACTGTTAAAGGGACAGTTCCCTCACCAAGAGCAACAGCAATTGGAGCGGAAACTAAATCTGAACTTCCAGACTGTTCTTTAATAATCACAAGCTCATCACTGATGTGCACAAAAGACAAATTATATGTTATATTAACGTTGATAATTGTATTGAAGTTGTGCTCATTTTAAAGACATTTCATTAAGACCAAATGTAACTTGAATGAACGACTAAGCGTTTATGTTAATCATTTATTTCTCCCGGATTCACGTCTGTTTGATTGTTTTCAATGTAATATGACATTTTTCACTACAGCATTAGCACGCAGTGTTGCTTTATCGGAGTTAGCAGTAAGGTTCACAGGTATGAAACGAATAAAACATCAAAGCAAAGAAAAGGGTAAGCCATTCAGTCCGGTGTTTCACTGCGAGCACTTTGTGGGAGAACTGAAAAGAGCCAGCACAAGACCAATGGTTTACTTCGCTTGTCTAGTTTGAGCATTTCCTGTGAAGCTTCATGATGTCAACAGCTTTACAGTTGGACCTCTATGTTCACTGATAAATGACTGATTGACAGAAACGGTTAACCTTTAATTTCAGTTACATTTCACCTTAGTTTGTGAAATGACGTTATAATGAACACAACGTGAATCCAATCTTCAACGTTAATCTTCTGTTATTAACGACACAACAGCGTCTCATTTTGTATAAAGTGCCTCCCTGTTGCAGTCAGCTCATCGTGACTCTGAAAGACTCTATAGAGAAAGATGAAATCACTGGTTTTGCTGCAAATCGTTCTGGTGCTTGTCGAGCCAATCATTGTGGATGGACAACCAAGACCAAGGCTTTTCTTTACTGGTTAGTCCATTTATTTGAAAACCGAGGAGAACACCACCAGCCCCCCAAACGTGTGCTGTTTTGAAATTGAATTTTGACTGATTGTTTTCCTTCTTTCAATCAAGCCGAATTCCCATCCCCACCTGCTCTGAATGAAAAGTTACCATCCCAATTTGGAAAATTTTCGAGGAAATTTTAAATTTAATTTGCTGATTATCGACCCTCAAAAACTATTTACGAATAAGCTATTCGTTTCCATGTTCTAAAAGGAGACTTTGACAAATCTCTCTTTGACCCGCCGCTCCCGAACTCTGCAATAGTCTCCAGTCCCGATAACGCTTCTGGATGCCCATACCACTCTAATTCTGATGAATTCTAAGAGATTCGGCAGTGATTCGGTGTTTGCTTTTTGTTCAGCTGCCTTTGCCGCGGGTTGTGGAATGCACTTCGTACAAACACAATACATTCTCGAAAACATTACTTAAACCAAAATAATTGACAAATGGGCGGCACGGTGGTTCAGTGATTCGCACTGAGGCCTCAAAGCATCAGGGTCCCCGTTCGATCCCAACCTCTGGCGACTCTCTGTGTGGAGTTTGCATATTCTCCCCGTGTCAGCGTGGGTTTCGTCTGGGTGGTTCGATTTTTCTCCAATGTCCAAAGATGTGCAGGTCAGTTGAATCGGCAATGCTAGTGCTCGGTGCATTAGTCAGGGGGAACTGTGTCTGGGTGGGTTACTCTTCGGCGGGTCGATGTGGACTTGTTGGGCCGAATAGCCTGTTTCCACACTGTAGGGAATCTCATCGAAAAGTGCTTGGTAACCTGCTTGTGTGTATCTCCTTCTGTATTGTTTTCTTCCTGTTTGAAAGAAAACACTGTTCAGAGAGTTATTTTACGTATCCATTGATTAAGTGACACTGGGAACACTTTGCGCAGTTCTGGTCCCTCTGTCCCTTGGTAGGATGCTACTTGGAACAATTAATGGATGGCTTGGATGTCCCTGGGTAAGACAACACGAGACCCCTGTGAAGCTTCATATTCTTCTTATCTCTCGGAGTTACCTTACTTAGTCCACACTGAGATAGGACCTTGTCTCCATAGCCCTTAGTTACTCTCCACCTTGTTCACTGTACATGGAGATGGTTCAATCTGCCTTTGTATGACCACACTCGACATGGTTCTGGACTCCACATCTCTCAGTTCGGTAACAATTGCAGGGCAGTGTACAGTCCTCTGCCAGTGACTACATTGGGAGCAAGTGGGCAGTTCTCATCTCTTTATCCCTTCATAACACAGCACTGAGAGCATTGGTTGCGGTAAAATCTTAACACCCCTTGGTAAGGCCAGACTGACAATACTGTGCAAATCTCAGGTGTCTACCTCCTCGATTGAATCACTCTAGCTTGACTAAATAAAGTGCAGGATGTCATTATACTTGATTTAGTGACACACTGAGTTAATAGTTTTGAAGTGGACATCACTGTACTATCACTTTCTCTTTCATAGGTTTCTTCAAAGCTTGTGCATTGGAGAAAGGAATCTGCAAACGATCCCCTTGTCTTCAGCATGAAATCCCGGTAATGGGCATGTGTGTCGTCGGAGGATACTGCTGCAAGAGAAAATCGATGTGAAGCAAAATGAATCTAAAGAGAAAAACGTGAGACGGAAAAACTGATTTCTGTAAATTGACTATGCTCTATTGTGTAGATCTATTGACACGAGAACTGCTGCTTTCTGAATTGTATCAATAAAATGCGTTGCATTTTCTGTTGTCCAAGCCCTAGTCTTCTTTTTTCCATCCATTTGATCGGAAGGAGGGAAGGTCATAGAAATAAAAACAGACAGAATCATTCAAAAATTGTAGTTCCAACAACACTAGGCTCACAGAATCACATCGTTCAGCCACACGCATCTATCACCACCCGCCGGGAGGCCCTGTTGTATTTGAAGATATGGTAAAGGAATCTTCCTGCTGGTTCCCACCTACCATCCTCCTTCAGCTGATGGTCTTGTCCTCTACAATGTTAAGCAACAGTCATAAACCATTAGTGAGAAGCCAGACCTCCTAATCCATTCTGTCATTTGAACATGAATCGCCTCCACCCTGAATATCTTGGTTTCTCCAATGATTATTCCAATTATCCGAGGTTTGATTGCCAAAATATTCCTGGCGAGGGAAACTGCAAAAAGGGGAATAACGCTCCTGCCTTCCTTCTTACGATCTTCCTGCCTCAAATGCATCTATCCACATCATCATTTGTAGGAATACAGATCATTCAGTCTGGTGAAGATAAAATGTTGCCTTCACTGAGAACACAGTTCTGTTGTTGGATATAGTCATTGTGCCAAATAGAGCAGAAACTGGACAGATTGTGAAGCTAAAATCTGGACATCCATGTTGCTTCAGTGGAGCTTAATATATTAGCAATCTCTTAAATGATGGCAGGGCAGATGCTTCATGCATAATTATCTGAGAACATCCCCTGACAGACCTCTGACTATTCACCTCACCTTGGTTTGTGAGGAGATCATCAGGGAGGTTTGGAGAATTTCTGCAGCTCATCATGCACATGGGACACTGTTGTTTCTGAGCTTCCGTGGTGCTGGTACCAGATTTTGTTTTTGAATGTGGCTGCGAAACATACACTCTGTTTTCATAGAATCCCAAAACTGAGGAAACAGGTTTTTGATCCAATGGGCGCATTCCGACCTTCAGAAGATTATCACACCTAGATGCAGTCCGCTGTCCTACACACTTACATTTCTCCTGGCTAATGCATCTACCCTACAAATCCCTGAGCTCTGTGGAACATTTAGCAAGGCCAATTCCTCCCAAACTGCACATTTTTGGTCTGTGGGAGGAAACCACAAAACCCAGAGCAAACCCACGCAGACACTGGGAATTTAGTGTATGCAGGTGCTGCCGAAGCTGCTGAGTTGCTCCGGATATTTCCCATTTTATCTCTGAGCCAGAAGGTTCTGTTTCAAATTCCACTCATTAAAGAGGCTTGTCCCAACATGTCCAGCTGATGAATGACCCTGTGCAATGGATGGAACAATGGCCGTCTCCCCTCCCATAATCCAACGCGACTGTGAAATCCTTTTGTCTCTCAGCTCGTGTTGTGGTTCACAGGGAAGTGCTAAATTCCCTCGGGGGCTGGGGTCGAACCAGCCTCTCTTCCAAACGCAGATCTTAATGGGCATTGGATTCTGGATTCCCCTTCCTCCTTCTATGCAAGCCAGAAGGGAGAGGTTTGATTTCGGCTGCAGGAGAGATGGGGACATGTTTTTCACTCTCAACGCTGAATTTATGTCCCCAAAGTTTTACACAGCACCCCGTATTTCTCTTTATGCTTTTCTGCCCTCCTGTCAAAGATGTAAATCGCCAACAAGAGCCAACAGTCACCAACTGACCAATGCCTATACTCTGAAAATGCTGACCCCAGTATGTTGCCCATCCAGATCAGAAAGACAATTTCCTTCCACATTCATTCGGATTATGTGGCTGAGCCAAAACTCTATGTGTTCTGGCGGATCTCCCTGTATTTACGCGTTTTAAAATCAGCTTGAAGCCCGCACTTTGAGTTGCACTTTTCGATGTTGGGATGACTTGCGAATAGGTTTTTCCATCAGATACCACTTGCAGAGCCAGCCTGTCAAAACTCTGCAAATATTGTCAGAACAAACCAACCGCGGCAGTGCTCACTTTGGATTTCAAGTTTCATCCGCTTCCTTTTCTTATGAACTAGGCCAGACGATTCGCAACATTCTTAAGCATGCAGCCACAGATCATAAGTTTGCAATTGGTTTCGGTAAGTGTGCAGTGAAATTTACCCGGACTAAGATAACTAGGCTGAGTACTACATTTTAAAGCAGACAAACATTTATTCACAAAATTACACAACGAACCAGAAAGAACAGATTATAGAATTCCTACCGAACTCACCCTATCCAACTCAACAAAATTCTACTGTTCTGAATATACACAACAGTCACATAAGCAAACTCACTTTAATAATCGGTATAAGTAGAACATATGCTTACAGATTGAAGTTGAATGACAGAAAAGATAGAGAGTTTCCACACAGCTCCTTGTTCAAATTTCAACCAGTTCAAGAATGAACTAATACTGCTTAGCTCAGCTCAGCTACATAGAGAACTGACCACTACCCTTCCATTAATCAGGTCACTTCCAAAACATGACCACTTTGGCCTGAAGTCTGTTCTGATTAAATATGAACTGAAAACCTCACAAAATCATTTTCATCTCTGTACCAAATCAGACTGTTCGAAACCCGGCCTGGTTTATTGCCCTCAGTAAAAAAAAAAATCATGGCCAGAGTCTTCGTGAGCCATCGAACATTTTTGACGAATAAAGAAGGGTAGCTTTCTGACACCTACCCACTTACAAAATGAACCATCAACTTCAAAAGATGGCTTCATTTTTAACTTATCACAACACGGTTAGTCTGAACACATAAACATACACTTTACTAAGTATAAACATGCAAACTTGCACAACCATATGGAAATTCAGGCCGTGGTGCACTTCCTTGTCTCATTCAAGTCTTCATAATGCACCAGAAATCACGTTTTCCCGAGTTGTCACATGCACACTTCTGAACTTGAATCGCTTGTAACAACACATTCCATTAAAAACATCTGGAAGTTTGACCTTACATTTTTCCAAAAATGTGAATTTGTTGTGATCTGTGTGTACAATTGTCTCAGATAACTTGCTGGTAATATAAATGCTGAAATGTTATAATGCCAAAACTATGCTGAAAGACTCTTTCACCACCGTTAACTGAGTCCAAATTGGTGAATCAGTTACATCACTTGTAAGGATAAATCGTATTCCTGGAGCTAAGTCTGTCCAATATTCCTACCACAATATTTCCACAATTCTCTGGTCTCTCCAGATGCACTTCACGTAACTGAGCACAATTTGTTTCAGTTTCCAATTACAGAATTCCTGTTACCAGCACCTTTTCTGGCAATAATCCCTCTGGAGTGCATATCTCCTCATCCATCAGCATTACAGACTGAGAGGATCCTGTGTCCCTTAATATTATAAACCCGCTTCGTGTTACCTTTGGCCTACTTGAATACTCTCTAACCTTGCATGTATACTTTTAAGCAGATCTAGTACTTCCTCCTTAATCGACTTCTGATCATCTTGTATACTCTGAGAGAGTTGTGTAAGTTCACATTTACTTATTTGTTAGAACAACGAACGTTGTCTGATTTTCCGCCATCTGGCTTTCTCCGATCCCACGAACACTGTGATTTCGTATGGCCCACTTTATTACAATGAAAACACCGAAGCCTCGAAAGTTATTCGACCCCTCAAGGATTTCTTTTTTTTCATCCTGTGGTAAGTTATCCTTCTGATCTTCAAAGAGATGTGCCTTTCCCTTTTCACGTGAGGATTTGTATTTTCCCCAGTTTCTATCCCTCATGGACTGAAACTGATTATAAAAGACAAACCGTGCTTTATAGACCAGTTCATAGTCATCAGGCACTTCAGATCCTAAACTTACTGTTTAAACTCTCTGGTCTTCCACAGGAGTTCGCTACATATCAGGCAGTGGATTCTTGACTTCCTCCAAAATAATTACCTCTCTAAGTGCATATAGGTTTGCTCAAATCTTAACGGTCCTATTCCCCTGTCAAACTTACGCTGTTTGAACCTTTCATACTCCGTGCAGGTTTACCCGTTGTCCCTCCGACGATTCCTGAGGCGTTGTCCGCAGGCTTCTGTTAGAAACGCTTATGCAGTTAAAATGGCTTTACACCCCCTAATAATCCACAGATACCTCCATAGGGCTGCGCACAGCTCACTCGCCCTACGTGCAATTTTTGTCTGGACCAACAAGATCCACTGTGCCACTGGCCAATGCATTTTTATTGCCACCTTTTCAAATGAGATGAAAAAGGCTTCCACATTCTTCTCATTGAGTTTAAGCAATGCAGGTACATGCATAAATAGTTTCTCATTCGGGTTCTTAATATTAGGGGCTTGTTCATCCTCAGTCTCTTCCTCACTAAACCTACATTCAACCTTTATCTCCAACTATGAACTCTAACTTTCATTTTCAACTGTCAATTTTTGAATTTCAAAAGCTTTCTGTGTTTCTCTCTCTTTTACTGCTCTCTTTTTCGTTATGTTCTGCTTGTAATCGGAAGTAAAACTGTTTAATTTTTGTTCATTTTTCCTTATCTCTTGCTTCTATCTCACGTTCCCTCATTTGCAATTGAATTAATTCTATCTCTGTAGATACTATTGGTTTCTCCAGCAAGCTGGAATGCTGTTCTACTGCTGGAATTATCTCTCCTTTCTGCACAGAAGCAGGCAGTTCCAATTCGAGCTTCGCTGTTAGTTCCTCCAACTCGGTCTTATTCACTTTTTGCAAAGCTCCCAAAGCCACTGCATCGACATCTTGAAAACTTCTGGCTACTGAAAAAGCCACTATTATCATAAGCGTTGTCTACCCAACCAAGGCAACAACCAAAATGAAGCCACCAGCAGCTACCACTCGTTACTGAACATCCCGTAAAGAGTCCACATCTGGTACAGAATAGGTCAGACGACTCAAAACATTCTTAAGCAGGCAGCCTCAGACCATAAGTTTGCAAATTACAGTGAAAATGACCCGGAGTAAGACAGACAGATTGATGCTAGATTCTAAAACAGATAAGAATGTATTCACACAATTACACAATAAAGCACACAGAACAGATTAAAGAATCCCTACAGATCTCAACCTATCCAACTCGAATTAACTGTGCTGTTCCAAATATACACAACAGACCCAATCAGCAAACTCTCTTTAAAAACTAGGATAAATGGAACACGAGCTTACAGGTTGAAGTTGAAGCCAGAAAAGAGAGAGAGTTTCCACAAAGTTGCCAGTTGATCTTCCAACCAAGACTGAACTAAAATTGCTCATCTCATCTCCGCCAGCTGGACAGCTGAACACTCCCCTTTCACTATACAGGTCACTTCTAAAACATGACCACTTTAACCTGAAGTGTCATCAGTTAACATGTTAGCAAAAGACCACGCGAAAAACTTTTCATTTCTGTGCCAAACCAGAGTGATCGGACTCCGGCCCGGTTTATTGCCTCACGAAAGATAAAGAAAGACAGAGTCTTCTTGAGCCGAGGCACAGCTTTTTGCAAAAAAAGGACGATAGTTCTGACACTTTGCTGATTTTCTGTAGTTCTTTCAGTCGACACTAAATATTAACACAAAGAAAGTCAACAGTAGAACAGACTATGCCATCATGAACGTGTGTTTATTTTGTGACCTTACTGTGCATCTAGTTCTTCTACAGCGCCAGCAGTTTCACACCTCACTGGCAATTCATTTCTCTTCCAAGTCACAGTAGGAAGGTTTCACCTTATAAATCCCTGTTTTCACATTTCTCCTAACCTCCACCGTTCACCCCTTTTTTCATATGATTGATCTCTCTTTCTCGTCATAACTATGCCAGTTTCTCCCCATATATGTCTCTACTTATGTCATCGGCCTCTCTCTCAGTCTCTCTCCATATCTCCTTCGTCCTAATTCCACACCATTTTCCTGGATGATTTTGATTATAAATCCCTTTCTGTATCCTAACGTTTCATGAGTTAATTCTCTGTCTGCTTCTCCATTTTTCCCTCATGCTGTCTCTCCCTCTCTCTTTTCCTGAAACATTCAACTGCCTCGGATGTTTAAACAGTCATTTTATTTTAATCACTCGTGGATATCGTATTTACCATGATTAGTAATTGCCCCAGGAAAAGGGAGTGCCTTCTTGAACTTATATGTTCCATGTTCTGTACGTCAGTTCCATAGTACCATAACAAAAGTATATCCAAAATTCTAACCATGCAAACATGAAGCAACAGCGAAATATTTTCAAGTCAGAATAGTGAGTGGCTTGGAAGGGAACGTGCAGGAGGCGGTGATCCACTTGTCCTTCAACATTCAAGTCTTCATAGCTTTGGAGGATGCTGTCTGAGGATCTTTGGAGAAGGTATGCAGTGCGTTTCGTAGTTGGTATATATTGCTTCTACCGGGCCTTGAAGGTAGAGGGAGGGTATACCTGTGGATGGCGAAGTAAAACATTAACTATGATTTGTTTTCACAGATGGTGCCAGACCTGCAGAGGTCTCCAGCAATGTCACATTTTGTTTGTCCCTCAGCCTTCCGAAGCGTTCTTATATATTTTCCAGCGGTTTTGCCTATGAATTACATTACTCACTCACACGATGAATGAAATCCGCTGCTTCACATTCTTTCCTCTAAAGTGACCGGGTGATGTCTGCCGATTTGTCTTGGGTGATGCTGTTCGACGCGAGAATATTGTGAGGAACGATTCTGTGCAAGGTCCGTCGTAACCCCTTGGAGCTGAGTAGTTCTGGACCGAACAGACCCACAACAAGACGATTGGAACACCCTCGTTCCTGGTATAATGGATCACTACCGGCTGAATCCGTGGCCACTTGAAATGAGTAAATTGTGCACCCACTCTCTGATATATCCCGGGCTTTCACCGGCACATTGCATCACTATTTCAGAGATTCTGTGCAAATTTCATCACTTCCTTCACTGGGTTAAACTGCTGTTCGTTTTCCCAATCTCACTGGGCTACAGGGAGATGGCTATTCGAAGCTTGATATTTAGAATCCCTCTGGTGTCGAAGCCGAATAGTGAATGGTCTGGTCAGAGTGGATATTGAAAAGATGTGTTCATTGGCACGAGAGAATAGGTTATTAAAGCACAGCTGGAGGGTAAATGGGAGATCTTTAAGAATAGTGATAAGGAGAAACGTCTTCAGCCAGTGAGTGGGGAATCTATGCTGCTCTATCTTACTCTGTTTCTATATCACTGCCTGTCTGCCTTTCACTCCCTCATTTCTCTCATTCATTTTCCTTTCATCAATATGTTGCTCAATCTGTCCTTGATTTTCACTCTATCTCTTTTGTCAGTTTTTTTTTTCTGTAACTCTCATTCTGACTGCTTCTATTTATACTTTTCTCTCATGTCTGTCACTCTCGCTTGTAATCCTTGCTCACAATGTCCCACTCAATTTCTCTCTTCTCAGTTTTACTCGGTGTAATAAACTGAATCAATCTCTTTCACTTTCCGCCTCTCACTCTCTCTGTCTCCCTTGTATCTGTGACTTTGTATGCGTCTCACACTCTCCCCCACTCATTACTCACTCTGTCTAGGTTTCAGCCTTTCCTTCTCTGTCTGTCGTGATGTCTATTTCGTTGTCCTTGCTACTCCACCTCGGTCACTCTCTCTACATTCGTATCTCTGCCGCTCAAAGACAATCTCAATTGTTCTCAATCTGTCTCTCTTTTTCTCTCTCTCTCTTTCACACACACACACACACACACCCACGCACGCATTATCTAACTACAACTGTCTAGTTTGATTGTCGACTCGCTTCACATCGATTTGAAGTTCTTAATTCCGTATTCTGCTTCCACTGCACATTGTCCGTCGGTTATGGCTATGAAATATCTGCTTGCCTCGCAGGCCAGATATTGTGAGGAGTATTTCGGGACAAGGTCCGTCCTTATTCCCTGGAGCTGAGTGGCTGCAAGCCTAGTGGGCGGCATGGTGGTTAGCACTGCTACCGCACAGTGCCAGCAGACCCGGGTTGAGTTCGCGCCTCAGGCGACTGACTGTGTGGAGTTTGCACGTATTCCCCGTGTCTGCGTGGGTTTCCACCGAGTGCTCCGGTTTCCTCCCACAGTCCAAAGATGTGCAGGTTAGCTGAATTGGCCATGCTAAATTGCTCCTAGTGTTGGGTAAGGGGTAAATGTAGGGGGATGGGTGTGTTGCGCTTCGGCGGGGCGGTGTGGACGTTTTGGGCCGAAGGGCCTGTTTCCGCATTGTAAATAATCGAATCTAATCAAATAGACCAACAAAAATACAGCGAGAGAGACCTCGTTGCTATGAGTACGGAATTCGAAAGGCCGAGTTCTTGACTGTTTTAAATAATTAACATCTATACCCAGGCTCTGAAATATCCCAGGATTACCCCATCTCACTGCGTCGGCATTTCAGAGACTCTATCCAAATTTCACCACCTTTTTCACTGGGTCAAAATCCTGATAATTTTCCCCAAACCCACAAGGGTGAAAGAGAGATGGTCATTTGGAGATTTGCATTTACATTCGCTGCTGTGCAGAAGCAGAATAGTGAATGGGCAGATAAGAGTGGATGTTGTGAAGATGTTTCCATTGATAAGAGAGAATAGGACCCGACAGCAAAGCTTGGGTGTGAAAGGAAGAACTTTAAAAACCGAGATAAGGAGAAATGTATTTAGCCAGAGATTGGTGAATCGATGGAATTTATTGCCACAGACGTTTTTGCAAGTCAGGTGGTTGAGTATATTTAATTCTGAGACAGATGATTTCCTGATTATCGAGGGGATGAAAGGTTATGGAGGAAAGCGGGAGAATGGGAATGATAAACCGATCAGCCATGATTCAATGCCAGAGTAGACATGATTACCAGAAGTGCATAGTGTCCGCATCGTATTGGATACATTCTGGAAAAGATATGATCTTTAGAGGAAGTATGGATTGCACCTGAACTGGAGGGGCACCACAGGAGGTTTGCTGGAGATCTTTGGGAGAGTTAAATCGAGATAACCAAGAGTGTTGAAAACAGCACCATGGAGCAAAGTTTGCAGTAGGCAGTGATGCACTAGATACAGCTTGCAGAGGGTCTGTGAGAAGGGGTAAGCGCTAGATTGTGCAAAGGTAAAGTCAGTGTGATGGGTTGAAATGTGTCTACTTTAATACAAGAAGCATCAAGAATGAGCGTTCAGTACTCCAAATCTGGAACAATACTTGGAACTGTCATTTTGTGGCCATTACGGATAATTGAATACCAAAGAGGCAGGAATGGTTGTTGGATGTTCCAGCGTTAAGATGTTTCGAAAAGAATTGGGTGTGTGGGGCGGAAAATAAATGGAGGATTGGCATTGCTAATGATCGATAATATCACAGCTGCAAAAAGGAAGATTGTCGATGAGGGTTTGTTCACAGAGTCAGTATGGGTGGATCTCAGCAACTTTCATATCAATATCCCAGTGAGAGGGAGGAAGGGAGTGGTCAGAGAATGGGTAAGATGCATTGATTGTCGTCACACTGCAGCATCTTAGCTGCCGTGTGGGCCTTTGGTTTGGCCACAACTGTAAGATCGTTTGCAGTTCAGATTAGAACATAGAACATAGAACAATACAGCACAGAACAGGCCCTTCGGCCCACGATGTTGTGCCGAACTTCTAACCTAGATTAAGCACCCATCCATGTACCTATCCAAATGCCGCTTAAAGGTCGCCAATGATTCTGACTCTACCACTCCCATGGGCAGCGCATTCAATGCCCCCACCACTCTCTGGGTAAAGAACCCACCCCTGACATCTCCCCTATACATTCCACCCTTCACCTTAATTTTATGTCCCCTTGTAACACTCTGTTGTATCCGGGGAAAAAGTTTCTGACTGTCTACTCCATCTATTCCTCTGATCATCTTATAAACCTCTATCAAGTCACCCCTCATCCTTCGCCGTTCCAACGAGAAAAGGCCGAGAACTCTCAACCTATCCTCGTACGACCTACTCTCCATTTCAGGCAACATCCTGGTAAATCTTCTCTGCACCCTCTCCAAAGCTTCCACATCTTTCCTAAAGTGAGGCGACCAGAACTGCACACAGTACTCCAACTGTGGCCTAACCAAAGTCCTGTACAGCTGCAACATCACTTCATGACTCTTGAATTCAATGCCTCTGCTAATGAACGATAATACTCCATAGGCCTTCTTACAAACTCTATCCACCTGAGTGGCAACCTTCAAGGATCTATGTACATAGACCCCAAGATCCCTCTGTTCCTCCACCTGACTAAGAACCCTCCCATTAACCCTGTATTCCGCATTCTTATTTGTTCTTCCAAAATGGACAACCTCACACTTGGCAGGGTTGAACTCCATCTGCCAGTCCTCAGCCCAGCTCTGCATCATATATAAGTCCCTCTGCAGCCGACAACAGCCCTCCTCACTGTCCTCAACTCCACCTATCTTCGTATCATCTGCAAATTTACTGACCCACCCATCGACTCCCTCATCTAAGTCATTAATAAAAATTACAAACAGCAGAGGACCCAGAACTGATCCCTGCGGAACTCCACTTGTAACTGGGCTCCAGGCTGAATATTTACCATCTACCACCACTCTCTGCCTTCGACCGGTTAGCCAGTTTTCTATCCAAATGGCCAAATTTCCCTCTATCCCATGCCTCCTTACTTTCCGCATAAGCCTACCATGGGGAACCTTATCAAATGCCTTACTAAAATCCATGTACACTACATCCACTGCTCTACGCTCATCCACATGCTTGGTCACCTTCTCGAAGAATTCAATAAGACTTGTAAGGCAAGACCTACCCTTCACAAATCCGTGCTGGCTGTCCCTAATCAAGCAGTGTCTTTCCAGATACTCGTAAATCCTATCCCTCAGTACCCTTTCCATTACTTTGCCTACCACAGAAGTAAGACTAACTGGCCTGTAATTCCCGGGGTTATCCCTATTCCCTTTTTTGAACAGGGGCACAACATTCGCTAGTCTCCACTCCCCTGGTACCACCCCCGTTGCCAGTGAAGACGAGAAGATCATTGCCAACGGTACTGCAATTTCCTCTCTTGCTTCCCACATAATGCTAGGATATATCCCGTCAGGCCCGGGGGACTTGTCTATCCTCAAGTTGTTCAAAATGTCCAACACATCTTCCTTCCTAACAGCTATCTCTTCTAGCTTAACAGTCCGTTTCCCACTCTCCTCTTCAACAAACGTTCGTAAATACTGAAGAGAAGTACTTGTTCACCTCAGGTTGCTACACTGTAGGGTGGACCTGGACGGTTTGCAGCACCTCGTAAAGAGTTCTCCCAGAATGTTTCTTGGATCGGAGATGATGAGTCACAAAAAGCCTTTCGACACATTTGGATGATTTGTGCTCGAAGATTGATGCTGAGAGGCGATCTGAAAGACGTATATAAAACACCCAGGTTTTTAATGTCGCTTCATACCGGGCACAGGGTAAAATGTTTAAAAGAATATGCATGAGACCTTTTGTTTTTACAGAGAGGGTGGTAGATGTCTGGAATGCTCTGCCAGGGAAGTGGAAAAATAGGATATAATAGCAAAGGTTAACTGGCAATTAGATAGAAGGATGAACGTGTCAACTGTATAGCGATCTTGACCATGTGAAGGCAGATGGTATTATATGAGAGGAGTACACTGATCGTCACAGACATGCTGGCGGAAGGGTCTGTTCCTGTGTTTTACTTTTCCCTGGAGAATTTTAGCTTTGGAGAGAGGCTGGACTTAAACGGAACATTCGGCAGGCATGTTTCATGTGAACAAGCTTTTGGGGAGCACTGGCGGAGAGAGCAGAAAACAGCTGCTCCCTTCAGTCCAATTAGAGGACACAAACAGAAATTGAAAGGACTTGAAGATCGTCTCCAAAGTTCTCTGATTCTCTGCTCCAACAGACACAAATAGAAGCTTGCAAGCAATGTCATTGGCTCATTGTCCACTCTTCACTTCGGGAAAGGGAGCGTGCTTTTGCACACGGAGGGAAGCTTGTATATCTCCAATGCATCACTCTCTGACTACAAAGACGGGGAAGAAAAATGGGAGTTGCACTGGGAAGGAGACAAAATGCACACGTCATGTTGGCCTACAAGCAGGAGAACATCAGTTGCATCATTTCTAAACCACAATAATCAAACACAAAGGGAAATATCTACCAAGCTTGGCTGACATCATGAGGTCAACGAACCACTGAGTTGGCAGAAAACAAATGAAAACTTCCAATGTACGGTCTGGGAGACTGCCAGGGGTACTATGTGTGGTCAGCCGAACACTCCAAATAGGAACAGGAGCAGGCCTCTTAGCAATTCCAGTTTAATAGAATTCAAATCAATGAGATCATGACCAACTGAAAGAGCTAGCAATGTTCAGCAGATTTGGCAGCATTTGTGAGGGGAAATCTCTGTCACCTTTTCGTTTCAAATGAGCCTTCCTCAGAACTGGGAAAGGCACCACAGTTCTGAGGAACAGTCACTCGCCCCGAAAGTTAAAATCCGATTTGGATCCACAAATGCTGCCAGACCTGTTGAACATTTCCGGCAATTGCTCTTCTTCTTTCTGATTTGCAGCATTCCCAGTTCTTTGGTTTTCTATGCAAAAACCTCGTGGCTGATTTTTTTTAGACGTCAACTGTGCATTCTTCCATATTCGTTGAGCACTTTTCACATGTCAATGATCGACAATATGCCGGCATCAGCAGGAAAACAAAATTTAAACTCTTTGCATCCCTTACCTTTTGAGAAAGGGAATTCCAAGCACTCACAACGTTTCAAATGGGCACATCCTTCCTCTAAAGTAATGGATGTCTATTTCTTGAATATGGACTATGCACTCACAACTTGGATAAGAAAGTAAACGCGACAATTACTAAGTTTGCAAATGACTCGAATTCTGTAGTGTAGTTGATCGTGAGGAATATAATCTCAGTTTTGAGTTTGATAATGCTCATTTGTTCAATTCGCAGTTGTACGGCAGATAGAATTTAATCCCAAAAAGTGTGAGCTGATGCATTTTTGAAGTCTACTAGGATACGGATGTGCACAATGTATGTTATGGCCCCCAGGACATATTGAAGAACAATGGAAATTTGGTGTGCAAGTTCTTAGGTGTTCAAGGATGTGAACGCCTGTAGACAGGGTTATAAGGATGGCATACGTGTTGTTTTCACTTTCAGTCATTACAAATTGGAAGCAAGGAAGTCTGCTTACAAAATTATAAATCATTGCATCAACCATAGTAGGAATCCTGAGTGTCGCTCTGCTCACCACACTGTTGGAAAGTCCTGCTTCCACCTCAGACATAATTGACAAGATTCAGCATGATGTTACATTGGATGGAAGTTCTCAGTTATGACGAGTGACTGGGAAGGCTGGATTTGTTCTCCTTGGAAACCCGAATGTTGAGGAGGAATGGGAAATTATGAGACGAATAGACTATGAAAATCTCTTTCCCATGAGTGCCTTTTCTAAGACCAGAGCACATCAGTTTCATAGGTGCAGTAGTTGGTCCAAAATAGAATGTTTCCCCTCAGGGCTTGGTGAAGGCACTTGCTATATTCCATTTGAAAGAAAAGCCAACAATCCATTCGCAGGTCAGTGACAACGCTGTTGAACTGGTTCTGCCTTCACGTGCAGCAGCAGACGAGGTCAAGATCATAATTACGTTGTGAGTCTGGAGTTAAATATAGGGACAGGGCAGGTCAGTAATACCCACAGCGCTGTGCCTATGGATTCGTTTGAAGGGATGACCAGGTCTGCAGTTATCATTAAGTCACGAAGTTTCGATAGAGTACGTTAATGTTACTGTGGTTCTGGTTTCATAAATACACCCATATCAGAGTGTTGGTAAAAGCAGTGCTGTCATCACAAGTATAGGCATAGCAGATCGAGAGCAACCATAGTGCTGAGGGTCTGAGGTCGCATGCAGACCCAGAGCACGTCAGTTGTAACAATAGTTCTGTGGGATTGCACTGACATGTATACTCACAGCAGGTCAATAATAAGCAGATTGCTGTATATCTAGAGTCACCTTTGGCGGCAGAGCAGAGATAGAAACCAAGTTACTGTGGGGCTGGAGTTTAATGCACAGATAGCACAAGTAAATGAGAACCAAAGTACATTTGACCAGGTGTCATATGAACAGTCACAGCATGACAGTGCCAAGGACATTACGGAGGTTCTGCTTTCACACGTAGAGAGAGACAAAGCCAATGCTGAACACAATGTTTTGTGTCTGAAGTTACGGGCAGAGACAGATAGAACACTGATAAACACATGTCGAGTAAAGGCAGATCAGGTACTATGACAGTGCTGTTGGCCAAGAGTCACATGCAGTTGTAGAACAGATGAGTGGTAACCGCAGTGCTGGAGGTTTTCAGTCATCAGAACAGACAGATTATGTCAGGTAAACCACAGAGCTGTGCGTCTGGGGACAGTGTAGGTCAGGGGAAACACAGTGATTCTGTCTGAAGTTACTTGCCAGGACATTGACAACAATAGTGTAATGGATGAATGGAAAGCAAGGAAAGCAATGTAAGGGACACATGGATAACGAGGGAGGTTCTGAATTGAGTGAAAGTGAAAACAGAAGCACACTTAAGTTTCAGAAACATAAATTGGAAAAGGCCGATGAAGAATATCAGGAAGGCAAGAAGATACTAAAGCAGGGGTTTAGGGGAGCAAGAAAGAGCCATGACATACACTAGGCAAGCAGAGTAAAGGGAAGTTCCAATATATTCGATGTTAACATTGAAACCAGGAGCATAACGAGGAAGAAAATGGACAAACAAGGATAGTGGAGGGAACTTGTGCTTGGCTGCAGAGGCTGTGGATGAGATACTGATGATTACTTTGCATCGGCATTCACCCAGTAAAAAGACAGGGAGGAGAGTGAAATATGTGCGGAGTATACAGATATGCCAGGGCACAGTGAGAGCAAGAAAGATGTGGTTTTGAATCTCTTGAGATGCATTCAGATGGCTAAGTTGCCAGGGCTTGAAAGTATCTACCACAGTTATTTCAGGGAGGGAAGAGAAATGATTGTTGCGGCTTGGAACAAGAGCTTTGTGTCATCGCTAACCACGTAAGAGATCCCGGGCGACTGGCGAATAGCTATTGTTTTTCCTTTATTCAAGAAGGGAAACAGGGGTAATACAGGAAACGAGAGGCCAGTCAGTTTTACATCGGTGTTTGAGAAGATTTTAGAGAGAATTCTTTGTAATAGGATTTACATACACTTGGAAAAGAATGGCATGATTAGGGGCAGTTAACATGCTTTCGTGCAGTACAGGTCATGTTTTTCTGACCTAATTGACTTTTTGAGCAGGTCACAAAGGGGATAAGGGTAGAGCAGAGTATTTTGTTTACATGGATTTTAGTAAGTGTTTTGAAAAGATACCACCTGGTGGACTCATGCAGAATCTTAAGATGCATGGGATATATCGTGACGCGGCCGCGTGGATACACTTTGGGTTATCTAAATAAGGAAACGGATGACTGTGGAAGGGTATTGGATTTCTGTAGGTCCGTGACTAATGGTTTTCCACGAAGGTTCTTATTGGGACCTCTACGAATTCTGATATATTGAAATGACTTAGTTTGACATGCAGATGTAGAGCCATAGTATATCACTGGTACTCACAATGCTGTGGGTCCATTGTCATAAAATCACAGACACGTACAGCAGGGAAACAGGACCTTTAGTCCAACTACTCCATTATTTGCCAATGTTTCCTGCTCATATGCCCATCCAGATACTTTTAAAATGTTGTAACTGTCGCAGTGTTTATCGCGTCCGCTGGCAGGGCATTTCATGCATGCACCATCTACTGTGTGAAAAAAGTCGCCCCTCATGCCCCTTTTAACAGTTTTCCCTCTCACCCTTAAGCAAATGCTTTCCAGTTTTTGACTCCCCTAATGTCGGGTAAAGGTATAAACTTTGCAGCTTATCCATGTCCATCATGGTTTTGTAAACTTTTATAAGGCCACCCATCGGCTCCAGGGAATAGACACAACAGCTTGCTGAGGCTCTCCCTGAAGCTCAACCGCTCAAACCTTGGCAAATTTCTTACACATCCTTTGTGTTACGGGCAGTGTTGTAAGTCTGGAATCAAGTGCAGAAACAGCGTGGACCAGTGTCAACTGCAGTGCTGTGGACTGGTGTCATGTGTAGATAGATATCAGTTCTGTGGGAACTGCTGTACTTCGGGCTCGCTCTCAAATGTAGAGAAAGGACAGATCAATGGCAACCACGGTGCTTTAAGTCTGGATTTGCATGTTGAGACAAAGCAAGTCATTGGTTATCACCATGTTTTGTGCTTCGAGTCACATGCAGATAGAGTGTAGGTTATTTCGAAGCAAAATTACGTCGGCCATGCGGCATATATTGAGACAGAATAGATTAATAGAACACCCAGTGCATTGAGCCTGTTGTTACGGAGTAGTACTGTGAGTCTGTCGTCACTTGTGGATAAGCGCAGGTTGGAGTAAACACATTGCTGTGGGTCTGATTCGAATGCAGATTCAGAGCAGGTAAGCGGTAACCACAGTGCTGTGTAGGTAAAAACAATGACTGCAGATGCTGGAAACCAGATTCTGGATTAGTGGTGCTGGAAGAGCACAGCAGTTCAGGCAGCATCTAAGTAGCTTCGAAGTCGATGTTTCGGGCAAAAGTCCTGTGTGTCAGGACGTGGATGTATGGGGGAGCAGGTCAGGGGAAATCACAGGCCCGTGGGTCTGGTGTCACATGTAGAGACAGCAAGTTAATAATATATACACTGTTGTGCTTCTGAAGTCTCATGTCGAGACAGAGGCGATCAGTGTTGCCCACAGTGCTGTGGGTTTGGAGTTATAAGCAGAGATAAAGCCGATTGTGGTAACCACAATGCAGTTGGCCTGGAGTTATATAGAGCAGTTCAGTGGTAGATATTGTTCTGTGGGTCTGGAGTCGAATGAAGAGACAGTGTAGATGTGAATATTTACATTGCTGGTGTTCTGGAGTCACAGGTAGAGGTAGAGTAGATGAGTGTGAAACAGCGTGCTGTGAATCTGGATTCACATACGTAGCCTGAGCAGATCAGTGAGAACCACAGTGTTTTTGGTCTGAACGCGAATGCAGAGAGAGAGCAGATCATGGGAAAATATTGTGTTAATTTTCTGATGATGCAGAGAAAAACACACAGAGCCTCTCCATAAAGCTGAATAACACCATTCTTGGCAACATTCTTATCAATGTTTTCTGGTATCCAAAGATCACGGTGTTGCAGTGGTTAGCATTGCCGTATCCCAGTGCCAGGGACCAGTGTTTGATCACAACCTCGGGCGACTTTCCGTGTGGAGTTTGAACATTCTCCTCTCCTCTGCCTGGGTTTCCTCCAGCTGATCCCGTTTCCTCACACAATCTGAAGATGCGCAGATTAGGTGAATTGGCCATGCTAAGGTGTCCGTAGTGTCCAGGGATATGTTGGTGAGTTTCATGAGTTCATGGAAATGTGGATTAATAGGGGAGGGGAATTCTTCTTGTTGGATTACTCTTCAGATGGTCACTCTAGACTTGTTGATGCAACCTATTTTCTCACTGTAGGGATTATGTGAATCTATGATTTTGTGGATCTGGTGTAAGACACAGTGCATGCCAGTAGTATCAAGAGAGCAGTGGATTGCAGTCGCGTGTAGAGAATAAGGAGGTGAGTGGTAACCAAGGTGCTGTGAATCTGGATTCAAAAGTAGAGACAGACCAAGTCATTGGTAATCATAATGCAGTCTACCTTGAGGCAGACATGGAGACAGAGCTCATCGGTGGTAACCAAAGTGCTGTGCATCTCAGGTCACATACAGAGACAGAACAGATGTTTTGGAAGCACAGCTTTGTGTCACATACTGAGATACAGTAGGTCAATGTTATGCTGAGGGTTGCAAACGTGCACTCACATGGAGATGCAAAGCAGATCTGTGGTATAGTCAGTGCTTGTTTCTGGAGTCACAAGCAAAGACAGAGTAGTCCATTGTAAAATGGTTGTGGGTTCGCAAGTAAGTCCACAGCAGGTCAGTAGTACCCACAGTGCCGTGGGTCAGGCATCACTGAGGAGACAGTGTCGGTGGGTAGTAACACGGTTGGAGTCGGTTGGATTTACATGGTAGCAGATATATGTATTCACGGGTATTGGGGGGATCATTGAAGATTTCCACAATGATCGTCTGTTGATTTCCATGCGCTAACAACTCCTTCGAGAATGTTACTCAGTTCAAACTACTCTATCTGCCTCAATGCCATTCCAATCTATATCCCTCAAGAACTTAAGCCTGGCCTCTGGCGAAAGCTTGGCACGTTTTGTTTGTTCCCAACATCAAATAATCCATCTGATATTTTACAAATGGAGCAGTCACTCGCTTGCTCAGCACGGGTAGGAGATCGATACCACAGATTGTGGAAAGGAGTGAATGGAAGTAAACATGATTGGAAGTCGACATTTTGCAGAAATTGTTCAAGGCTGTTGAAAGAATATTGTGTTCAATTTGAGGGAATGGAGTATGACGGCATATAAGCTGTGCTACCCTATCACAACACCCTGTTTACACCCCATTTTACTACTGTGAGCAGATCTGAGAAACAGATCTTACAAAGGTTTAATTTTCCTTGGATCAAGTAAAATATAGTTTTACATGAATGATGCATGGACTTCGTGGGTTACCTTTTGAGGAGACCTGTATTTTCTGGAATTGAGAAGGTGAAGCGGTGACCTGATTGATGTCGTCAATATATGACCAGTAAAAGACAGTGAATATAAAGATGTTATGATATAGAACCATCGAGTTCATGCCGACCCCCTGAAGAGTTCAAGACCTGATGAAATTCTCATGCTCCCCTTTTGACCTTGATTCACCAAGTTTAATTTAACTAAACTGCGACATCTTTGGAAAGTGCGAGACAACTAGACAAGTCAGAGGAAACCCAACAGAGATGATGTGAAAGTACAAACTCTACACAGCCAGTATGCAATTGTGGAAGAGAGCCTCAGCCCTGTCGCTGTGAGACCGGAATGCGAACCATTGATCCATTGTGCTGTTCAATGAAGGAAATCGAAATGTGGCAAACATTCCTTGATATGGTACAACACAATATTTCATAATATAACATGACATAATATAATATACAGCAATGTTGGTGAATATATTATTCCAGTTTTGACCTCCTTAAGTGAGAAAGTGCAACAAAGGGATACGAAACTGATTCCTGGACTGGATCGACTGATGCATGAAGTGAGGAATTATTGGTTTGAATTTATTTGTTCTTTCTGTTCTTCCCCAGTACCCAAGTTGTGTATGTGCAGTTGCGAGACCCTACGAAAAACAACAGGTGTATAAACCCTTATTCATTTTCCACCAGCAGGAAGGAAGGGAGCACCACAGGGGCTAGAGACAAAAAGTGCCCTTCGTGCCAAAGAGCAATGTTGCATGATCAAAAAGATGAAGGGGAGAGCAGGGATAAAATCAAAATAGAGTAGGAGGGGATAAATAAAACACTCTACTCCCAGCTGTGCCCGCCTGTCACTGAAAATCTTGAGGATGTTGGTAGGCACCCTGTGCTCTTTCTTCAGGGACATCCGGACTCAAACGTGACCACAAAAGACGGGTAGGCAATCGGTCATAACCACCCCCTCCACGTCCCGCTGCCTCGACCTGTTTATGACCAGTTTGCACAGGCCCAGTAGCAGACCCACGAGTAGCTCCTCCGACCTATCCTTTTCTATTGGTATTGGGTGCCAAAAGAGCAGAAGTGCGGGGCTTACGTGCAACCAAATGCAGAGGACGAGCTTTTCAAGAAACTCAAAATGAAACACCCCACATATCATTGGTCCTGAACGCCCCAGCACCACAGAACAAGCGGTTGGGCTGGAAATCCGTCAACCATCGCAATCTTCACCTAAGCCTGTGCCCTCTGATCCTGGTCTCTCATGCTGAATGGAACATCTTCCCTCATCCACTCCATCGAGGCCTTTCAGTATTCTGTATGTTTCAATTTGCTCATTCTTCATCCTTCGAGATTCCAGCAGCCCACATTCCTAAAACTTCCCTCATCCGTTAACCCTTTCATTCCTGGGAGTATTGTCCCGCGTCCTACAGACCCGCCTTCGGACCAGCACATCATTCCTGAGAAATAGGCCCAAACTTGCTCACAATGATCAAAATGTGGTCTGACCAGACCAGAGCCTTATAAAGCCTCAGAACTGTATCCCTTTATTTTTATTCTCGCTCCAACCTGTCTTGTTTACAATTGTGCAAGTGTGGACCCCCTCATTACTGATATACAAATGAGAGGGAACAGAATATTTTTCTTTATTCCGGGAGCAAACATAAAATGATGCACTCAGTCAGCGATGCCCACATACCATGAAAGGTTTTATTTATAAATTTCTGAAAGTTTCACCTGAGTTGCCAACAGATTGTTTCATGCTTTCATGATGTAAAATATTTACCTCCTTCATGGAACAGACTAACTGCCGGATGTCATTCTGTCGACTTCAAACGATGTTATGCAGCTATTATGGAATGAATCACAGCACCATTTGTTTCATCGTGAAAAACAGAAACTATGAACAGGGATAGATCATTCAAGCATTCGAGCCTGCTATAACTTTCAATGTGACCTTTGGTGATCACCCAACACTATCCCCTGTTACTGTTTTCTCACCATACCCTTTGATCCTTTTCATTCCAGGAGCCATATCTGATTACTTCGAAAACAAGATTCATTTTTTTTCGCCTTGACTGCTTTAAGTGGCAGATAGTTCTACCGTCTCCGCGCTCTCTGATTCAGGAAAGTTTCCCTACCTCCGTTCTAAATGGCCTATCCTGAATGCCTTCGACTGAGACCCACTTGGTTTTTAACTCCTCTGGTCATCGCGAACATGCTTTCCTGCGTTTAACCTATATACTCTTGCGAGAATGCTACAGATTCAGGCAATTCAGCCCCTCAAACCTCTTTCCGAACCTTAAGAACAGAGATAAGTAAAAGCAATCTTCAGCAAGAGAGTGGCGAATCGATGGAATTCATTGCAACAGATCGTTATGTAGACGAAGTAATCACATTCATTTTGGACTGAGAAGGATAGGTTCCTCAATATGAAGGAAACCTAAGGTTACCATGAGATGGCGAGGGATTTTTTTTGAGAAACGTACCAGCCAGGATTGAATGCCAGAGAAGACTCGTTGGCCTGAATTTGTGCTCCTATGTCTTATGGTCTCATGGGCTTTATACCTAGTTCGTCCTTAAAATTGGCTAACTGCAAGCCACCTTATACAAAAAGATTTAGAGACAAGTATAACCCAACTAAAGTTAGCTTAACGTCTAACATGTTAGAATCTGTTATAAAGGAGGTATCAGTAAATCCTTTAGAAATTCAGAGTATCATGAAACACTCTGAGCACGTATTAACGGTAGGTTTTGCGGTATTGCAACATGTACTGACATAAAATGAAAAAGACTTGCTATCTCGGCAAATCATACCAGAAAAGTACATTATCGTAAAAGAACAGAGTGCAGAATACATTGTTACAGCTTCGGAACACGCAGCAGAGAGAAAACTAAGATTAGAATTTCGCACTTTTGTTTCAAAGGTTGAGATCAGAGTGGGAAAAATTGTTCTTGAAAATTTTGATATTTGAATAAAAATATTTAAATCTTCTGTCCGTCAGAAAAGGATGAAAGATAGTATAATCCTGGTGAGGTGTGGGATTATTGATTCTGTCGGCTGCTTACCCGAGGCAGCGGGAAGCATAAATGTAGTTAATTAATTGTCGACGAATCTAAAAATACACTGGGCATGTTCATGACTCTATGGTATTTCTTGCGGTATTGGGCACAGCAGTTACCGTACCAAGTTGTGATACATACAGACAGGATATATTGTATCGTGCACGAGAAATAAAAAGTAAGCTTCTTGAAGTACATCAGGAATTTCCATAGCCCTCTGAGAACGTAGAGACATTCTTGTGCATTCTTCACCGTAACATCTACGGTGAAGCTTTGGACAGGTTGTTGGTGATCGTTACGTCTGGTAACGCTCCTGACCATCTTCATCTGAGCACCACTGATGCAGAGAGATGTATTTAATACACTCAGCCATGAGTTAATTCCTGACACTGCTACTGGAATTCAAAAGCCACAGGTGGGACGTCAATCCGGAAAGGCTAGCTTGCCGGAGGGTGGGGTGGGGTGTTATGTTGTGGGGGCATGTGCGGAGGTCGGTGGTGGGTGGGAGCTGAACATTTCTTATCAGGGTAGTTGATCTCACCCCACCGTGGTATACTTTCGATGGTGATGCAACATTGACTGCTCACTGTGGACTGTCACTTTAACAATTCAAGAGCTCAGAACTTGAGAGATTATTAACTACAGATAATCTCCAAGCCCGCGGAACAGGGCTCCTTTGTTTCATTTATCTCACTGTGACTTTGCAGAAATTGTTGGGCGATAATATAATCTCTGCCGTTGCTCCTCGCAACACGTGATTTTGGGGAAGTCAACACTGATAGTGGGAGGTTTAATATTAAGTAAGTTGCCACAGGTGGTTTCATCCATCTGGAATTGATGTGAATGACCCTTCACAGATTGAGCACAGCCTTTACCATTACCAGGCCTGCCACTGAGTTAGATCCTGCTGAGTTTGGAGATTGACACTGTGGCACGAAGTGCAGACAAGATAAATGTTAAGACATGCAGAAGGAGGCTGAATGGACAGAGAGAGAGCATGAAATAAAGGTCGAGGGAGTGATGATGGAGCAAGAGATAAGCATAATGGAGATTGCAAGATTAACAGGAGAGGTGGAGGAGACAAAATACTGTAAAAACAGGTATTACAGAAAAATTGAGCTGCAAACCCTAATGAGGGATATAGAGACAGAAGGATAATGTATTAGTGAGAATAATGTGAGATATGGGGAAGGAAAGTAAACGGGTTAGAAAGCGGGACCAGTTCCTGCGGATTGGAGGGTGGCTAATTTTGTACCATTTTTTAAGAAAAGTGGGAGAGAGAAAGCAGGAAATTATAGACCAGTAAGTCTGACCTCAGTGGTGGAAATGTTCCTGGAGTCTATTATAAAGGATGAAATTACAAGACATCTGGATAGTAGTAACATGATACGTCAGAGTCAGTATGGATTTATGAAGGGGAAATCATGCTTGACTAATCTTCTGGAATTTAATGAGGAAGTAAATCTGAAGATGGACGAGGGAGATCCGGTAGATGTAGTGTTCCTGGACTTTGAGAAAGATTTTGATAAAGTCCCACATCGGAGGTTAGTGTGCAAAATTAGGGTGCATGGTGTTTGGGGCAAAGTATTAACTTCGATTGAAAGTTGGTTGGCTGACAGGAAACAAAGAGCAGTGATAAACTGGTCCATTTTGGAATGGCAGGCAGTGACCAGTGGCGTACCGCAGGGATCAGTGCTGGGACCGCAGATTTTTACAATATATATTAATGATATAGAAGATGATATTAGCAAATTTGCTGATGATACTAAGCTGGGTGGCAGGGTGAAATATGAGGAGAATGTTAGCAGATTACAAGGTGATCTGGACAGGGTAGGTGTGTGGTCAGATGCATGGCTGATGCATTTTAATGAGGATAAATGTATGGTTATCCACTTTAGTGGCAAACACAGGAAGGCAAATGGAATCAATTTATGTAAAGGGGCAGTACAAAGAGATCTGGGTGTGCTTGTACACCAGTCAATGAAGGTAAGCATGCAGGTACAGCAGGTAGTGAAGAAGGCTAATAGCATGCTGGCCTTCATAACAAGAGGGATTGAGTATAGAAGCAAAGAGGTTCTTCTGCAGCTGTACAGGGCCCTGGTGAGACCACACCTGGAGTATTGTGTGCAGTTCTGGTCTCCAAATTTGAGGAAAGACATTCTGGCTATTGAGGGAGTGCAGCTTAGCTTCACAAGGTCAATTTCTGGAATGGTGGGACTAACGCTGAAAAACTGGAGTGAGTGGGATTGTATACACTTGAGTTTAGAAGTCTGAGAGGGAATCTGAATGAGACATATCAGATTATTAAAGGATTGGACACTCTGGAGGCAGGAAACATGTTTCCGCTGATGGGTGAGTGCTGAACCAGAGGACACAGCTTAAAAGTACGGGGTAGACCATTTAGGACAGAGATGAGGAGAAACTTCTTCACCCAGAGAGTGGTGGCTGTGTGGAATGCTCTGCCTCAGACAGCAGTGGAGGCCCAATCTCTGGATTCATTTCAGAAAGAGTTGGATCGAGCTCTCAAGGATAGTGGAATCAAGGGTTATGGAGATAAGGCAGGAATAGGATACTGATTATGGATGATCAGCCATGATCATATTGAATGGTGGTGCAGGTTTGAAGGGCAGAATGGCCTACTCCTGCACCTATTGTCTATTGAAATACAGGTATAGAGAATAACGAGTGGCAGAGAGAAAGGAGATAAATGTTTTAGAGTGGAATGCAGAGCAGAGAATGAAGAGAGAAGTGTGCGTGAGAGAATGATTAATGAGGGACAGTGAAAGAAGATGAATGTGTTCAAGAGGAAAAACAGGAACAAAGAGTAAAGAAAGAGAGATACATGGAGAAAGAATTGGAGAAAGAAAGATTGGGCAATGAGAGTGAAAGAGTGTTTGAATGAAGACATTACAGAGGGAGTGAATCATACATTGTGTGACATAGGTGAGTGAGTAAAAATAACAGCGTTCAAGATAGAAACAGCGACAGAGACATTCATGAAGGAGAGAGAAATTAATAAAGTGCGAAAAGAACATCAACAACACACATAGATAGAGACAACCGCAGTGTAATCTATTTTGTTACGGATATCCTCGGATGTAGTTCAGCAAATGTCAGTTCGAGGACTGTACATTACTCTATCGTCGTAAAGATCCTGGTTTCTTACATTCATGTCAAAACGCTTGTGTGAAATAACATTTTCACAGTGAGGTCGGTGATTGGATCAAGACAGAGTGATAGAAAGTCCTTCGGCGATAGGGATGCAATAAGATGGCGTCAGGATCTCAGATGTTGGCGGAGAGAAGAAGGACATCTCATAGATCAGTACCCTCTGAAAGCACATCATCAGTGTCTTCACTCACCCTTCATTATATTTTATTCACAAGACGTGGTGTACATTGGCCGGTCCACCATTTGTTGTCCATCCCTATTTGTGCCCCTTGAGAAGAGAGTGTGGCTGATCTCCTTCTTGAACTGCAGTGGTCAGTGTGCTGCACGCAGACGAACAATAAGCCGTCAAGGAGGCACTTAGAGGATTTTGACCCAGTGACTTTGAAGGAACTCTCGAAATATTTCACTTACCTTTCATTCCTATTCATTCACTTCAAATGCGAGCCACTTGTTCGGCTAACATGTTTGCTCTCCATAGTTCGCCTTGAGAAGGTGGTGCTGGGCTGAGCTCTTGAAACAAAGCAGTCTGTGTGCTCTGTGTAGACCCATAACTCCATATGGGAGGTAATTCCAGAATTTTAACCTGTGACAGTGAAGGAATGCGATACACTTCCAAGTCACAATGGTGAGTGGCTTGGACAGGCTGTGATCCCATGCGTCTGCATTCCTGTCCAGCTGAATGGAAGTGATCACGGGATACAAAGGTGCTCGATCAGGATTTCTGGTGAATTTCTGATGTGCATCTTGTGGAAGGTACACACTGCCACTGAGATTTGGTGGTCGATCGAGTATTATGTGTGTGGGTGCTCTCTCAATGAATTGAACTTTTTTGCCCTGAATCGAGTCTCTTGAGTGTAATTGCAGTTGCAAAAATCCAGGCAAGTGGTTTTCACATATCTCAGTTGTGCCTTCTCAATGGTGGATAGATTTTGCGAGTTTCGAGCGTTGGAGGTGAGTGGAGGGGAGAGTAAGGAGCTGAATTAGCCACTGCAGGATTTCTCACCTCTGAGTCGCCCTTGAGCGACTGTATTGATATGGCTGGCCCAGGTTAGTTTCCGGCTCAATTTCCAGACCCAGGATGTTGGTAATTGTAAGCTGTTGGTGGAATGGTGGGGGATGGATGGTTGCCAGTGTGTAATATAATGCAGATACCATTGAACGTCTAGTGGGAATGGTTTCATTTTCTCTTCTTGGTAAGCTTCAGGACATTAAATGTTGGCAGGGAGCAAATCAGTGAGTTTAACACAATTGATGTCTAAGTGGCAACAAGTACTGAAGGACTGAGAATGGGGCCGACTCGGAAGGCTATGAGGGTGATAAGCGGTGAAGGCATGAATAGATAACCTGAAAGATCATTGTGTTTGTGAAGTGTCTGTCAAACAGGGTAAGGGTGGGGCTGTTGGGCTGATGGGCTGCGTCAGCAATCCGTTTTCCCTTTGTAGTTTTTACCAATGATGCTAACGTGTGTGTCAATTCTGGCCCTTTAACAAAGTTACGTTGTCCTTGTTTATATTGAAGAGAGATCGTGAAGACAGAGTTTCTGTTATGTCTGTGGAGGGCTACTTTCAATAGTCAGAGGGAATTGGCAAGTTCTCCCTGTTCATGGTATTTTCTAGTTTGTTCATTTTTTAGCAGATGGTTAGAAATCCCCTGGTAACAAAGAAGCAGCTACAACAAAAAGAACTTCCACGCTTCAACAGATGTTTATCACCAGCTTTCTCTCTCAACGGTCTCCTGTACGTTTGAACCTGAGTTTGAATTTGCATTTTGCTAAGTGGTGCGTTTTGGGATGTTGCAGAAATTGGAACCGCTCCCTCGCTTACTTGCAATAGAGGCATTTGGGTTTTCAACTACGTGAAGTTATTCAAAAGTCTGTATTCATTCTGTTCCTGTTTCATACGTAGTGTTCAAACAAATTTTGCTTTCCACCAAAACGTACTGTTTGGCCAGCTACACCACTCCTGGAATTTCCACTGTCCATCCGCCTAAGAAAGAATGTTCGGCTCTGGTGCGTCACCTTAAAATATTCTGACGGAGTCTGGCCTTCTCCATAACAGATGTCAACCTGATTGGAACTGCCCCATGCTTCTTTCTCATCCAGGACAAATCTGGGAGACACAGGCTGCATCCAGTGTCTGACATGCTTCCCTAAAGTTCAATCTCGGTTTCAGAGAGATGTTAGAAAATATGACAGTCTCCAAACCTCTGAGAGAAACTAATCCCAATTCAGGCATTCCTGAGAAGGTTTAGGTGCCGTTACCACTGACATATGTCAATCCCCCCCGGCCAATGCCACTCCTCTAGGTTTCAGGATGCAAACAAAACTGCATTGCTTGATCACCTGCGTCGAAATTCACACACGTTTCATGGTACAGATCTCGCGATACACCTGGGAATGGGCATTCTATCTACTTTGGCTGAATAGGTTCGGGAAGAACAGGGGGTAATGAAGGGAAATATGTGCCATTTTGGAAGGAGTCTCTCTCAGTTGCCCACACTGAACATAGGAGCTCACATTTAATATGCGGCCCTGACACAGAACTCCCGGACCACACACTGAACACACAGACCCCACACAGAAATTAAAGACCTTATATTGAAAACAGATACACCATATTCTTGTGAGTGTTGGTGATTCTCCATATGTGTTAGTCTATATATTAATATGTATGCCTCTGTTAACGTTTATGTGTCTGTGCTGTGTATGTTTGCATATGTAGCTGTTTCTGGGAAAGTGTTGTTTGACTTGTGTGTGTGTGCGTTTGGGTGTGTGTGTGTATTTGGATCGGGGTGTGTTTATGTGTGCGTGGATCAGCCTCTTTCACTATCTACTTATGCACGGATATGATTCCACGCATGTGTCTTTATCTGTGTTGGTCTGTGCTTCTATACGTGTGTGCCCATCTTGTGTGTGTTTGTGCATTCATGTGTGTAACAATGATTGTGTCGTATTGTGTACCTCTGTTCAATGGAGTCTCTGCAATAGAGTCATAGAGAAAGAGAGTTTTACAGAGCGGAGACAGGGCTTTTGATCGAAACTGGCCCTTGCCAATGAAAACATCCAACCACGTGGAGCACAGTTCCTTGCAGCTGGTCCATACACATCAATTTCCTGTCCCAGTATTGTCCAAATGACGTATACTTGTTGCTAACGTACCCACCTCGACCACTTCCACTGGCAGCTCACTTCATATGCGTACAATCCTCTGTCTAAAATCAAAATTTCCTCAGTTTCCCTTTTTACGTTTTCCACTCGAACCTTAAACTAGTTCCCTGCATTCCTCGATTCGCAAAGCCTGAGAAAAATACTGAGTGCATTCCCACTACCCAAACTTCTTGTGGTCTTCAAGAGAACTCCTCAGTGTCCTACATTGTCATGAAAAAAACCCTAGTTGACCAAACTGTCCCGAAAGCTCGGGCGATTGAGTTCGGGCAACATTTTTTCTAATTGTATTCTGCATTCTTTACAGCTTAATACCATCCATCCGATAGGAAAGCGGCCAAAACGGAACACAATACTCCAACTGCAGCCTAGCCAACATCCTGTAAAACTGCAACATAGCTTTCCAACTTCAATACTCAATACCTTGACTGATGAAGGCCAGTGAATTGAAAGCCTTCTTCCCTGCCCTGTCCACCTCTAACTTCACTTCGAATCAACCTGTGCCTGTACTCCAAGTTCCCTCTGTTGCAACACACTCCTTAAGGTCCGACCATTCACCATGAAACTCTGAACGTTGCTTAATTCAAAATACAACACCTCACCTATACCTGTAGTAACCTCTATATGCCATTTCTCGGCCAACTTCCAGCGCTGATAAAGGTCCTGCTGCAGGTTGTGATAAACTTCCTCACGGTCCACGTTTCATCCATCTTTTATTAGCATGCGCGAACTTACAACATATGCCTTGTATATTTTCATCCGAATCAATGAGAGAGATTAGAAAAGAGGTAATGTGCTATAAAAGTCATCTTAACTTCTGAAAAATGTCTTCACGCAGAGGTACCTGCATATCGTTCCATGTCAATACTCGGTGTCACGAATGATACCCAAAATTAGGTTACTTCCTCGTTACAGAACAAGCAGAAACATTCCTCCTCATGGGCACGTTCGACTCTGAGCGTTGTCATTCCAGTCACAATTCTTCTCAAATCTGGTGTGTGTTTGAGTGTGTGTGTGCGTGCCTGTGTGTGTTTCTTTGTGCCTGTATGAAGGTCTGTGTGTCTGTGTATGTATGTATGTCTATGTTTGTTTTTGCCTGTTTGAGAGTGTGCACGCGTGTGTGTATGTGCGTGTGTGCGAGAGAGAGTGTGTATGTTTGTGTGTGTTATGTTTGTGTGTATGTGTGTGTTTTTGTGTGTGAGTGTGTGTGTGTGTGTGTGTGTGTGTGTCGTTGGAAGCGTTACTTTGTATTATGCAGTGAACTACTGTCCTCCTTCTCTGCTCCTCTGACTGAATCCGGAACGGTTTTCGATTAAATCTACTGCTGACTGTGCATGGTTTACGGAGGCCACAAAGGAAGGCATTTAATCACTTTGAACAGTCCGGAGATATTCAGACCTGCGCATGCTCCCAAACGCACGCAGGTAAACGAATGTGGTGTCATGCAGGTCGGGGTGAATTGAAGTTCCAAAGAATTTCGACAATTCAACAAACTTCTCAATCTTGTATTAATAAATTTGACAAATAGCATTCCCGAATCCAAGCGAAATCAGTGCAGACAAGGAACAGTTCCCTGTCATCCTCGTACTCTCAATCCGAATGAACTGAAGGCAAACACAGCTGATCAGGCCCATAAGTGCAGTTAAATATCTGAATGGACTATGCCAACCCTTCATTAGCAAATGGAGGATACAATATCTGATCAAAACACCAAAATTTCAAAGGTTCAATGTCTGCTCCTCGTTCTCACAGTGTGAGTAACCCGGTCTGTACTATGGGCGTTTAGGATTCAATTCACTGGGCAGGCAAGGCGAATGAATTCATTGAAATAATGAAAACTTGACACTAGAATTAGATTTTCAAACTGAAAATCATTCCGGTTATTGGAATTTGTCATGCCTATCAAGATTTTACATCGGAAACAGAAATGGTGAGTTTCCGTTTGAATCAGGGATTGCAGTCGGAAACAATCCCCTGAGAAGAAACTCCCAGCTCTGCAAATTCCAGTGACAAGCGTCATAAGTGTTTTCACACGGAAATGGGACTGAATCGGCATTTCTGCAAATCCAATGAACTGGTAGCTTTAATCCAGGATCATTTGCTGGAACAAGATGGTTTTGAACCGAGTGACACCAGCCATTTTCGAGTTATATTGCGACATCTGGCAGAATTCACGCATAATCTGATAGATATTGAGTATCTTGTAAACAGTGACGAGGACAAGACACAGGAACCTAGATTGTAACCTCTGCCTTTATTTTCTTTAGTTTTGTTAAATTTTGCATGGTAACTGTGCATTATCCTGTCATTTACAGACACTAATTTTGTTTCTTCTCTTCTCCCATTTGTATTGAAGTATTGAAGATGGAATTCAAGTCCCTTCCAGTAAAATTAAGCGTATGCACATAAATCATCAAGCATGCAAAAAATAAGAGTGACCTGAGTGCTGAGTGAATCTGAAACTTGCATACATGACAGGAGAATTTGAACTACATAATACACACTAATAGAGAGTATGATTCAGAGACAGAATGAATCGCACGTTCAGTACATGTCCAGCAACAGAATCCCACAGTTATATACATTCATGAATCTGACAGTGAGAGATGGGGAGAAAGTCTTGCTCAAATACAGAACCAGATGCTATTTAATGCAGAAGGAAGTCCATATTCACTGGCACTCTCCGTGATCGACACAAACACGCAGGAACTGCTGGAATTATCAAACACAGGGCACTTTGCACAAATGCCAACCATCGACCATTTAATTAACCTCTAAACCACAGCATCCGATTGTAGAAACGGTCTGACATCGAAGGGAACGAATTATTAAACAATATTAAATAGTGTGTTTTATCGAGCTCGTATCAATCCCGGCCATTCCCAAATTGGCCTGTACAATGTCATCAGTAATATGCACATGCGCTTCTCCAACATCCAATCTTCATTGTTCAGGAGTGTGAATACTTTTATTGGCCGTAATTCACATTTCTGACAGAGTTGGACAAGTTTACATTTCTTTCAGTATTACACACAGAAGGCATTTTGAACGTTATTTATGTCCATAAATCTTGCATTTTTTGCAGAAAATGCCAGCGTAAAGCACCGGAAAATGCTGTTGGCTTCCAATCTTATCAGATCGAATGGATCAGAAGGAGAGACACTTAGAAGCAATGAGGATTTTGCAACAGCAACGGTATGTGATGGATGGCAGTTAGAGGATGGAGAGAAGTCTCAGAAGCAGTCACATAGATGGGGTAACTCCAGAAAAGTTAAGTGAGATAGGCAGCTAGTGCAGGAGTCTTGTGTGGATATACCCATTTCCAGCAGGTATGCTGTTTGTGAAAATGTAGGGGGTGATGGATTCTCAGGGGAACGTCGCAGGAACAGCCAAGTTTCTGATATTGAGACAGGTTCGAATGCAGCGAGGGATACGTGTGGCTCCATGAGATCAACCGTGTTAGGAGATTCTCTCGTCCGAGTTATGGACAGATCTTTCTGTGGCCAGCAGTGAAAAAGTAGAATGCTGCGTTGCTTTCCTGGTGGCATGATGAAGGATGTCTCAGAGATGGTGCGGAATGTTCTCACGGGGGAGAGGGGCCTTTAAGAGTTTATTGTCCACATTGGAACCAACGACATATGAAGTTTCAAGGATGAGATTCTGGAGGCAGATTACTGGGAGTTAGGCAAATATTTATAAAGGTGGTCCTCGAGACATGTAATATCTGGATTACCCCGGGTGCTACGTGCTGTTCAGCACAGGAATAGGAGGATGGAGCAGATAAATGCATGGCTGGAGCTGTTGTATGGGAGAAGGATTCACATTTTTGGATTATTGGAATCTGCTTTGGGGGAGAAGTGACCTGTACTAGAAGGACAGATTGCACCTAATTTGGAAGGGGACTAATGCACTTGCAGATAAATTTGCTGGAGCTGCTCGGGAGGATTTAAATTAGGAACGTGAGGGCGTGAGAACCAGGGAGATAGTGACAAAAGAAATTGGTACTGAGACTGGTACAATTGGGAACAGAAGCGAGTCAAACAGTCAGGGCGGGCAGGGACAATAAAGGACGAATAAAGGAGACTTATTTCAATGCAAGTTTCTGAACAGGGAAGGCAGATGAACTCACGACGTGGTTGGGAACATGGGACTGGGATATCACAGCAACTACAGAAACATGGCTCAGGGATGGGCATGGCTTGCTGCTTAATGTTCCAGGATACAAGATGGATAGAAAGGGAGGGAAGAGAGGCAGGAGTGGTATTTTTGATAAGGGATAGCAGTACAGCTGTGCTGAGGGAGGATATTCCCGGAAATACATCCAGGGAAGTTATTTTGGTGGAACGAGCCTAAAACTAAGCTCTTACCATTTGTATACATTTGTGTCATATCGCTCTAACACATTCTTATTTATGCATCTATTTAAATGACTTCTTAATGTTGTCACGGTAGCTGCATCTATCACTTTATCTGGCAGCGTATTCCATATACAAACCATAGTCTGTGCGAAACGATTTCCCTTCAATCGCTTGGAAATCTTCCCGTCTCGCCTTAAAATTATGCCTTCTTGCTTCGAGCTTCCCTTTCCTTGGCAAAAGACCTTTGTTTTTCACCAACATCCTGGGCTCCAGTTAAAATTATCCCAGCCTATCCAGCCCCTCTGTATAACTCAACCATAGTCACACCACCGTCTGCCCGCCTCCCCATATCCCAGAAAAGTTTGGGCAGAATATCTTGCAAATCTTTTTTGCACACTCTGTCGTTTCATAATAGCCTTGGACCAGTCGCTGTCATTTTTGGAGTTAAGAAATCACATTTTTTTAAAAAAATAAGTTAAAATGAATGCCTTTGGCAGAATGGCATAAACGTGACCGAAACATATTTCTCCAGAAGCATCATTAAACGAGCTTGGTTTTAGTCATACTTCTGGATACATCAATGACAACTCATGGATTGTTTGTCAGATTTGTGATTTTCAAAGCTGCCAAGAAACGATGATGATGTATTTACTGGGTGGACATATCCTGTACAAGCGTATTTTAACATCAGCAAAATAATGTGGATTCAAAACCATTGAGCGGTCGTTAACATTATTCTGTTGTTTAGGAATTATGTGTGGTGATCAAATTGAGATGAATAGGGTATAATGAGGTTTGTACACAGAATAATGTAAAGTTCTGAATGTGCTGCATTCGAAGTTTCATTTGGCAGTCATCGTTAAAAGGCAAAAATAAGTCAGTCAATATAGAAAATTGATCAGTTTACTCGAGAACGGTGAGGACTGCTTTGATAAAGTGAAGAATACATGATCGGTTGCTGTTCGCAGGTACTGAGGGACGCAGGAGAAAGTGAGGACTGCAGATGCTGGGGATCAAAGCTTATAAATGTGTTGCTGGAAAAGCGCAGCAGGTCAGGCAGCATCAAAGGAGAAGGAGAATCGACGTTTCGGCATAAGCCCTTCTTCAGGAATGATATACTCACTGAGACCTTTTGTCGAGGGAGGAGGAGAGCTTCTTCTGAGGGATGCAGTGATGGATTGCCATGCGGATGGAGGCATGTGATGTGCAATTGATTGAATCTCATACGACGTCCACATTCAATTTATTTTCTATTAAATTCCATAAATATGAATGAAGAAATTGCAACCATCTCTGCTCATTTTTGCATATTCTAATGACCCTCGAGTTTTCCATGATGCCTCCGTGTCTGAACTCTTTTAAGACGAACGTCTCTGCGTAAGCTAATGAATCCAGCGCCTGCAATAATTTGCTGCTGTGTCATTCCAAGCAGTGATTGTGACGCCTCTCCAGCAGATGGAACCGTGTCGACCTTTGCTCCCACAATCACACCGGGCTGAAAAAAAATGTCTCTGTCTCTGACGCAGATCACAGCGAACTCTGGGAAATTTCCACCCTTTCACCGAGCTTCTTACTGTATTTTAAGTGTTTATCTTCGACCTGCTGAGACTTTCCGTTGGTTTCTCGCATCGAAGTTGCGCGTTCTGCAATTCAGCAACTCAGAGATATATTTTTTCAATAAAAATGGTACTCATGTCACTGTAACATGGCAGCCACTATAGGCGAGGTGCATTTGGATTGACAAGTTGGGAACTAGTGGCAGAAGAGATGGCACTATCGGGACCCAGAACCTTAAGGTGAATCAGAGCATAGCCCTGTTACCACGAGCACAAATAATGCCTGTCGACAAATTCACAGCAGTCAAATAGAAACTCTTTACTCTGTAATTCGACCTTTCTGGATCAGAATCGGAATGCTTTACTGTCACATTATTGTTTCGTTTTTCACCTCGTACTGGCCCTTTAAACCTTGATTTCCTGGTTGATCTCGAATTGATGAGCTCCTCTACACGACCCAGGCTTGTCCTTTCAGTCTGTCTAGTCAGACAGCAAATCACACATCTCTCTACAGGCATATCTTTTCCACTATAAGACTGAAAATGAGAAGAAGGCCATTTGACCCAATGACTCTGCTCAGTTAATAAAAATAAAATCCTAACTTATCTAACAATCTTTAGTGTCACTGTCTTACGTTATTCCCATATTTCTTAAAACCCGTACTGATTAAAAATGCATATCTCAGTCTTGTATACACATAATCGTCAAGCGTTGACAGGTATTACAATAAAGTATTCCAGAGTCACACCCTCTGACAGGCGAAAATCCTGAAAATGTCTGAGTTAAATGTTTGTGCTTGATTGCATTTCTTCTGTTGCTGACAACTCACATTTCCTGTTGGACGGCCAGTTTAGATTCGCTGGATGCTCCTCCATGAGATGAAAATATCGAGTGTATGTTTGTGATAGTCGGGATTCCAACTCCACCAGGACTGTGGTCTGGTCACTCCTGGCGATTCTGTTATGGGCGATGCATCTGTAACAAGTGTATTGGTACAGAAGCATTTCGACCAAGATGCATCACCGCTGTCGGTTCCGTCATCCATTACTGCAGTCTAACTTTTGGGCCTTTCCTGTCTCGACCTGCTTAGTCAAAGGTTGTCCAGTGGAGAAATTCATGCTGATGGACATTGAAGAGTATGATGTGTGCCGTATTCACCCTCAGTGGAGTCTGCAATTTATTTTCATGATCAATGAGACCTAATTTATCAAAGGGTGTACCGGGGAGAGCAGGAGATGTCAATCATCACAATGTTTTCTTTAATCTATCTGACCTGCTGTCATTGAGATTTATGTGTTTCTGAAGCCAGTTTTGACGCTTTCCTGAATTACTCCTTTCCCACCTCTCCCACACTGCCACGAACAATCGTGACCCTGTCCTGCCAATGGGATAGGAAATAATTAACGAAAGTGATGGTGGTTCCTGAGATATTTCCAATCAGGCCTGTTCTTGATCAGTCAAATTGGCAAAATACAGTTGCAATCGGGAAGGGATTAATGGCTGACAAGCTGAAAGAATGTCATTTTTAAGGACGTGCATTGTATCTTCAAAAACTAACCTACACCCCTCCCCCCATATTGCGCACATATGCATGTAACTCCTACTGCGTGGGGAAGCAGACATGCAGGACCTCTATTTCAACAAAACCAGGAGTGAAGGCCATGATACCAGACGATGGCAGCCAATCTTGCTTTAAGCAGTCTCGGATGTCTGGAGGAAAGCATAGCATTCTCCTTTACACTCCTTCGCGGTGAGGGGTAACCTGATGACAATCTCACCATTCCCATTGAGAAGAACGAACAAGAGGCAGCGAGATGATCTCAAAATCGAAATTAGCCTCACTGAACATCCCGCTCGAATCTGCCACTAAGATCGCCTCAGCCCAGACTCCACATAATCAGTTTGAGTGAAGTTCAGAAACTGTAAGGGAAACAACTGTTGGGGAGAGTTGCATATCGATTTTAAAACCGCAGTACAAGTTTTGTGCATGTATAAACAGGCAGTTTGACTTGTGGGGATTGAAATTGTTCATGGAACTGAACAGTCTCATTGAATCTGCGGGAAGAAAGCAGTTAACATCTCAATTCTGGCGAGTTTTCATCAAAAGAGTTTGGTTTCAGATCTTCAACACACGCAGTTCTTAGTTTTATTTTAAATGTGCAAGTGGTAATGAATGTCTTAGGGAAAATATTAATTAACAGTTGCCTAAGATGACACTCATCTCCCATTCCGTTACGATGCAGCTGGCAAATGCAGGCACATCGAATAAAGGAGATGTGGCAATCGCTGATATAAATGTTGCATGCAATCAATTTAACGAGGAAATTGTGAACATCCTGTACTATATTCGGAGATGGGAGTGTGCACAATGCATTGGACTCTCTCCCCAATGACCTCACCAGGCTGAAGTGACAAGGAGCTTCGAACAAAGACTAATGTCGAAACACATGACACGGGAGGCCTCTTGAAAACCTCTCCAAAACAATAGAAAATAACAGCAACATGAGGAACTGGGAATGCTGCATTTAATGACAGAGAAAGTGTGGAAGTGGGGACACTGCATGAACAAGGAGACATTATGTGGAAATGGAAACTCCAGTCAAAATAACAGGGAAATGTGGAAGCGGGAATGTTGTCTGAAAAGAGAGGGACAGGTGGAAGTGCAAATTTTGCTGATCGTACCAGTGAACACTTGGAAGTGGGAATCATGTCTAATAAAAACAGGGAACATTTGGAAGCTGGAATATCTCAAAAATAACAAACAAATGTGTAAGTAGGAATGTTGTCCAAAATAATTGGAATATGTCGAAGTGGTGATACAGTTTAAACCAACAGCACAATGTGGCTATTGGAATGTCATCTCAAATAAAATGATCGTGAGGAAGTGAGAATTGTTTTAAAAATAACAGGAGGATTTTTGAGGTGGGAATTCTGTTTGAAGTTGATTTAATTATTCATTGAAATATTTATTGCCACTCATATCTCGTTCCTAAACGTCGTGAAAAGTATTTTATACTGTGGCCACTCTCTAGTGCCATCTTAAATCAAAAGAAACATATGTCAAAACATAGAATATAATGTTAGAAAATGAATAAATGACATCAGAGAATTCATAGAATCTCTACCATGTAGAAACAGGCCAGTAGGCCCGAAACGTCCACACAGACCTTCTGAAGAGTATACCATCCAGAATCATTCTCCTATTATATTAAATGTCCCCTGACTAATGCAATTCTCTATACATCCCTGAATGATATGAGCAATTTAGCTTGGTCAATTCACCTAACCTGCATATCTTTCGATTACAAAAACTCTCCAAATTTACTGCACCTTCATGGCCAATGCACCTAGGGGCCAGGCACGAGGGTTGCCCTGGCACTGCAACTGGAACAAATATCACTCCTCTTCAACGCCATCTTTCCATTGCCACTATGAGTCCTCGCTGGACCTCACCAACACAGACACCACTGGTGCTGACGGGTGCAGAATCTGGCAAACTGCCATTACGATGAGCATTTAGAAACCAGCGGCTGGAACAGTCACATTCAACATGGATTTATGAAGGGGAAATTATGCTTCACAAATCTGTTGATTTTGGGGAGAAATCAGGATGAGGCTGTTGATTTGGGCAATCAGCCATGGTCATGATTAATTATGCAGCAGGTTCAAAAGGCCGAATACCTTCCTCCTGCTCTTCTGGTTGGTGATTCTCCAAGATGGTTTCGGACATCCGTCGGTCATGTAGCCCTGCCTGAGGCCGCCAGGTGTCTTACGAGGCCCAAACACGCCTCGACCACAGCCTCAAGGAATCTGCGTTCAGACTGTTTCGACAACACAGAAGCCACGGTCACCAGTCCGCGCTGCTGGGCCCATTTATCGCCACAGAGCTCTTCACTGAAAGTCAAATAAAAGGAAATAGAAGATGATAAAAAGACTACGGGAGAAGCGAAAAGTAATGAAACGAAAATAAAAGCAGATTCAGCAGACGACCTGGTGCTCAGCAGTCCAAATCCAGCTCCATTTTACAGGAAACCAGGGACAATGACAGGGAAATATGTGGAAGTAGGAATACTCTATAACATTGCACGACCATATGAACTGATATTTGAACACTCAGCAGTCTGTACTTGCATGCCATCGACAGCAATATAATGTCCACTATGTCGGAAAAATGATACCTGGACTCTCAGAATTGTGCAGACTCTGTATTATCGACGTGATGCAATGTCTGCAGTACTGCAATGTACACTCCGTGAGAAGTAGTGTCAACTGCTCTACATCAAATTCTTATGGTCAAGAAAAATAAATCTTTGACACTAATTTATAAATCACCCAGTACCAGTTCATTTATCTAACGCTAACAGTAAATAAACTAACTGAACTATTAACAAACTGAATAAACCCCTTCTAATTACAAAATAATACCTAATAAAAGATTCCTAAAGAAACCTGACAAGATTTGTTTGGCATGCTGTTCCAATTGATACAGGTCCCACCTCTTTAAGAAATTCTAGCATTAAGTCTACCAAATTATAACCAAGTTACATGTCTTCTGCGGTGTTTTAATTTTTCCTTCTCTGTTGATTCTACATCAGCATTATTCTCCAGTTGCGTCGCTCTTCTCGTTGGTATTTCGATTGTGTTTCACCTCAGTCATAGAAAACCATGAGGGATAGACATTCTCTGTCAGGAGCTGACGACCGTTAGTTCTGGAAGATGGTAGCCAGCTCTGAGGCCGTTGTCCAACTGCCCCCTTCTTTATATACAATTGGTGAGATATCTGTATTTTTTAACATCGGATTGGTCCTGTGTTGTCAGAACCATCAGGCTTACATTTATCGGATTCAGGAAACTAAGTGCCTGATTCAAATTGGTTGCCTAAATTCAAAAGCCTGTCGACTTGGTTAAAAAAAGTCTGCTGATTGTCCTGCTGCCTGTACGGCCTTTGGATACACATTTCAATTCGGGTGTTTTCTGTGTACGTGCAAACTTTCAGGCTACTGCTCGCCGACATCTATTCGAAATCTCTAACAGAAAATGCACATAATCTGCAAAGGCGGATATGCAATGCTTTCATGCCAGCATTGTGCAAACACCAAATTCTAACTTTCTGCCTCACAATCCACAAGTTAGCTTTTCAGTTTCACAACATTTGGACCCCATTTAATTGCAGCAGATTACAGTCCGAACATTGAACATACAAGCTTACAAAGAGATGCTGGATGCTTTCTTGTCTTTACTGTGTGACAATGCAAACTTTGTTAAACTCTCAGGCTGGGTGGAGCCTTGTGGCCAGTGAAGTCCGTGTTAGTGGCGAATATTTAACAGAGAGAAGAACTGTTCAAAATGGTCAGAGACTGCTTCTGGTCACATCACTGAAATGTAAGTATTTCTGTCAATTGTGCCATCCACCAGGCGTTTGGGCTGCTTTTCTGTTGCTGTTCTGAGTTTAGTCTGCAGCTGATTCTCACACATTGATTCTCCACAATAAAGGTCGAGTTACTGAGGGCTCATGTGGTGCAATGGAAGTGTTCTCTCTTTTTTTCAGGAGATCCAGATTCATCTTCGAAATTTCTTCATCATACCTTGGAAGCACGAAACCAACCTTAAAATAAGGGCAGTGTTTCCATCAAAATTAAGATTGACGGCTCTTTCATAATTATAAATTCATAGAGTCCTGCTGCCCGGAGATAGGCCCTTTCACCCAAAATGATAAATACCGACTAAAAGGTCACCCATACTAACCCCATTTTCCTGAACTTGGCTCATATCCTTCTAAACCTTTCCGATCCAATGTATTTCTCCAAATGCATTTTGAATATTGCTACTGTACTCGCCTGAACCAATTCTGCGAGCTGATAATTCCATATGCCGACCAGCCTCTGCGTTAAAAAAAATGCTCTTCGTGTTCCCTTTTATTCATTCCCATCTAATCTTCAACTGATGCTCTCTTGTCCTTGATTCCCCAACACTAGGAAAAAACTGTCCTTGTCTCTCATGATCTAATCCAATTCGATGAGATGCCCCTCAGTCTCCTATGCAATAAAGAAAATGATCTATCTTATCCCCATACTATTCGAATTATGATAAACATAGAGATCATTGTTTGGATTGTGTTCAACTGCCTGAGCCCCGAGCTGTGGAATGCACTCCACAGGAACACAGTTTATTCTCTAAAAAAGGACTTAAAATGAAACACGATACAAAACTGTCTGGGAATCTGCTTGCGTATATCCTTGTGTTTTTCTTATCTTTCTGTATGAAAGAAAACACTGTGCACAGAGATGGTATACATATCCATTGACAAAGCCACATCGGAAGCATTATGCTCAGTTCCAATCCACATGTCTCCTGACAGGACATACTTGAAACACTGTGCTTAGGGATGGCATCGATCCACTTTGGTATAAAGACATGAGAAATCTATGAATCCGACTTTCCTTATTCTTCGGTTAGACAACACTGAGAGAACTATGCATAGCGCTGCACTGCATGTGGCTCGACTAAGTCGCAGAAGGACAACTGAGCTCGTTTCCGGTCTTTCTATGCCTTCCTTAATTCCCCCAGGGAGCTCTGTACACCGTCCTTGTCCCCATATCCTTTTGTTAAACTTCATTTTGCCCGATGTACATAGCGATAGTTTCAACTCCGTTTGTAAGACCACACTGTACCTAGTTGTCGTCTCCACATCTCTCAGTTCGACGACATTTGTAGGACAGAACACACCCTTCTCTCAGTGACACAATTGGAGTATATTGATACTTTTACTCTTAACCTTCCTTAATGAGAGCAGTGGGCTCCTCTTTACATCCCTTGGTAAGTCTACACTAGGAAGATTTTGCAGAGTTTTGGTGTCGACCTGCTTAGATTGGACCACACCAGCATCTATGGAAACAGTTCTGCTCACTTGACTACTTGGTTAATTGACAGACGGGTCGTCAATTCTACTGGCGACGTCCTCATTGAACAGTTCTTTTTTCTCTTACAGTCCCTATACCACCTTGTGAACTCAAAAATGGAATTTTTAGGAAATCCCGTTGTCTTCCGCACGAAATTCGACAAAGTGACGCTTGTCTCACAGAGAACTACTGCTGCAAGTCAAACTGGGTGTGAAGCAAAAAATAAAATCGCATGTGAGGGCCGTGTGAGGGGCCAGCTGATTTCTGTTGATCGTCTGTGTGCTATTGTGTGGATCCAATGACACTTGACATGCTGATTTCTGAATTGTATAAATAAAATTCGTTGCCTTGTCTGTTGTCTGTGCGATAGTTTTTTCCATCATTTGATGGGGGCCATTGGTGTGTGTGTGTGTGGGGGGGTGATCGTAAAAACAAGCCGAACTATTCCAACAGCACCATCCTCACAGACTCATATCGCTCGGCCACAACCATTTATAACCATTCCGAGGGAGATCCTGTCATGTTGGAAGACTTGGTAAAGGAATCCTCATTCTGGTTTGCACCTACCACCTTCTTTCAGCTGAACGTCTTGTCTTCTTCAACATTAACCAACAGTAATAAACTGTTGGAAAGCAGCCAGAAATCCTAAATCATTCTGGCTTTCGGACTTTTATCCCCTTCATCTTAAAAGCCTTGGCTTCAACAGTGCCTATTCAAATTGATTTAGGGTTGAGTGCCAAAGTCTTTCCTGCAGTTTCTGGTGTGGAAACCACAGAAAGGGAAATAATGTCCTTGCCTTCCATCTTCCATATCTCCCTTCCTCGAATACATTTATCCACCTAATCATTGGTAGGAATAAAGGCCACTCAGTCCTTAGTAAAGATGCAATGTTGCCTTCAAACTGAGAACACATTTCTGTTGTTGGGTACAGTCATTGAACCAAATCGAGCAGAGCCTGCACCGATCAGTAATTTCCAATCCGGGCATTCATGTGGCGCCAATGGGGTTGAACACAATCGCAATCTCTTAAATAACGTTGTATCATATTCCTCCTGCATAATCCTCCCTGTCCACTCCTGACAGACCTGTGCAAGTTCATCTTACCTGGACTTTCTAAAGAGATCGCCAAGGAGATGTGATGAATCTCTGCAGTTCATCATTAACATGGTACACACTGTTTTTTCAGAGCGTCAATGGTGTTGTGAACAGATGCTTTTGTATGTGGCTCCGAAACAGTCACTCTGATTTCATAGAATCCTGACAGTGTGGAAACAAGCCATTAGATCCAACGGGCTCAATCAGAGCCTCCGAAAACCATCCCATCTCGAACCATTCCCCTACCCTGCAACACTACCCTTTCCCTGTCCAATATACCTAAACCACACGTTCCTGAAAACTATGGGCAGGTTAGCATGACCACTTCTCCTTTCCTGCATACCTTTGGACTGTGCGAGGAAACCAGAGAACTCGGAGAAAACACACGCAGACACTGGGAGTTGTCTGTTTGCAGGTGCTGAAAGGCCTGCCGAGTTCCACTGGAGAATTTCCATTTTGTTAATCTCTGAGACAGAAGGCCCGGTTTCAAATTATACTGATTGTAGCGGTATGTCCTAATATATTCAGCCGACGGTGGGTCCCTGTACAATGTATAGACCAACAGCAGTCCCTCATCCCACAATTCCCCGCGTCTCTGAAAGGGTTCTATCTTTCAGCTGGTGTGTCAGTCCATAAGAGCAATGCGAAATTCCCGAGGGGTCAGGCGACGAGCCAGTCTCTATTCCAAACGCTGAGAATAATGGGAATAGGACTCAGGATTCCTGTTCCTCCTTCCATCAAAGCCAGAAGGGAGAGGCTTCATTGAGGCTGCAGGAGAGAAGGGCAAATGTTGTCACTCTCAACTGTGAAGCTATTTCCCCAAAGATATATGCAGGTCTGCGTGTTTCACTATGTGCTTTTCTGACCCCATTCACAATGCCCAGTCAAAGATGTTGGTTCCCAAAGAGAGCCATCAGTCACCCACTGACCAATTCCTAGACTCTGAAGGCAAGGAACTATGTCCGTTGACCATCGAGATCAGAAACACATATTCCATCCAAATCTATTGGTCAATGTGGCTGAGCCCAAACTCTGTGTGTTCAAACGGATATCCCTGAATTTATGCATTTCAAAATTAGCTTCTAACGCTCATTTGAGTTGGGCTGTTAGATGAAGGAAGGAGTTACGGGAAGAGCTTGTTCGATCAGATGTCACTTGCAGAGTCTAGATTTTGGAGCTCGACCATGTTTCTCAAAAGCAAACCACAGGAGGCAGTCTTCACTTTGGATTCAAGTTACAAACTGATCCTTTTCTGATATTTCGTGTTTCTTTCGGTGGACATCTAATATTTACACACAGAATGGCATCAGTGGAACAGATTATGCCAAATGTATTTTCATCCAGTTTTTGACTTTATTTCACTATGTCTATCCTGATGTTTCATGAGTTAATTCTCTCTCTGATTGCCCATCTTTCAATGTCTCACAACATCTCTCCCTCTTTCTCCATGATAGTTTCAACTGCTCCAGACGTTTAATGTTTCTTTTATTTTATTCAGTCCACGATTTGGTATTTATCTCCATACACAACTGCAACTTCAGGCAAATTCCATAGTGCCGTTACAAAAGGAATTTCAAGATCTTGACCATGCAGGAACGGGGAAAATATTTCAAAGTCAGGATTGTGAGTGTCTTGGATTGGGGACATGCAGGGTCTAATGTCCACATATATCTTCAGCCCTTGTTCTTCCAGGGGGAAGTGGTCATTGTTTTGGAAATTGCTGTCTGCGGATCTTTGGAGAAGTTAAGCAGTGCGTTTATTAGTTGGTAAACATTGGTGCTACTGTGCATTGAATGTGAAAGGACGTCATGACTGTGTACCGCAACATGAAATGTAAACTCTGTTTTCTCTTTACAGATGTTGCCAGACCTGCAGAGGTCTCCAGCAAATTCACTTTTTGTTTGTCTCTCACTCGTCTGAATATTTCTTATTCACATAGCCATCCAGAAGTCTTTTAAATGTTACACGATTATAAACCTGCACCACTTCATCGGGCAGCTCATTCTAATCATTGACAATCTATATGTGAAAGAATTGCCCCTTTGGTCCTTTTTACATATTTCCCATCTCATGGTAAGCCTCGGCCTTTTTGCTTGGACTCTCTATTTTAGAGAAAAAGATTTATCTATTTGCTCTCTTCTTGTCCCTCATGATTTTATAGACCTCTTTAAGTTCATCACTCAGCTCTTGACTCTGCAGGAAAAAATAGCCCCAGCCTAATCAGCCTCTTCCTCTATCTCAACCACAAAACCTTCAACTCTGTCACCATCCTTGTCATATTTTTTCTGAACCCTTCCAAATTTCACAAGTTCTTTCCTATAGCTCAGAGAAAGGAATTGCACACAATATCCCATAAGTGGTCTACTCAATGTTCTGCCCAGACACGACGTGAAAACAATGACCAAAAAAGGCAGCAATACCAAAAACAGCCTTCACTGAATTATCTATCTACAACGCCAATGAGTTGCAAAACTGTTTACAAAGTGCGATCGCTCACGGCAACCAATTTGAACACGAAAAGCTGTCACACACATCAGAATGCTCGGAAGTGGAAGAGCTGTGCTCGCTTTGCTGCTGACGGGCAAAGACAGCAGTAAGAACGCTGTTACTGCATCAATAGGCGTGGGCCAATACGTAAGAAATAAGATATTGTGTGGGCATCTGTAAGTATTTATCACATAGTCAATTGAATGTTTCACAGTAATGCAGACTGCTTCTCAATTCAAGGAGTGAAGAGTAGTCAATTCACATGACTGTTTCAATCACATGACCACGGTTTAAACCCAATCCGCATGAGCCTGTGGGACTATTCACTGGAGAATCATTTGAAATCTCGTAGAAAGGGTGTGTGTGCTGGACTCATTTGATAGCTCCTCCGAGGAACTCAGTTCAAACTAGGAAAACGATCGCCAGTGATCCTTACAGCCTTCATCTGGATGTCGTGTTTATTTTCTCCTGGTACATCTGTAAGTGCTCCATCTTCGAAATATTAATTAGCACAGATGGTGTCCAATTAGCCTGTTACACCTGTACTGACATGAAGCAGGATCATGATTGATCTGTGCCTTCCTACCATCAGAAATTTGTGAATTGGAAAATAAAACATTTTCAGAGGAAAAGCTATCAAAACAATTGGCATTATCATTTTCAATACAGTAGCCAAAACGATTGCCCGCCACTGATCTATCCTTACTTCCCTCTAAAATGTCATGCAGCATAAAAACAGACCTTTCACTCAAGCTGGTCCATTTCGGTAAACATGTCCACCTTATGCTAACCTGATTTTCAGGAAATTCGCTCAGATCCTCCTTGGAGTTTCGTATTCAAGTATTTTCCCAAATGCCTTTTAAATGTTATTAATATACTTGCCTCAACAACCTCAAAGTTACACCTAATTTCCATCACTGTGCATGGTTCTATTCTCCATGTCTCTAAGTTAGACCACACTGGAACTAATGTACACTGCTCCATTAATAACAAACCTCTGTTAGACCATACTCGGAGCACCGTAGGATGGTGCAGAGCTCTGATTTCATTATGCTCAGTGTGATGCTGTTTTGGTGCCACAATGTATTGAACATTTTGTTAATTGAGACCTCATTTGCTTTTCGCAGTTAATGAGCTGGAACTTGAGTGTGAAGGAGGGATCTGCAGAGAAGAAGACATTCATGCAAATGAGATTGCCTGGAGTAGGAGATGTTCCTTCAATGCCATCTGCTGATTTATTATAATACATAAAAACGGGGTGTTTCCGATTGTAAGATTCATCTGACTTCCGACTGATGCTCACTGTCATTTTTATCAATCAGGTTCTGCTTCATTATCAAAAGTTAACCATTCAATGACCAACTGCATTCGAAAAGATAGGAGTACTGCTCACTGGATTAATTACCACGTCTTGGACGTCTGTGAGTTTTTAACTGGGTTTAGTTTGTGCACACAATGACAGGAGAAATAGAGTGGTCCAAAATGGGAGGGACACATTGCCATCACGGAGCTGTATTATTATCTACACAACCAATCTCACTGCCCCCGCATTACTGTCCCAAGCGGTGTCTATCTCTTCTTTTATGCACTCTTGCTACCCACCTCCCACTTCCGGTTTCCTTGTCGAAGTTTCCCCAAACATTACAGCTCTCTTTCCATTTCGGTATTTCTCTGTTCCTAACATTCCCCCTCGGTCCTTCTTTATCACTTCTGTTTCTTCCTTTGTGATTCTCCATCCATTCACCGCTCCTTTATTCTCAAGCCTTATTTAACCTGGTCTATTTCTCATTTTGTATTTTTCACTCTTTCTTTTCTCAGCTACTTATTTGCCTTTGTTTCACCCCAGTCCCGTTCCATCACCTCTTTCTCTCCTTCCTCTATTAATTCCTTCGGTGTCTGTTTCGCTGTTTCTCCCGATTTCCTTTTCCCTTTTTCCTCCTGCTGTATTTCTCACTCTTTGTCTTTGTCTTCTGTTTGTCCCCATAAATATTCTGTCTGTCTCTCCCTCTTTTTACCTGTTTCTCTGATTCTCCCCAGCTTTCTCATAACATCCCCATTAGGATTCCTATTCGGCCCACAAAGCACACACCGACCCTCTAATGCTCACAATCCGCGACCATCACCCTTGGTATATTTCTCATCGCTAAGCCACCATGTTGCACATCTGTAGACAGTTCGGGCAATTGAACATGACCAACCCACCCAACCTGCATATGTTTGGACTGCAGGAGGTCATTTGGATCAACTTCATTTAACCGACACAGGCACAGTTACCCTTGGATGGTCGCTTTGGGGTTCCCAGACCAAAATGGCCAATTTCCACACTGTGGGGAATCAACTCTAATGTTACTCGCACACCATCTCACGGCAACAGATAGTTAAGCGAAGGACATGTCTCACCTGACAACCACGAGTGTCATCGTACCGAATTTGGAGGGGCGGGCACTTGCAACATTAATCTTCCCAAACCAGTGTCCATGAAATGTTTTTGTCTCTGAAATTGTTTATAATTGGAGTAGAACAGAGTGAGGATGTGTGCATTTGGGAATCGACAACAACACCCAGAAAATTATCCTCTAAGCTGCTCCACAGATCTTCTGACAAACCTCTCGCTCTCACTTGCTCTGTTCCCCAGCCGACATGCATATATCTAATTTAATTTTTCCTACCTATTCAGAAGGAGGCTGCCTGAACTCCATGGTCTGACAACACATACGAGTGAGACTGGAATGTCACAGAGATCATTGCTGACGCCACAATATTTCAAGGAAAATAAAGCTTTTTGTATTATTTTAAAGGCATCAAGTGTATGGAGTGTAAGCGGGAATATGACATTGTGGTCGAGGATCATTTACCAGCAGATTGAGGCGGCAATGAGATTTCACCGGGTCCTAGGGGCATTCCTGCTCATATTGAGGTGCGGAAAAGGTGTAAGGGGCCGATTGGTCTGTTTGCGCTCCTATTGAACGTGTTGTCGGGTCTCTCTCTACCTGGGTACATGTGTTTTTGTGGATGTATCTCTTTCCCTGCCATTGTCTTGCCCTTCCTTTCTCTCGAATGGAAAACGAACAGAAAGTTGCATATTGAAAATATCAGAGGAGGAAATGTCATTCGTCAGACTGATGGGGAGTGAAGAATTACCGGGACCAGTAGCGCTGCGTGGGGTGACGGTTGGGATCAGGCTCAGCCATCATCGCCTTGGACACCGTTTAGTGTTTTTCACTGTGAGGTCCAGCCTTTCGAAAAGACCCACCCACACGCCCCAATGTGGTGGCGGCAAACCTTTGAGGATTAAATAAGTCCATGGCAAGGCGATGGCCCGATTGCAGACACAGCTGGGAACCCAAGAAGGAGGAATAATACTCCTATCTTCTTCTAGTCAGCTCCTCCTAGCCCGGAAAGGACAGTGGGCAGAGCGAATCTGACACCGTTTACAATCCTAATTTCATGGACATTTGTCCAACAGCCCCACGTTAAGAGGCAAATGAGAAGCTGAATCCAGCAACGTGATAACTGGAATAGAGCAGGAAAACTCGGATTGTGAATATTGGGAAAGATTCCCGAAGTCTCTTTCTGTTTCTAAGTTTATTTCTGTCTTGTTCTCATGTTCTCACTCTACTTCTATTTTTCTCTCACTCTATCACTCTCGTTTCTCCCACAGTCTGTCTTTCCCTCATGTTTTGTCTGCATCTTTTATTGCTCACTCTGTCGCTCTGCTCATCTCTTTTATTATAAAACTGCACCTGTGTTTCTCTGTCCCACACATTCTCATAATTATCACCGTTTCTGTCATTCTATTGTCCCACTCACTCTCATCACTGCACCCATTTATATCGTACTCTGTTTCTATGTCCCTCGCTTTCTGTCTTTCACTCCATCGTTTTTCACACACTTTGTTTCATACATTCTCTTTCCGTTGATATATTGCTCAATCTGTATTTGTTGACCAATCTGTCTCGTTGTCATTATTTCTGTCACTCTCACTATGGCTGGTTCTATATTGATTTCAACTTATCTCTATCATTGTCTCATCTCTTTGTGTCACTTGCCACCATTACGCTGTCTCAATTGTTTTGTTTCGTCTTAGTCTCACTCACTATGTAACAATCTGACTCAGTGTCTTTCGTTTTCCGTCTCTCACTCCTACTGCCTCACTTGTATCTGTGATATTCTTTGTCTCACACTCTTCCCTTCTCTTTTCTTACTCTCAAACATTCTGCCTTTCTGTAACTAGCTGTCGAGCTGCCTGTTTCACTGTTCGTCCCTCTCCCTTCTTTCACTCTCTCTCCATTCCTCTCTCTGCCGTTCAAACACAACCACTATTGCTTTCAATCTCTGATTTGCCTCTGTCTGTCTCGCTCACACTCTCACTGTAGATTTCTGGTTTCGGTGTCGATTCTCTTCACAACGATTTTCAGCTTCAGATTCCGAATTTTGCTCCCATTTCATCTTCTCCAACTTTTGTTTACAATGGAATACTTTCCTGACACGCTCCAGGTGAAATCCACTGCCTCCCCTTCGTTACTCCAAAGTGAACGGGCTGTGTTTGAGGTTTTGTCTTGGGTCATACTGTTAAGCCAGCAGATGTTTTGAGGACCGAATCTGTACAAGGTCCGTCCTAACTCCTCAGAGCTGAGTTGCTCTGAGCCCAACAGATCCACAACAATACGTTCCTGGTTGTATTGTACTCGACAGGCTGAATCCGTGACCGCTTGAAATCATTAAAATCCGTACTCGCCTTCCGATAAATCCCGGGCTGGCACCATCTCACTGCATCTGCATTCAGAGAATCTGTCCAAATTTCATTACCTCCTTCACTGAGTTAAATTGCTATTCATTTTCGGTAATCCCACAAGCTGTCTGAGAGATGGCTATTCCAAGATTTATAGTTAGAATCCCGGCGGTCTATAAGCTGAATCTGAATGATCTGGTTCAAGTGATGTTGGGACGATGTTTCCATTGACGGGGAGAATAGGAACCAACGGCACAGCCTGAGACTAAAGGGAAGAACTTTTAAAATGTGGAATGTATGCTGCTGTATCTTCCTCCGTTGCTATGTCACTGCCTGTCACTTCCTCGTTTCTCTGACACGTTTTTTTGCATCTCACCCATATATCACTCATTCTCTCTTTGCCTTTCACACTGTCTCTTTGTCATTCTTTCTGTCAATCTCACTCTGTCTGCTTCTATGTTTATTTCGATATGTGCATACATCGTTCTTTCATCCTTCTCACTGTTGCTTGCCAGTGTGACGTACATTGTCTCACTCACTCTCTCTCGTCCCACTCTCACTTGTTGTGGAACAATCTGATTCACTCCCTTTCACATTACCCTCTCGCTTGCTTCTCTGCCAAACATCCTACCTTTCTTTCTGTCTGTCGTGCTTCCTGTTTCACTGTCCGTGCCTCTCTGCTTCGATCACACTCTCTTCATCCGTCTCTTTGCTGCTCAAACGAAGTCCCTATTGCACTCAACCTGTGTGCACGTGTGTGTGTGTGTGTGTGTGTGTGTGTGTGTGTGTGTCTGTGTGTGTGTCTGTGTGTGTATGTGTGTGTGTATCTTTCATTCTCTAACTACAGTTGCCTGGTTGAATTGTCGACTCTCTGAACATCGGTTTGAACTTTTTGTTAGCGGATGCTGCTCCACACAATACTTTCTCTGACGTTTTTTTTTCCTCTGACACATCATCCTGGCTGACATGCGAGGTATTGCAAGGAGCGATTCAGGACAAGGTCCGTTCTAACTCCCTGGAGCTGCTTATGAATATGGAACCCCCGTTCCTATGGTCAAATTGATGAGTGTTTTAAATCATTCGCATCCATACTCACATTCTGCTCTTTCCCGGGCAAGCTCCATCAAAATACCTTGGCGTCTCAGAGACTCTGTCCAAATTTCAGTTTACATTTCACTGGGTTAAGCTGCTGATCATTTTCCCCAATCGCACAGGATGCCAAAGAGATGGCTATTTGAAGAATTGCATTCAGATTCCCAAACATGCGACGTGGAATATTGAATGGCCAGGTCAGACTGCATACTTTAAAGTTGTTTCCATTTGTACGAGCGAATAAAACCCGAAAAGACACCCGGAGAGTAAAAAGAAGCCCTTTAGGAACCGAGACAAGGATAAATTTGTTCAGTCAGAGATTGATGAATCTGTGGAATTCACTGCAACAGACGGTTCTTGAAGTCAGGTCGTTGAGAACTTTTAAGACTGAGATAGATAGATTTTGGTTATAATAGGATCAAACAGGACGGGGGGTAATCGGAAAAATGAGAATGAGAAACTTATAGTCCAGGATTAAATGGCGGAGTAGACTCCATGCAGTAATTTCCGAATCCTATTGGATACATTCTGGAGAGATGGAACCTGTAAATAAGTGCGGGTGCACCTGAACTGGAGGGACAATAATACCCTCTCCGTGAGGTTTGCTGGAGTTCTTTGAGAGGGTTCAAACTAGATAGGTAGGGAGCTTGGAACAGATGGTGCTGTAGGTCGTGTAGGGGTAGATACATCCTGAGAGTATTTCTGAGAAGGGGCTAGCACTTGATGGAGCAAAGGTGCAGTCATTGTGGGTTTAATTGTGGCTATTTTAATACAAGTATCAAGAATACATGTGAGCAACTCAGAATGTCGATCAATAATTCGACCTGTCGTGTTTTGGTCATCACAGAGACTTGGATATCAAAAGGCAGGAGTGGTATGAGATGTTTCCTGGTTTAGACGTTTCAAACCAGAGTTTAGATTCGGATAAAAGTCTGGCGCAACACCGAGGACCAAATGCCTTTACTGTTTTGTACTGTTCTATGTTCTTTATTTAGGCTTGAAATCTCAAAGAATCTGGAAGGGTATTGGGAGATGTAATCGAAGGTTTGGATTACGAACAGGGAAAGATAAGACATATAAGAACAAACAATGTGCACAAGTTGACGTTGAAGTCAAATATGTGCTGTTACAAAATCACGGAATTCGCGCCCTCAGGTCATTGTGTGTCAACTGCAACGTATGGATTACTGCGAATCAAGAAGGCAGTTCACCACCACATCCTCACAGAGACAACTCGGGTTGGGCATTCAGTGTTAGCCCCCAACCAGAGATGTCCACATTATAGTCTGAGAACCAGGGTCAGGCAATGCTGGAAAGATGACAGAACACACTTCTACACTAAAATATTTCTGGAGGTTTGGAACTCACACCCTCAAATGGTTAGCTATGCTAATTAATGTTACATTTAAATTTGAGATTGATCTATTTTTGAGGCAGAGGAGCAAGGGATATGGTCCCAAGAATTGCCTATGGAGTTTTTTTTACAAATTAGACATGATCTTCCTGAGCAGCTGATCAGACTCAATGTGCCAAATCGCCTATTCCTGTACCTACATACTTGTGAAAAATTGACTTCAATCCTCGACAGTTCACTAATTACTCAGGCCTTTAACTCAGCTCGACTTATGATGTAAGTGTTAAGGAGATATTTCCAATTTTTCATTCCAGGTACTGTCAGTCTGGGTTAGTGATCTACACCTTATTAGAACGTAAAGTGCAGCCAGTCGCCATTGTATCAATAATTGATACCACCAATGTAAGCTGTGAACCCATAAAGAGAGGATGATCGTTTCTTCTCTCATAACAACAACGATGATGTGGGCGACACTGTTCTTCCTACTTGGAACCCTGGTACTTATGGAAGCCACCACAATTGGTAAGTTTTACTTTTTGTCTTAGTTGCAGAGGTTTTTAATCTCCGCTTTGGCAAACATGGGAAGCATGGCTTGGAAAAGTAACTGATGTGTTCTTTCGATGTGTGCTGCCATCTGTGTGTCTCATGTGTGTCCATTCCGTCAGCACATACTGTTATTGTCATCTTGGAAGAGAAAGAAATCCATTCAGTAAAAAAAACTAAATGGAATTCCCATTGGGTGCAGAAATTGTATGCCTAATTTTTTTCTTATTATACGTATTGATGACCAAGTAGCTATTCCCTGCCATCTCAGTAGTCACATCCACATGCTGCACCTCAAAGACAGCCAGCTGTAGTATTGCAATGGAAATGTCCCAGCTGCAAGTCTGAAGGCCTGGTTTCAGTCAGTACCTACCCCAGATGCGTGTAACTACATCGCTGAACAATGTGATTCAAAAATAGCTCCCCCAGGTTTGTTCAAAAATACATTCATAGCTGTTCCATGAGATTCATATGCAAAGGTCAGAACGTTTTGCTAAGAGTGAACCAGACACTCGTTAAAGTACTGGTGGAATACAATAAGTAACGGTGGGCATCATATCTGAGGAAAGATCATAAGATGAGAAAACCACAGGAGCAGAGATTGGGCCATTTCGCCCAGCGAGTGTGCTCTGCCATTCAAACACGGCTGGTAGAGTTTTCAACCCCATTTTCACACTTTCTTCCTGTAAACTTTGATCACCTTCGCAACCAAGAATCTAACTATGTCAGTCTTATATGTACTCATTGGCCTGGCTCCATGAACGTCTGTGGCAATGAATCCCATATATCCAACAATCCTTATCTCTAAATGTTCCTGTTTATATCCATGCTAAGAGTTCTTCCCTTCACTCAAAGGCTGACTACTCGATTCCTCGTTTTTATTTCTGCCAATGGAAACACCTTCCAAATTCCACTTTGTCCTGTACGTTCAGTATTCTGAAAGTTTCAGAGATAAGTGATGGTTCTGAACTCTATCAAGTTCAGTCCCAGAGTATGCAAAACTTCTTTAAATGTTAAGGCTTTCATTCCTCAAATGACTCTTGTGAACACCTTCCATACCGCTGCAGAGCCAATACATCATTCCTGAGTATGGAGTTCAAACCTTTGCACAATACTCCAACTGTGGAATGACCAGACTTACAGTGCCTCAGATGTACATCCGTGCGTCTTTGTTCTCGTCTTTCGAGATGCTTGACAACATTCTATTTGCGTTTCTGATTACCGACTCAACTTGTACGTTTACCTTAAGAGGATCATAGATCAGGACTCTAAGTCCCTTTGAATTTCAGATTTCTGAATTTTCTCCCCATTTTGAAAATAGTCCATGCATCTACCCGCTCTCCTAATCTCTAAACCTGTTTGAAACCCCCATGTCTCCTCAACCAGCCCCTCTACTTATCATTGTCTCATCTGCAAACTTTAGCCAGAATATTCTTAGTTGTTTCAGCTAGATCGTTAATATATGAAGTAAAAAGCTGTAGTCCCAACACTGACCTTTGTGGAAAGGCACTGGCCACGGGTTTCTTTTCTGTTTTTATCCCACTTTCTGCGTTCTGCCAGACAGTCAATTTTCGATACATGCTCGTACCTGGCATTTGACAACATCCGGCCATTTCCTACTATGTTGCTTCGTTCTGCATCTCATCAAAAAGCTTCTGGAAGTGGATATAGACAACATCGATTGGCTCTCCTTGGTCTAACCTTCTTTATGCCCCCTCAAAATAAATAAAAACCCCTTGATAAAACAATACTGAGTTTGCCCTGTTTTGCGATGCATTTCTAAGTATTCAGAATTCCCACCCTTCACAATGGATGCAAAATTGACTGAAGTGAGGCTTTTCATTCTGTAATTTCCTGTCTTTCCCCTATTCCATTCTGAAACAGGGGTTTAACATTAGTAAGCTTCCAGTATTCTAGGAGTATCCCTGAATTTGGTGACACCACAAATATCACTATTGAAGGCTCCACTCTCTCTTCACTTGTCTGCTTCAGAACCGTGGCACGTAGCCCATCAATATCAGATAATTTCCACATTTACAGATTTTCCATTTTTTTCAGCAACTTTTCCTTGTTGATGTCCACTGTATAATTTCTGCTGTACACCACCCCCCCCCCCCCCCCCCCCGCAACGATGTTAGTAGCCCTTTTCACAGCAAAGACTGATGCAAATTACTCATTCAGCTCCTCAGTCATTTCTTTGTTTCCAGTCGGAGCAGAATTTGAGGAATCCAGAGCACATCACGGAACTGACATCAGCTGTGGAGAGATTGAGTAGGACAGGATAATATTAGTGGGAGTTGAGAACAATGAGAACTCAGCCTGCTGAAACATGAAAGACACTTAGAAAAAATATTCAGTGGAGAACAGGAGATGTTGTTTACCGTTGTGCAAGAATTGTGGACCAGAGTGCATCAGCTCTGAATAAAGTGTAGCCCATTTATGTCGGCATCGAAGAAGATTCTCTACTTTTGAAGGGCATGAAAATGGTGAAATTCTTCAGCATTGATTGCATTTTCATTCAGTACGTTTATGGGTGAGTTTGACAGATTTTCAGTCAGGATGGGAATCGAGCAATTATCCGGGAGGTGTAGGAAAGGGAAGTGGAGATGATCATCTCAGTCATGACACCAGATGCACACACCATTAAACATTCAAACATACTTACGCAGACCTTCTTGCAGAAACACACTCTTTCAGACACACATGTGCAGATACACAGACACACACACACGCTTCCCCTCTTTCCCACCCACACATACATGCACACACACACTCTCTCTCACGACCTCTCTCCCTCACATGCACACAGAAACACACAAAAGTCGATGGTGTGACTTCTTTTTAACTACAACCTTTAATTTTCTCGGGAATACAACTTGAAAGAAGTTCTGGGATTTACATATTAAGGAATCTTAGCCTGCAGCCCATTCTAAAAGACAAATGATTGAACAGCAATCTCTGTTTGTTTAATATATTGCATATGTGTATGATATATTGATATTTTGCTCTAAATGCTTCTGTCCTATAATTCTACTCCACGAGATACGCATCAAAGGAGCAGCGCTCTACGGTTGCACTTTCAAATAAAACTGTTGGACTATAAACTGATTTCGTGCGATTTTATAAAAATAAATGTCCACCTCAGTCAAACATCAGCACTGACATATCATCAAATCGAAGAGCAAGTTTGACTGGCTAAACGGCCGCCTTCTGCACATCCAATTTCTTGTCCAGTGTCTGCAAATGGATGGAGGTTGAAAAACGTCGTAAATTCTGAGTTTGTCCAAGTGGGAATTCTGTTCTCGAGGCTTTATTAGTGAGCTAGCATTATTGATCATGACTCAAGACGTCTGTTCTCTGAGGTCGTGTACCTACTCACAGACACCAATCTCATTTAATCCCGGTCTTGAAGCATCCTTCCATACCGAGACCTGTTGAGTTCTCTGTCACATAATCATCATAAAATTGTACAATCCTAAAAGTAGGACATTGTTACGATCGTGTATGTCCTGATGCTGGAAAGTGCTATCCATCCAGTTCCATTTGCCAGTATTATTTTGATTCCCCATCTAAATTCATTCCATTGAACTACACCTGCAGCTCTCTTTTGAAACCTGCCGTGGAATCAGCCTCTGTCACTTTCCAATTTAACGCATTCCAAATCCCAGCACCTCTCTGGATAAATAAGTTACAGAGTTATTGACTTCGGGATCGTTCCATTCTTATGCTCGCCAAAATCTTCGATGCATTTTCACTCCCTGAAGGCAAGCTGCTTGAGTACCTCACAATTCCTCACCCCAATGCCTCACAGTGAGAACGTACTTCTCAGTTGTCAGTAAAATGTACAATATGAGGCTGGACATGGAGAACTGCATACAGTTCTGGTCTGCACGAACAATTATTGGAACACAGTTCAAGTAATATGCACCCTTACAAATCCAATAATGTCTGGTTAGAAAAACAAGGGTGAAATCTGCATTGTTCTGGCACTGTGTATCTGAGTCAGGTGCCAGGTGGATGTCCTATCGCATCTGACTGTTAACATCAACGAATCTTAATTTTATTTTTATTCTCTCTCCTAGCGCCAATATTTTCATGTATTTTAGAAGGGAGTTACTGCAGCACCGTACCATGTGAGAAGGGTATTTCAACGAGGGTTAAAGGAGTGTGCCCCATCTTACAAGTGTGTTGCGTACGTTTGTGAAATCGAAGAAGGAAAGAGCAACATGTAACACTGGAAAACATCTGTGTTTCTGATTGGAGAGTTCTGTCATCTCATCAATTTAGGCTTCATGTTATTGTTTAAACTGAACGATTCCTGGCCCACTGCTTTCTAAACTACGTGAATAAAACTGGGTGATATTGCAAACATTGATTGTCCATGTCTCACTTCACTTTCATATCAATGTCTTAACACAACGTCAGGAAGGAAAGGAGTGCTCAGAAAATGGGTATTATGCATTGATGATCTTTACACTTTCGTAGGTTAGCTGACATGTGGGTCTTTAGTGTGGCCTCAACTGGAGGATCGTTTGCAGTTCAGGACGCCACACCATAGGAAGGATGTAAACGCTTTGGAGAGGCAGGGAAAGAGGTTTACAAAGATGTTGCTTGGATCAGAGACTACTGGTTACCAACAGCCTTTTGACAAAATTTGGATTGTTCATGCTCGGGTTTTGGAGATGACAGCCGATTTTAAGGAAGTATATAAAAAGATGAGGGGCTTGGATAGATTACCTAGCCAGACTCTTTTGCCCAGGTTGGAAATTTATTGGGCAATAGTCTAAGGTAGGGTCCATGTTAAAATGATAAACATGAGACAGTTTTTGTTAACAGAGAGAGTTTTAAATGTCTGGAAAGGATTGCCAAAGAAGGTGGTGGACTTGGATAGAATAGCAAAATTGTTAGGCAGTTAGATAGATAGAAGAACATGCAATGTGTACAGCGTTATGGACCATGTGAAGGCAGATAGGATTAGTTTGGAATAATACACTTGTATTCACAGACATATTGCAGAAGGGTTTGTTCCTATGCTGTATGCTTCTCTCTTCAATTAAGCAGTTTAGCTTCGGTGAGAGGCTGGATTTAAACGGATTGTTTTCATTGGATCAGAGACAATATTGGGCAGGCCTGTTTCATGTGAAGATGTTTATGAGGAGTAAGAAAGAGTCAACTGCAAACAACTGCTCTCCTCAGTCCAATCAGGGGACACAATTGGAAATTGAAAAGCATAAGATCTGGAACGGCGTTGAAGGTAATCTCCTAGCCGTTCTGAAATCTGATCGGACACCAACAACAGCCCGCAGACAATGAAATTGGCTCGTTTTCCACTATTCTCTTTGGGAAAGGGAAGCGTGATGTTCCATTCAGTGGGCTGTTTTCCCATCTCCAATACATCTCTGTCCCAGCTCCAGGACTGGAGGGGAGTTTGGAGGCGCGAATGGGAAGTAGCAGGAGAGAAAATGTGCACTGCTTGCTAGTGTACTACCGAGAAAACACCAGTCGCGTCACTTCTTCAATCATCACAAAAGTAGATTTACAGTCTCATGCAGTGGCAGCGTAGGTAGTTGATAATGATAAGGCTGTGGGTGTGGATGTACTTGTGAAGACAGAACAAGTCAGTGTTCGTCACAATACCATATGTCTGGCCGCAGATGTATAGACACAGAAGAACAGCAGTAATAACAGTGTTATGCAAATGCAGTTACTGTTGGAAATGAAACAGGTCAGTAATAACCACGGCAATGTGAGTCTGGAGTTGCCTGTAGAAACAGAGCAGGTCACTGGGAACCATAGTATTGAGGGTCTGTCGTCAATTGCAGGGAAAGTCCATGTCAGCGGTAACGACAGCGCCGTGACTCTGGTTAATATTAATTTAAATGCTGTGTCAATGGATCCACATGCAGATACAAAGCAGGTCAATGACAACCAGAGTGTTATGAGGATCGAATCACATGTACAGATGACCAGATTAGGGTTGACCATAATGCTGTTGTTCAGTAACATGTAGAAGCAGAGCAGTTCAGAGGTGTGGGCCTGGAGTTATACAAGGAGACACTACAGATCCGGCAGAATGAGGAGAGGGAGTTAGAAAGAGGCTGAAAAGAGCAGGACCCCAACAATATTAATCTCTGAATAGCTGCCAGGGTCACGTATTGGTGCGGCAAGGAATAGAAAGATAGGGGAGATGAATACATGGAGAAGAAACTGATTCAAGGGGCATGGCTTTTTTGGATCTTGGATCAGTGGAAGCTATTCTGCTGCCAGGGTGAACTGTAAAGGAGGCACTGATTGCTCCGAAGTGGAGAACAACCAAAACCCTCGCTGCAACTTTCGCTCGTACTACATGGGAGGGCTTAAGCTGGAGTGGCAGGTGATGCAATTACAGCAGCAGGACAACAAATGGAGAGATTGACGGGAAGGCAGGTGCTAAGACCAGTGAATCAAAAAGAAAGGAAAGCAGAGACGGGTGAATGAACACAACAGCACTCATGGTCTAACGTGTATTTACATCAATACAACGAGTATATCCGGTAAGACAAATGAGCATAGAGCCTGATCAGTACGTAAGACTAAGATGTTGTGCCCACTGCAGAGACCTGATTGAGAGAGGGATGGAAAGGCTCCAGGATTTCGTTGGTTTAGACGAGATAGAGAAGAAGATCAAATATATGGATGAGTTGTATTATTAATCAGACAGAATGTTACATCATCAGTCTGAGAAGGAATGCAGAAGGGCACATCCATTGAGGCAAGAGGTCTAGAGCTAAAAAGTTAGGTGGGTGCAAACAATCCGCCAGAATTCTAAAGTAGGAACGCCAACCGCAAATGGGAACAAATATGTGGCCGATTTTCGAAAGGTTCGATAACAAAAGAGTTTTCATAATGAGTGACTTTAACTTCCCCAATATTCATTGGGACTCCCTTACAGCAAGAGAGGGAAACAGAGCGGACATCTTTAAATGCATGTAAGTGTATTTCTTGAAACAGTATGTGGATAGCCCAACTGGCAGCGGGGCCATAGTGTAACTTGTATTGACAAATGAGCCTGGTCAAGTGACTGACCTTTCAGTGGGAGAGCATTTTGAACAGTCATCGCAGCTCGTTTAGTTTGAAGATAGCTATGAACAGGGAGAAGTTAGGAGCTTCAGTTAGGTAAAAAAAATGTTGGAAGGCAATTTACATCAGCATGAGACAAGAGCTAAGGAGCTTTAATTGGGAGACGCAGTTATCGGGCAAGGCAACATTTAAACATGTGGATATTCGTGAAGATCTGGTGTGGAGAGTTCCGGACCCACATGTTCCAGGAAGGTGGACGGACAAAGGTAGCAACGTTAAAGACATATGAAATCGATGGTGGCTGTGAATTTCTTCAAAAGAGAAAAAGATGCATGTGCAAGTTTTAGGAAGCTAAAATAGTACGGGCCAGTGAATAATTTTTGGAAAGCAAGTAAGTACTCAAGCGGGGAACAAGATAGCAAGAAGGGGCCATGACATGTCCTTGACAATTCAAGTTAAAGAGAATCCGAAAGTGTTCTATACATATATTATGAACAGAAGTATAACCCGGGAGAAAGTAGGACCACTCAAGAATACAGGATGGCACTTATACTTGGAGGCAGAGGATGTTTGAGTTCCAAAGTGAATAATTTGCATCACCATTGTCTCCGTAAAACGATATGGAGGATATGGAAAAATGTGTGAAGCATGTCTATAGGCTAGAACATTAAAGAACAAGAAAGTGGTGGAATTGGATCCCTTGAAGAGTATTAATGCAGATAGCTTCCCAAGGCTTGATGATAGCAACTCCAGTTTATTGAGGGAGGCACGTGAGGCGATTGCTCAGGCTTTGACCAAGAAAGTGTTCCTCTCGAACCACTTAAGAAATCCCAGAGGATTGGTGAGTAGGCTATGTTTTCCCCGATTCAAGAAGAGAAGTAGGGATAATCCAGGTAACTATCAGCCAATAAATCTCACATCAGTGGTGGGAAACCATTGAGTGAAACCTTACGAATAGGATTTACGCATGTATGGAAAAGCATGACATAATTAGGCGCAGTCAACATAATTTTGTGCAGGGCAGGTCATGTCTCAATAACTTAATTGATCTATCTGACGAGGGCTCAAAGTTCATTGATGAGGGTAAACCAGATGATTTGCTTACATTGATTTTAGTAAGGTTTTTGACAAGGATCCACATGGAACCCTCATGCTGAAAATTAAGATGAATGCAATCCACGCTGATTTGGCCGCTTGGATTGGCAATTGTGTTGTCCGTCAAAGGCAAAGAGTAATGATGGAATGGTGACTTTCCGGCTGGAGGTCCGTGACTAATGGTTTTCTCAAAAGATCCGGACTAGGACCTCTACTATTTTCTGTTGTATGTAAATGAATTAAATTAAAATGTACATGAGTAGATGAGTACGTTTGCAGACGAGACAAAGATCGGTGGAGTTGTGGATAGTACAGAATTTTGTCAAAGGATACTGGGGGTATATACCAGTTGCAGATAATGGCAGAGAAATAGCAGACATAGTTTAATCTGGATGAGTATGAGGTGCGGCAATTTGGGAGATCAAACCTTATGGAAAAACATGCAGTTAATAGCAGAATGCAGAACAGCATTGATGTATTGAAGGAACTTGGAATTCAAGATCTTTGCTCCCTGAAAACGGCCATGCAAGTAGATAGGTGGTAAATTAGTCATATGGTGTGCTTGCCTTGATTGGTCAGGGAAATGAATTCAAAGTTCAATATGCCATGTTGCAGATTTCTAGGAATTTCGTGAGACCACACTAAGAATGCCACGTTCAATTTTGTTCGGCACATTACACGAAGGATGTGGTTGGTTTGGCGAGGGTGCAGATGATATTTACTAAGATGGTGCTTGGATTACAGCGTTTGATCGATAAGGAGAGGTGAGCAAAATCTCACATTGATTTCTCTTGAAGAGAAGAGACTGAGAAGTGACGAGATAGATGTCTGTAAAAATATGAGATGACGAGGTGGGGTTAACACACAGAATCTTTTCCCCAGAATAGAAAAGCTCTATGCTAAGAAGCAGAAGGTGAGGGTGAACGTTCACAGGAGACGTGGTGGGCATGTTTGTAAAACAGAATGTTGTAGGATTCTGAAATGTACTGGCAGTGATTGTGGTGGAGGCAGTAGCGGTTAGGGGACGTTTAGGTAAGCACATGAATATGTAAGGAATTGAGAGATATGAAGCAAAGACAGACATAAGGGATTAGTTCCGCTTGGTGTCATGTTTGGAACAATATTTTAGGCGGATGGGCCCATTAGTGTGCTGTGCAGTCCTGTGTCCTGTATCAGTGGTAACAACAGTGCAGCAGATAGAACCAAATTTAGAGACAGACCAGATCAGTGCAACACTCAGTCGTGCTGGTCTGCACTCACATGTAATGACGAACAGGTCGGGGAAATACGGTGGTATGGTTCTGAAGTCAGATGTAGAGACAGAGTATGCCATTAGTGCTCACTGTGTAGTGTGTCTAGCGTCAAAGGATGATACAGTCAAAAACAGATCCTTTGCTCCAACTCGACCATGCCGAAAAGACATCCGAAATTTATCGAACCACATTTGGCAGCATTTGCCCCATAAATGCTTCTGATTCAAATCCACAACCATATGCCTTTTAAATTTTATAATTTTTGCGTCTTTTACAAATCCTCCGGCTGTTAATTTCGTGCAGGCGCCCTGCTCTAGGCGAAAGGAATTTGCCACTTGGGTCTTGTTTAAACCGTTGCCTTCTCAGCCTGAAACAGAGGCTCTTTCCTTTGATCTCGCCTACCGTTGAGAAAAGGCAAACACTTTGCACCCTATACTTGCCCATCATGATATTTTAAACTTTTCTAAGGTCACCCATCAGCTCCAGGGAACAGGAAGAATCGGACTCTAGAGACTAATGCTCAAAAGCAAACCCGCCAACAGTGACGATGTACTTATAAATCTTTTGTGGTTCCCACAGGGCTGTGGATTTTGAGTTACATACAGAGACAGATCACACTCGAAGTAATTGCAGTTCAGTGGACTGGAGTCACGTGTAGATTCACAATAGGTAGCCACAATGCTGTGGGTCTGGAGTTATGTATGGACACAACGCAAGTCGGTGGTAATGACCATGTTCAGCTTCTGGAGTCACGTGCAGAAACAGAGTAGATCATTTCGAAGCAATTTTTTCCCACTGTTTTACTTACTGAGACAGAGTTAGTCAATAGTGCACACAGTGCTATGGCCCTGTAGTCCCAGAGCAGGTCAGTCACAACCACAGTGCTGTCAGTCTGAAGTAAACTGTACAGACAGCGCAGGTGGGTACTGACCACATTACTGTGGGTCTGAGTCAAATGCAGGTAAAGTGCAGATGAGTGGTAAACAAAGCAGTCTGTGTTGGGACTTACACGTAGAGACGTAGCAGGTCACTGGAAATCACATTGTGGTGTGGCTTGACTGACATTTATAGACAGAGCAGTTCAGAAATAACAACTATGCTCTCCTTCTAGTGTCACATGTAGAGCCAGAGTCGAACAGTGGTACCCACAGTGCTGTGGGTTCAGAGACACAGAGACAAAGCACATAGTGATAATGACGACGCCGTGGGTCTGGAGCCAGGTACTGAGCAGTTCAGTGGTAGTCACTGGGCTATGTGTCTGGAGTCACATTAAGATACAGGGAATATCAATATATTGACAGATCTGTTGGTCTGGAGTCAGATTAGTGATAGAGCAGATTAGTGATAAACAGAGTGTTATGGATATGGAGTCACATATACAATGTGCAGTTGACAGATAACCACAGTGCTTTTGGTTTGGAATCAAATACAGAGTGAAATCTGGTCGGGGAAATCATTGTGCCGTTGTTCTGGAAGGAGATGTTGAGACAGAGTAGATCAGTAATACCATAGTGACGTGGATCTGCAGTCATCGTTCATAGAAATGTACAACAAAGAAACAGAACCTTTCGTCACCCATGAAGACCAGATATCCTAAATTTATCGAATCACATGTGCCACCATTTTGTCCATATCCCTCCAAAACTCTATTTTTTAAAATCTCACTCAGATGTCTTTTAAATGTTGCAAATGGAGCAGACTCCAAAACTTGGTCCGCCAATTCATTTCATGGTCACACAACACTGTGAGTGAAAAACATGCCATATAGTTTTGAACTCAAATAACCTGGGGGAAAGACATGGACTATTCACCATACCCATGCCTCTCATGTTTTTATAAGCTTCTGTAAGCTTTCCCCGAAGCCTCTGACACTCCAGAGAACAAAGCAACATCAGTGCCACTGTGTGTCTGGAGTCATTTGCAAAGGGAAAACCTAGTATTGGTAACAACAATGTTGTGGGTGTGTAGTCGCGTGTACAGGCACAGAACGTCAGTGGTAATCACAGTGCTGGGAGGCAGACGTCACTTGTGGAGACAGAATAGGGGGTAGTAAACAAAATTCTACCGCTCTGGAGTAAATTGCTGACAGATATCCGTCTCTGCGAGTTATTCAGGGATTCTAACGAAGGTTTCCACAATGACCTTCAGTAGATTACCATTAAGCAACTATTCCTTCCACAATTTTATGAATTCAAGTTTGTCCATCTGTCTCGATGCCATTCGAATCTGCATCTCATAAGGTTTTCAGTGAAACGACTGGAGGAGCTCAGCACGTTTTGTTTGTTCCCTATATCATAATATTACCAGAAGATATGTCACTCGTTTTCACATCAGAAGTTTTAGACTAATAACACAGATTCTACAAGGGAGTGAATGAATGTAAACTGGATTGCTAGGCGGCATTTTGCAGAAAATCATCAAGGCAGCAAAAGCAATGCTGGCTTCAACTCTTGGGACTGGAAAATGAGGGCACAGAAGTTCTGGTTCGGTTTCACAAAGCTCTGCTGACGCAGGATTTGGACTACTGTGAACCGATATGTGAACCAGATTTCAGAAACGTGATATTGACATTGGAGCAAGTAAATTGCATGGTACAAGAATGACTTCTGCACTTCATGGGTTACGTCATCACTAGGCCCGCATTGTTTTGAATTTAGTAGATCAAGGGGTGACCTAATTGATGTTTTCAATGGGTGATCAGTAAACGGCAGTGTATACAAAAATATTGTGATGTAGGTCCATCGAGTCGATATCGACCCTCTGAAGGACATCCCGACCAGACGATATCTTCACCCTTTCCCTTTACACTTGGTTTCCCCATAACTAATTCAACGATGCAGCCCATCTTCAAAATGTGGGAGGGAACCAGAAAAATCAGAGGAAAGCAAACAATTATGAGGTGAATATGAAAACTCCACACAGCCAGTTCTGCATTCGTGAAATCAAGTCTTTGTCCTGGTGCTGTGAGACAGTAATGCTAACGACTGAGCTATTGTGCTGCTTAATGAACGAATTTGAGGTGACGTCAATATTCTTGCGGCTGACATGCTATAATATAATATAACACAATAATGATATAATATGGATGTCGGTTTGCTCGATGAACTGGAAGGTTTTGTTTCCAGATGTTTCGTCACCATACTAGATAATATCTTCAGTGAGCCTCTGAATGATTCTTCATTCAGAGGCTCTCTGAAGATGTTACCTCGTGTGGTGATGAAACGTCTGAAAAGAACCTTCCAGCTCAGCGAGCAAACCTACATCCAGAATGTCAACCTGAGCTACAAACGTTCTCAAGACTGGCCCTGATATAATTTAATGATATAATATAGCATAATGTAATATGACATGACATAATGTAAAACAAGGTAATATAATATAACATAATGTTACCTTCTTTATTTCTCCAGTTTTGACCTCCTCATCTGAGGGAGAATGTTCATGGAGTCAGTTCATTAAAGGTGTACCAAACTGATTCCTGAGTTGGTGGGACTGTTCTATGAAGAACGATGTGATCAGTTTGTATCATCTTCATTGTGGCTCGGGCATATGCGGCATGGAGTGTGAATTCTCAAAGAATCAGGTCATGACCTCATTGGATTGCAGAACGAGGCTCGAGGGGGCTCAATGTCCTGAATCTAATAAATTCTAATGAGACTATGTTGGTTGAAATCAGAAAAGAATGTTCCCGATAACCAAAGGACTTCTGAACCAAATGGGGGCAAACAAGTGAGGCCATTTTCGACTGAGGCACGGGAACTTTCCTGACCAAGTGAGTGGGGAGACTGTGGAATTATCTACTACTGAGCAGTGAAGGAGAAAACATTGATCTTTTTGTTTTAAAATAGTTTGATATGGTTCTTAGAACTCCATTGATCAAAGTGTACGGGGACAAAGCAAAAACAGGGATTGTGTTTAACGATCAGCCAAGGTCACATTGAATGGTGTAGCTGTATCGAATGGTTGAATGGTTTGTTCCTGTTCATAGCTTCTATGTTTCTCTGTGAAACGAATAATGCTTTGATTCATTCGTGAAACGCTGAATAACGTAGTTCCGAGCAGACAGAATGGCAACCAACAACCAATCTGTTCCATGAATCTGGTAAATATTTGACAAGATGAAATAACATACTGGCAATATCAGGTGAAAGTTTCAGAAAATAACAAAAAGTGACATAGGATGTGGACAGCTTTGACTGGGTGCATAATTTATTGTCTGTAAACGGAGGAAGGAGCAATATTCTGTTTCCTCTCCTTAGTATGTCAGCAATAAGGGATTGACACGTTTTAGATTGTCAGCAAGAGAGGTGGGAGTGAGAAGAAAAAAGCAGGGATGCACTTCTGAGGCTTTGTAAGGGTCCCCTCAGGTTAGACCACATGTTGACTATTGTGAGCAATTTTGGTCCCGTATGAGAAGAACAATTATCTCAGGAATGAAAAGATTAACATGTGGGGAACGTGTTCGGACTGTAGGTCTGTATAGTGTCGAGTGATCCGGGGGGGGGGGGGGGGGGGGGGCGGGGGGTTGGGGGCGATCTCATTGAAACGAATAGAATACTGAATGGCCGAAATTGAGTGTATTTTGGGAGATGTTTTCATTTGCCGGAGAGACCAGAGTCGAGTGCACAGGCTTCGAGTGAAGTGAAGACCCCTTTACCGCGAGATAATAAAAGATTGCATTCGCCACATCATTGTGACTCTGTGGAATTCATTGCAACAGGAGCCTGCGAAGTTCAGGTCAATGAATATATTTAAGAAAGAGATTGATAAGTTAGCCATTGTTAATGGCATCAAGGCTTACTGGGAGAAGGCGAGAGTTTTTTTTTTGAGATCATTACCAGCCATGATTGAATGGCAGAGCAGAATCGATGGTCTCAATTTCTGCTCATTTGTCTTCTAGACTTATGACTTGAAATCATGAATTGAGATCAGTTCCTCATCATCCATTTCTTCCAGAAAATTGGAAAAATTACAGGCATCATTATATGAGAAGATACGGAGACAAATATAACACAACTCTCGTTAGCTTACTTTCAGTCATTTTTAACATGTTAGATTCTATTACAAAGGAAGTGACAGCAAATATTTAAACATTGACAATGTCATCCAACACACTCAGCACAAATTTAAAGTAGATTTAGTGGTAATGTCATATGAATTGTTATACAGTGAAAAGTGTTGTTTTCCGTAGCATACAAAAGGTTCATACCATCAAAGAATAGTACAGTAACATAACAGAGTGCAGATTTCAAAGTTACAGCTTCAGACAAGCAGCAGAGGAAAATTATCATGAGAAATTCAGCGGCCTGCTTAGAGGTCTGTTAGTAAAGTGTTAAACGTTTTTCTTGAATATGTTGGCACGTGAATTAAACATTTAATTGCGTCAGGATTCTCTGCCCGTCGGGAGAGAATGGAACGTAAGATAACCTGGACAATAGATATTACAAAATAATAGACTTAACAAGAAAACAGACTATTGCTCAGATTGGGCAGTTCAAAGTCGATATCTGCTGTGGTACTGGAGTCATGTGTGGCCCAGACTGCGTAATGACTGCAGACTTTATTCCATGACGTGAGCCAGATGGAAAGTATTTGAAAGAGACCCACTGTGAACAGGTTTGAGCAGCTATTATTCCCATATTGCTTAAAATTCAAATGTGACGCGAATCAATCGAATGGTGGAGAATACCCAGTGGGCTAATGACCTTATTCTGTACCTACTTTTTCTGCTCTGACTTCGTGCCTGCCTGAGATTTGATCCGATTTTTGTACCCAAAGTGTCTGCCTGGACAGCTGGGAGAGGTAACCTTGACACTGTGCCACAACCTCCTGAAGGGAGTACGTATGAATGAATGCTGGACACACACAAAACCGCGCCAGGAGTCGAGTAATGTTGCCGTGGTCCGAAATGTCCTCTGTGCCATAAAGAAACTGGAAGTGCACCAATGGTAATCGTTGCTGGATGCAACGATAGCATCTTGAGAGGGTTAAAGAGCAATCAATAATATTACAGCAGAGGCCCTTTGGCACATTGTCCTTCCAAAACAAAATGCGAACACCAGTCGACCCCCTTTCCCACTTGATCTCGAGCCATTAATGTTCAGACGTTTCAAGTGGATCATCCAAGTGCAATTTCCGGTAGAGATGCTTCCCTTTTCTTTTATCAACCCAGGCAGGGCATTGCAGACTCACCACCAGCCTGTGTTTGAAAACAGTTTTTTGAACTCCCCTCTGAACCCTTGCCTTTCACTTTAAAATTATGGCCTATTGCTATTAAACTTTCGGATAAGGAGACCAGCTTTTTTCTTGTTTTGTCCATGCCGCTCATGTATCTTGCTCTTGCCTTCACTCGACCTTCTCTGCTTCTCATAAAACAAACCAAGCTTCTCCAGCACTCTGCATTGCAGAACCTGCTCACGCTGGAGAATTTTCTCTACTGAGCCCACTCTCTGGTGAAATCATATCCTGCCCGAAACAAGTGAAAACGAACAAATGGCAAAGAAGATGGCACTTGAATCCGGAGTGGCTAGATGGGGGGGAGGGGAGTGTTGTATGTCGGCTTTTAACACTTCTTTTCAGGGTACTTGAGTTCACCGCACTGAGCCTAACCATTGCACAGTGATGCGAATTCGCCTGTTCTCTGTTTGTGAACTGTCACTTTAACAAGTCGAGAGCTCGCAGAGAAGTGCGGATGAGATTAGATTAGATTACTTACAGTGTGGAAACAGGCCTTTCGGCCCAACAAGTCCACACCGCCCCGCCGAAGCGCAACCCACCCATACCCCTACATCTACCCCTTACCTAACGTTATGGGCAATTTAGCATGGCCAATTCACCTGACCTGCACATCTTTGGAGTGTGGGAGGAAACCGGAGCACCCGGAGGAAACCCACGCAGACACGGGGAGAATGTGCAAACTCCACACAGAGAGTCGCCTGAGGCGGGAATTGAACCCGGGTCTCTGGCGGTGTGAGGCAGCAGTGCTCACCACTGTGCCACCGTGGTACTGCTCCTTGCCGAGAATTTCGGAGATTATTCACTGCAGAGTCTCCGAACCGCTGAATGTAACTCTTGTTTTTCATCGATCTCACTGGGATATTGCGGAAGTTTTGTAGGTGTTCATGAAAGCTGTGCTCTTGCTCCTCAGAACGTGGCCTTTTGAGCAGGCGAACACTGATAGCAAGAGGCTGAAAGGTAAGTAAATAAACACAGGAGGATGCATCCATTAGTTTCTGATGTGAAGGAATCTTCTCAACGTGAAGACAGGATTAATCATTTCCAGCCAGGCCTGCTGCTGATTTCGATGCTGCTGAACTTGGAGATACACACTGCATCGCAAAGCAGAACTAAAGAGAAAAGTTAAGACATCCAGAAGAAGGGGTAAAAGACAGAGTGAGTAACGAGGTAGTAAGAGAGAAGGGTAATGGAGATTGAGAAAGGAAGAGGAGAGAAGGGAAGCGACAAGAAATGCAACAAATAAATGTATTACAGAGAAAAATGGAGATTGAGACAGGAATGATGGACAAAGACACAGGCAGTGAACGTGTTAGAGAGAGTAATGAGGAAGGCAGAATGTAGATAAAAACGGGTTAGAAAGCGAAATAGACAAGGCAGAATTTTGAAAAGCTGAGAGAAAACAGAGCTAGGCGTTGCAGTACAATGGACAACAAAGAGAGAATTGTGGTTAAGAAAGAATAATGAGGTACAGAGAAAGAAGGTGAAGAGGTTTGAGAGATTTTAAAAAAACAGGCAGAGAAGAATGAGAGAGAGGGAGAGCTACATGGAAAAAAAGAATTTTAAAAAATGATATTGAGTAATTGTTGTGAGAGTGTTTGAATAAAAGCTTCAGAAAATGACTAAAACAGGTGTTGAATGACGACAGCGAGGGAACAAAAATAGCGGCGGTCGCGATAGTAAGTGAGACTGAGAGATTGATGGGCGGGGGGAGCGAGAGAGATAAGAATAAAATGTGAACAGAAAATCAACTCACAGATAGAGAGAGAGAGAAAACGATCATGTGATCTGTTTGTTGATTTACGTTCCTCAGCCATCGTCATGATCCTTGCTTCTTACAGTCATGTCGAAATGATTGCATAAAGGTAGCGGTTTCACAGTCAGTTCTCGAGATTGGAGCAATACAGAGTCGGGGAGGGCAGAAGGACATCCAACGTACAGGTCCATCTGAAACCGTAGCACCATTGTATTCACTTATCCTTCATTACTTTTCATTTGCAGGATATTGGTTGCGATATTGATCGTTCTGCCCTTTTGTGCCAATCCCCAGTTGTACCCCTTGAGGAGAGTGGGGCTGAACTCCTTCTCTAACTGCCTCGGTCAGTTTACCGCAGATAGACCAGCAATAAAATGGCAGGGAGGCAAGTACGGGATTTTGTCCGAGTCACAGCGAATGAACAATCGATATATTTCACTGACACTTCATCCGATTCATTCATGGGATTTGGAAGGCGTTGTCAGACAGCAGGTATTGCTCTCTGTAGTTGCCCCCGTGAGAAAGAGGCAGTGAGCGGCTTTTTGAAATATTGCAGTCAATATGCTCAGGGTAGACCAGTGATTCCTTCAGGGAACTACTTCCACAATTTTAATCGAGCGGCACAGAATAAATGGTGATATATTTCAAGTCAATATGGTGAGTGGCTTGGAGGGGAAAGTGCAGGCGTTAGTGCTCAAATCCATCTCCTGCCCCTATGCTTCTCGATGGAAATGAACGTGGGTTTCGAAGGTACTAACTAAGGAATTTTAGTAATTTTTTCGAGTGCGTCTTGAAGATGGTACACATTGTTACTGAGCATTGCTGGCCGAGGGAGTGGATATGTGTAGATGTATTGGGAATCAAGTGGGCTTTATTGTCATGGATCCAGTCAAGATTCTTGAGTGCAATTGCAGCTTTAAAAATCCAGATTGGTGGGTTTGACACTACTCACCTGTGCCTTGTCGATGATGAAACTATTTTGTGGGGAGTGGAGGTGGAGATGAGGAGCTGGAGGGTAAGCAGCTGAGAAAGGCGCAGCAGGATTCCTCAACTCTGAATCGCTATTTAGCCAGTATATTGAGCTAGCTGCTCTAATTTAGTTTTTGGTTCAATTTGAAGGAGCTGAATGTAAAGAGATTACGGCTGGGGTTCGGGGTGTGTGGCGTGCGAGGTGTACAATAATGATGACTCGATTGAACATCAAGGGGAAATGTTTATATTCGCTCGTAATGTTAACCTTTAGAACGTTGAAGGTTGGCAGGGAGTAATTCAATTATGGTAAGACTATTGGAGTTCAAGCGGCGACAATTACTGAAGGAGTGAGAAGGAGGCCAACTCAGAAGATTATGAGTGGGCATAAGTGGTGAAGGCATGAAAGGATAACCTGAAAGGTAATTGGGTTGATGAAAACCTCTGTATGAATGAGTGAGGGTGGGGGAGTTGAGCTGCTGGGCATCGTCAGCAGTGCGTCAGCATCACCTCCTACTTTTGATAACAAGGAAAGACAATAAAGCTGCATGTTTCCACTTTATTCTGAATCTACAAAGCATTTGTGCACGACCCCGTTGTGTCCCTGACTGTCTGAGCGTGTGAACGTCCATGTGTGTCCGTGTGTGTGTGGGTGTGTGTGTGTGTGTGTGTGTGTGTGTGTGTGTGTGTGTGTGTGTGTGTGTGTGTGTTTGGAATTCCTTAGGTGTTATTTGTTATTGTAAATGTTGATATGTATGCCTATCTTTCCCTATGCACTTGTGTTGTGTTAGTTTGCAAATGTGGCTGTTTCCGTGAACCTTCCATTTCACGTGCATGTCGAGTGTTTTTTTTTGTGTGGATGTGTTTCAGCCTCTGTGTTTATCTTTCTGTATGCATTTATGATTCTATGCATTTGTCTTTGTCTGTGTTTCTGTGTGCCTCTATGTCTGTGATTCAGTCTCTGTGTCTTAGTGCATTCCTGTGTGTATCGATGAATTTGTTTCACTGTGCACCTGTATTCAATGGGTTTTCTGTAATCGAGTCATAGAGTCCTAAAGCATGCAGACATGCCCTTTGATCCAAATGGATCCATGCCGAACACAATGTCCATCCACGCTAACCCCATTTCCTTAAAAACTGGCACATTTCCTGGAATCCATTTCCATCCATGTATTTGTACAAATGACTTTTAAACGTTGTTATTGTACCCAATCACGTCCACTGGCAGCTCATTCCATATGCAACCAATTCTATGTCTAAGAACGGTTTACTATTTTATTATTTCCCTTCTAACATTAAATTTGAGTCTTCGTTTCCTCGATTCTCAAACACTGAGAAAAGTATTGTTTGCATTCACGCTATCTATGCCTCACATGACCTATTAGACACACACTCAGTCTCTGAAGCGCGAATGAAAAAAAGACCTAGCTTGTCCAACCTCTCCCTATAACACAGAGCACTGAGACCTGGCAGTATCTTTGTAAAAGTTTGATGCAGTCTTTCCAGATTAATACCATCCTTCCTGCAGCAAGGTGACCAAAAACGAACACAATACTCCAAGTCCATCTTCACCAATATCCTGTAAAACATAACTTCTCAACTTCAATAATCAATGTCCTGGATTAGTGTTGCGAGAAGAGCACAGCAATTCCTGATGAAGGGCTTTTGCCCTAAATTTCGATTTTACTGCTCCTCGGATGCTGCCTGAACTGCTGTGCTCTTCCAGCACCACTAATCCAGAATCTGGTTTCCAACATCTGCAGTCATTGTTTTTACCTAGTTCAATAATCAATGCCCTGACTAATGAAGGCGAGTGTTCCAAAAGCCCTCTGCACTGCACTGTCTACCTGCGACTCCACTTTCGGAGAACTGTGCACCTGAAATCCAAAGTACCTCTGTGGCAATCCGCTCCTTAAAGCCCGACTATTCACCATGAAGCACAGTCCTTGATTTGACTTTCCAAAATGCAAGACCACACACCTCCCTATATTAAATATCACTTGCCATTTCTCGGCCCACTTCCCAAGATATCAAGGTTCTGTTTCCATTTCTGACAATCTTCCTCACCTTCGACCATACATTTTTTTGGTTTTAGTGCTGTGGAACTTTGAACATGAAACAGTGCAGTCCTTCCGGCCGTCAATGTTATGCCGACCTGTGAAACCCATCTGAAGACCAATCAAACGCCACCATTCCAGTTTCATCCATATGAAAACATAATGACAATTTAAATGCCCTTAAATTTGGCGAGTCCACTGCTGTTGCAGGCAATTCATTCCACACCCTTACTACTATCGGAGTAATTAACCTAACTCGGGCATCTGTCCTATATTTGTCAACCTTCAATTTAAAGCAATGCCACCTCGTGGTCGCCAAAACCATCTGAGGAAAAAAAACACTCGCTGTGCACCCGATTCAACCCTCTTATCATCTTAAAAGTCTCGAACAAGTCCCCCTCAATTCTGCTCACCAACGAAAACAGCCTCAAGTTCCTCAGACGTTTCTCGTAAGACCTTCCCTCCATACCACGCAGCATCCTCGGAAATCTCCTCTGAAACCGTTACCAAGCTTCTACATCTTTCCAATAATGCAGTGACCAGAACTATCCATAATAATCCAAGTGCGGCTGCAAAAGGGTTTTGCACCGCTGCAGCACTACCTCGTGGTTCTGAAACTCAATCCCTCCACTAATAAAAGCTAACAATCCATATGTCTTCTAAACAACTGCATCAACGTGTGTGTCGATTTTCACGGATCTATATACATGGACACCGAGATGTCTCTGCTCATCTACACTACCATAAGCTCAGAACTCTACATTGATGTTGCTCCTTCCAAACATAAACACCCAACACTATTCCGCATTAAAATCCATTTGCAATTCTCATCCCAGCTCGGCAGCGGACCTGAGAGCCTCTAAAAGCAACAACATTCTTTTCCACTATCCACAACTCTCCGGAAGGTAGAGTTATTGGAGGTTTTAACATCCGATTCTTCCGGGCCGTAATGCAGGTCGTTTATGAAATGACAATCAGCAGTGGACATCAAACAGATCCTTCATGTATAGCGCTAGTAAGTGAACTCCAGGATGAACAATTCCCATCAACCTCCACCTTCCGTCTTCTGTCAGTCAGCCAATTTCACATCCAGACCGCTAAATCACTCCCAATCACATGCCACTGTATTTTACACAATAGCCTACGGTGGGGCACCTGATTAAACGACTTTTTAAAATTCATATGCACCACACTAACCGCTTTCCCCTCATGCACCTATTTTGTTGCCTTCTCAAAGAACTCAATCAAGTTTGTGAGGCACGACATATCTTTCACAAAGCCGTGTTGACGATCCCAATTCAGCTTATTCCTTTACAGATGATTATGGATCCTCTCTCTTATAACCTTATCCAACACATTAACCACGACCGAAGTTAGGTTCACTGGTCTCTCATTCCCAGAGTAGTCTCTCCTCCCCTTCTTGAACAGGGGAAAATCATTTTCTATCCTCAAAACTTCTGGCACTGTTCCTGTGGAAAATGATGACATAAAGATTAAAGCCAATATCCTTCCTGCCTTCCCAATGATTCCTATGATAAATGCCATCCGGCCCAGGGAGCCTATCTATTTTACATTTGCAAGAATTGCTAACACCTCCTCTTTGTGAACCTTAATTTATCCTGACTCGTTGACTCCATCGCAGTATTCTTCTCAATAACATCACCTCTGTCTGGTGTGAATACTGACAAAAAAAAATTCATTTAGCGCTTCCCCGTCTCCTTGGAATTCACGCTGAATTTCCCAGTACTATTCTTGTTTGGCCCTAGTCTGACGCTGCTCATTCTTTTATTCCTCGGATAACGAGAGATAGCTTTAGGTTTATCCTTGATAATATCCGCCAACGACATCTCGTGTCTCCTCCTGGCTCTTCTAAACTATTCCATTAGTTCTTTATTTTCTAATTTGGAAATCACAAGTGCCCTAACTGAGCATTCACATCACATTGCAACGTAAGTCTTTTTCTTCCTCTTGATAATGCAGGCATGCGTGAACCTATTAATCATGTCGTATACATTCGCATTCAAATCATTGATATTGATAACAAAGAGTAATGGGCCCACCATCGATCTCTGAGGCACCTCCTTGTTGTTTTGAGGATTAATCCATTGACGTGTGGGTCCAAGTCTCTCTCTGTCTAGCTCTCTCCCTCTCTCTTTCTGTTTGTCAATGTTGTATTGGAAGCCATGCAATGATGCCCTCTGCTGAGGCCACATGACATTGCATGATAAGAAGAATTCAACAAAGAGTGGGACTTTCTCAGTTTTCATCCTCATTCATCCAATGAAAAGTTTTTGTTGACAGAAATCAATTCCGTCTGTCCTTCGCAACATAATCCAAGAGAGTATTAACAGATTAAGATGGACATGGGCAATGATGACCGTTCCACACCATTGTGTCCCCTCCAGTAGTTTTCAATGATATCTTGCTTAAAACCTGTGCGAGTCCAACAGAAACATTGCAACTTACTGAAATGGTAATAAAATTCATCTCCCCTTCTCCAAAAAGGGCGTCACGCATAAATGCTTGCATGTAGTTGCAGGATAAATACATGGTGTTACGAACGATGCCCAAAGACAAATTATTTACTTAATGCAGAAGGAGTAGAAGCACTTCAGCTCAATGGCATGTTTCAGATTGTGATGTCTCCGTCCTTGCACCTTACTTCTCGTGTGTGTGTGTGTGTGTGTGTGCCTGTGTGTGTGCGTGTGTGTGTGTGTAGGTGAATGTATGTGCATATCTGTGTAAGCCTGATAAATTGCAGACAGGAATTGAAGCGAAATCACTTAACACAGAGAACTGTTCCCTGTCAGCCTTCCAGACTCATTCCGAGAGAACTGAAGTGTGTCCACAGCCCCTCAGTCCTACAGGTCATGTCATATTCCTGAAGGGACTGACCACACCTTCATTTCCAAGTCGGAAATTCGATATGTGACCTAAACGCCAGGATTGAAAAGAATTATTTTCGTTCTTATAGTGGTTAGTAACCCAATCTGTAAGGTGGTAATCTAAGATTCAATTCCCTGAACAGACAAGTGGAATGATTTCACTTAATCAATGAAACCAGCGACATTGGAATTAAATTATGATCTGGAAATCTTACCCACAGCGATTGCCCACTGGCGACAGACATCTGTTTGATTCAGAGATCGCAACCCAAAACAATAGCCTGAGAAGAATTGCACGCCGCTTCAAATTCCAGAGGACAACTCCATGAGCGTTTTCACACTTGCCTGAATCGGAATTTCTGGAAATCCTTTGAGCTGATCATTTGCATTCACGACCATTTGCTGGAGCAAGATCGTATTGAACCGGGATTCACCGCCATTTCGAGCTACGATAGAGAAATCGGGCAGAATTCACGCTTAATCTGACAGTTATGGAGTATCTAATTATCCGTGACAGGGACATGACAGAGTTAACCAATTGTAACGTCTGCTCCCACGTTTTATCTTTTATTTACTTTTAGATGGTAACCGTTCATTATCCTGTCACTTACAGACCCAAATTCTCTTTCTTCACTTCTTTCATTTGCATTACATTATTGGAGAAAGCATTCCAAGTTCCATCCTGAAAAAGAGTTAAATACGTGTACATAATCCGTCAGGAGTGCAAAGATTAACAGGGGCCTGAGCGACGAGTGAATCTCAATCTCGTGTACAATACCAGAAATAAACTCTATCATACTCAATGACAGCCGGTAAGATTCAGAGACAGAATGAATCCCGCAATGAGTGCATGTCCAGAAACAGAATCCCACACTCCTCGGCATTTATGAATCTGACAGTGAGAGGCGGGGAGAAATCCTTTGTCAAGTACAGAAGCAGACACTGGATAATGCAGGAGGAATTCTATATTCGTTTGTACTACCTGGGATTGATAGAAATGGGCACAACCTGCTGCACTTGTCAACGGACAATTCAGTTTGCACGAATGCCAAACAAAATCCGTTGAATTCATGTCTGAATCTCTACTTTTCGATTGTAACTGAGTTCAGACTTCGAAGGAAAAACATTATTTAACTATATTACAACTTGTCCTTTACTGTACAAAGTGTCCCAGAGAGCTTTGGCCATCCCTGTCTTTGACAAAAAGGCCAGATTTACGTCATCAATTAATATGTGCTTGCGCTTCTCTACTTTGCAATCTGCATTGTTAAGGGCTGCGAGCACATTTATTGCCCGGAATTTAGGACTCTGACAGAATCGTTCAAGTTTACATTTGATTTCAGTATTACAGAAACAAGACAGTTTGACTTTAGTCTGTATGGATAAATCTATTCTATTGCTGAAAGTATCAGAGTGAAGCATCAGAAATTTCAAGAAACTGTAAAGGACTGTTTCCCTTGTTAAACGGTTGCAAATTTAGTCCAGCAGGTTTTTTTCAGAGATGTAACAACACTTCTGACGGATTTCTTAGAACGTGGCTGATACTACATGAGACAATGTAATTCACAATCAGAACTGAGGGCTAGTCCAGTCAGTTCACAATGACAAAAACTTGCAGAGAGCGAGGGAACACAATAACATCAGAAACTTGAATGTTTATAGGAGACGTGATGGGCAGGTTTGTAAAACAGAATGGGATAGGATTTTGCAATGCACATGCAGGGATGGTGGTGGAGGCAGTAAAGATTCGGGTACTCAGGGCCCATTAGTGTGCTGTGCAGTTCTGTGTCCTGTATCAGTGGTAACAACAGTGCAGCAGATAGAATCAAATTTACAGACAGAGCAGATCAGTGCAACACTCAGTCCTGCTGGTCTGGATTCACATGTAAGGACGAGCAAGTCAGGGGAAAATACGGTGGCATGGTTCGGGAGTCAGATGTAGAGACAGGGTATGCCATTGGTACTCATAGTGCTGTGTGTCTAGCGTCATAGAATGACACAGTTTAAAAACAGAACCATGGTTCCAACTCGGCCATGACAAAAAGCTATCCGAAATTTATCGAACCCCATTTAGCAGCATTTGCCTCATATCACTCTAATTGCTTCCAATTCAAATCCACAACCAGGTGCCTTTTACATTTTATAATTGTTGCAGTATTTTGCACTTCCTGTGGCAGTTCATTTCATGCATGTGCCATCCTCTAGGCGAAAGGAAGTTGCCCCTCTGGTCTAGTTTAAATCATTCCCCTCTCAGCCTGAAACAGAGGCTCTTTCCTTTGGTCTCCCGTAGCGTGGAGAAAAGAAAAACACTTTGCACCCTATCCATACGCATCATGACGTTTTGAAAATTTACAAGGTCACACATCAGCTCTAGGGAACAGGAAGTTACAGCCTCTTGAGACTAATCCTCAACGGCAAACCCGCCAAACGTGAGGATATCCTTATACATCCGTTGTGGTACCCACAGAGCTGTGGGTCTGGAGTTACATACAGAGACAGATCAGACAAGTCGTAACTGCAGTTCTGTGGGCTCGAATCACGTTTAAATTCACAGCAGGTCAGTGGTAACAAGAGTGCTGTGGGTGTGTTGTCAAATTTCGAGAGAGAGAAGGTCAATGGTAGCCACAGTGTTGTGGGTCTGGAGTCACGTATGGAAACAACGTAAGATAGTGGTAATCACTGTGTTCAGAGTCTGGAGTCACGTACAGAAACAGAGGCGATCATTTCTAAGCATAGTTTTGTTTCCCTATGTAACTTATTGAGACAGAGTTGGTCAATAGTGCACTCTGGGCTATGGCCCTGTAGTCACTGGGCAGGTCAGTCGTAACCACAGAGTCTGAAGTCACCTGTATAGACAGCTCCGGTGTGTACTGACCACATTGCTGTGGATCTGATTCAAATGCAGATGAGTGGTAACCAAAGAGCTATGCGTTGGGGCTTATACGTAGAGAAGGAGCTAGTCACTGGAAACCACAGTGCGGTGTGGCTTGACTCGCATTTAGAGACAGAGCAGTTCATAAATAAAAACTATTCTCTCCTTCTGGTGTCACATGTAGAGCCAGAATCGAACAGTGGTAGTCACAGTGCTGTGGGTTCAGAGACTCAGATACAAAGCACATAGTGATAACGACGATGCCGTGGGTCTGGATACCCGTACTGAGCAGTTCAGTGATAATCACCGTGCTGTGGGCCTGGAGTCACATTACGAGACAGGGAAGATCAATATATTGACAGAGGTGTTGGTCTGGAGTCAGATTAGCGTTAGAGCAGATTAGTGATATACAGAGTGTTATGGATCTGGAGTCACGTATAGATTGTGCAGTTGACTGATAACCACAGTGCTTTTGGTTTAGACTCAAATGCAGAGTGAAAACAGGTCAGGGGAAATCATTGTGCCGTTGTTCTGAAGGAGATGTTGAGACAAAGTAGATCAGTAATACCCATATTGACGTCTGCCTGCAGTCATCGTTCATAGAAACGTACAACAAAGAAACAGAACCTTTAGTCATCCATGGCGACCAGCTATCCTACATTTATCGAATCACATGTACCAATATTTGGTCCATATCCCTCCAAAACTTTCTTATTTAAAATCTCACTCAGATGTATTTTGTTTGTTGTAATTACAGCAGACTCCAACACTTGCTCCGCCAGTTCATTTCATATTCGCACTACACTGTGAGTGAAAAAGGAATTGCCCATTTTATGTCTACCCCCTTACACTGAAAAGCGTACCATATAGTTTTACATTCCAATAACCTGAGGGAAACTCATGACCTATTCACCATACCCTTTCATATTTTTAAAAACTTCTAAAAGGTTCCCGTGAAGCCTCTGATGCTCCAGAGAAAAAAAGCAACATCAGTGCCGCTGTGTGTCTGGTTTCACATGCAAAAGTCGTGTTGGTAAGCACACTGTTGTGGGTGTGTAGTCGCGTATACAGACACGGAATGTCAGTGGCAATTGCAGTGCTGGGAGACGGGCGTCACTTGCTGAGACAGTATAGTGGGTTGTAAACACAATGCTGCCGGTCTGGAATCAATTGCTGACAGATATCCGTCCCTCAAGCGGACTTGGGGAGCCTGAGGAAGTTTTCCACAATGACCTTCACTCGATTACCATGAAGCAACTCTTCCTTCCACAATTTTAAGAAATTCAAATTTGTCTTTCTGTCTGAATGTCATTCTAATTTACATCTTATAAGGTTTTAAGTCGAACGTCTGGAGAAGCTTAGCATGTTTTGTTTGTTCCCAAATCAATCTTATGTGTTACTTATTACAAGAAGATATGTCACTCGTTTTGTCACCAGGGTTTTTAGATCGATAACACAGATTCTACAACGGAGTGAATGAATGTAAACAGGATTTATCGGGGTTTTTTTGCAGAAAATAATCAAGGCAGCAGAAGCAATGCTGGCTTCAACTCTTGGGACTGGAGCATGAGGGTACAGAAGTTCTGCTGGGATTTCACAACACTCTGCTAACACACGATTTGGACTACTGTGAGCAGATATACGACACTGGATCTCAGAACGGTGATATTGACATTGGAGCAAGTAAATTGTGGGCTGACAAGAATGATGTATGCAGTTCATGGGTTATCTTCTCGGGGGCCCGCATTCTCTTGAATTTAGAAGGTCAAGGGGTGAACTAATTGATGTGTTCAATAGGTAATCATTAAAAGACAGTGTATACAAAAATAATGTAATGTATGGCCATCGGGTCCATGTCGACCCTCTCAAGGACATCCTGATTAGACGATATCCTCATCCTCTCCCTTTAATCTTGGATTCCCCATGGCTAATCCAACGATGCTGCACATCTTCAAAGTGTGGAAGGGAACCAGATAAATCAAAGGAAAGCAAGCAGTCATGGGGTGAATGCGAAAACTCCACACAGCCAGTTGTGCGTTCATAAAAACAAGTCTGTGTCCTGGTGCTGTGAGACAGTAATGCTAAGTACTGAGCTATTGTTCTGATCAATGAACGAATTTGTGGTGAAGACAAGATTCTTGCAGCTGACATAATATTTTATAATATAATATAATAACAAAATATCATGATATAATATCGATATCGGTTTGCACGCTGAGCTGCTAGGTGCATTTTCAGACGTTTCGTCACCATACTAGGTAATATCTTTAGTGAGCCTCTGAATGATTCTTGATTTGGACGCTCACTTAATATTTAACCTAGTATGGTAACGAAACGTCTGAAAAGAACCTTCCAGCTCAGAGAGCAAACCTACATCCAGAAAGTCAACCTGAGCTGCCAAACGTTTTCAAGACACTGCCTGATATAATATGATGATATAAAATCATACAATGTAATATGTCATGATATAATGTAAGACAACGTAATATAATATAGCATAATGTTACCTTCTTTAGTTCTGCAGTTTTGATCTCCTCATCTGAGGAAGAATGTTTGTGGAGTCAGTTCATGAAAGATGCACCAATCTGATACCTGCGTTAATGGGACTGTTCTATGAAGAAAGATGTGATAATTTTGTTTATATTCACTGTGGCTCGGTCGTTTTGGGGCAGACAGTGGGCATTCTCAGAAAAGCAGGTCATGACCTCTTTGGATGGGAGAACGAGGCTTGAGGGGTCGCAATGTCCTGAACCTAATTAATTCTAATAAGACGATGTTGATTGAAAGCAGAAAAGCATTTTCCCATAACTAGAGGACTTTTGAACCATGTGGGGTCTCAGTCTCAGGCAGACAAGATAGGCCGTTTAGGACTGATGCACAGAAACCTTCTTGAACAAGTGAGTGGGGAAACTGTGGAATTATCTGCCACTGAAAGCAGTCAAGGAGAAAACATTGATTTTTTTTTGTTTGGAAGAATTTAGAAATGGTTCTTGGAGCTCAATTGATCAAAGTGTACAGGGATAAAGCAGTAACAGAGATGGTTTTGAACGATCAGCTAAGGTCACATTGAATGCTGTAGCCGTCGCGAATGGTTGAATGGTTTGTTCCTGCTCATAGTTTCTATGTTTCACAGTGAAACGAATAATGCTGTGATTCATCGTGAAAGTCTTAATATCAGAGTTCCAAGCAGACAGAATGGCAACCGACAATCAATCTGTTCCATGAATCTGGTAAATATTTGACAAGATGAAATAACATACTGGCAACATCAGGCGAAAGTTTCAGAAACTGAAATAAAAGTGTCATAGCATGTGGACGGCTTTGGCTGGGTACATCATTTAATGTCTGTTAACGAAGGAAGGAACAATATTCTGTTTCCTTTCGTTAGTATGTAAGCAATAAGAGATTGACACGTTTAAGATTGTCAGCAAGAGAGGTGGGAGTGAGAAGAAAAAAGCAGGGATTCACTGCTGAGGCTTTATAAGGCTCTAGTCAGATTGGACCACATTTTGACTATTGTGAGCAATTTTGGTCCCGTATGTTAGGGAGAATGTATTGAGGAGGATCATGACAATGATCTCAGGAATGAAAGCATTAACATGTGGGGAGCGTGTTCGGACTGTAGGTCTGTATATTGTAGAAGGATGGGAGGGAGGCTGTCTCATTGAATCGTAAAGAATACTGAACGGCCGAGATATAGTGGATATTGGGAGATGGTTTCAATTACAGGAGAGAACAGAGCCCGAATGCACAGGCTTAGAATAAAGTGAAGACACTTTACCGCGGAGATAATAAAACATTTCATTAGCCACAGTATTGTGAATCTATGGAATTTACTGCAACAGAAGTCTGCGAAGTCCAGGGCATTGAATATATTTAAGAAAGAAATTGATAGGTTCTTCATTTTTAATGGGATAAAGTCTTACTGGGAGAAGGCGAGAGATTTTTTTTGAGAAACTTACCAGCCAAAATTGAATGGCAGAGCAGAATCGATTATCTGAATTTCTGCTTATTTGTCTTATGGTCTTATGTTCCTTATCATCCCTTTTTCCCAGAAAAATTGGAGAAAACTGCAGGCATCATTATATGAGAAGATATGGAGACAAATATAACACAACTATAGTCAGCTTAACTTCTGTCATTGTGAGCATGTTCGATTCTATTATAAAGGAAGCAACAGCAAATCATTTGAACATTGACAATATCATCCAATACACTTAGCACAAATTCGGATTAGATTTAGTTGTATTGTCTCATGCATGCATTATTATGCAGTGAAAAGTGTTGTTTTCCGTGCCATGCAGGAAAGTCATACCATCAAAGTACAGTACAGTAACATAACAGAGTGTAGATTTCAATGTTACAGCTTCAGAGAAGCAGCAGAGGGAAATTAAGATGAGAATTTCAGAGGTGTGCTCAGAGGTCTGTTAGTGAAGTGTAAAAAGTTGTTCTTGAATCTGTTGGCACGTGAATTAAAACATTTAAATCTTCTGCTCGTCGGAAGAGGATGGAAGGTCGTATAAAATGGTCGATAGAGTCAAAGTATTTGGATATTTAGATTCATAAGGTATTCCAGATGAATCGACTTAACAAGAAAACAGACTATTGCTCATATTGGGCAGTTTAATGTCGATCCCTGCTGTGGTACTGGAGTCATGGGAGGCCCAGACTGCTTGATCACTGCAGACTTCATTCCCTGACGCTGAGCCAGATGGACTCTATTTAAAATAGACCCACAGTGAACAGGTTCGAGCAGCTATTAATTCCATATTGCTTAAAATTCAAATATGACTTTAATCGATCGAGTGGTGGGGAATACCCAGTGGGCTAATGACGTGATTCTGCACCTATTCCTTCTGCTCTAACTTCGTGCCTGCCTGAGATTTGATCCGGTTTTTGTACACAAAGTGTGAGCCTAGACCGCTGGATGAGGTAACGTTAACACTGTGCCACAAAATCCTGAAGGGAGTATTTATCAGTGAATACTGGACACACACAAAATCGTGCCAGGAGTCGAGTACTGCTGCCGTTGCCCAGGAATTTCCCTGTGCCAAGAAGAAACTGGAAGAGCTCCAACGGTGATCGTTGTTGTAAGTAGCGACAGCATTTTGAGGGGTTTAAAGAGCAATATATAATAGTACAGCAGAGACCCTTTGGCACATTGCCCTTCCAAAACAAAATACAACTTCCAGCAGACCCGCTTTCCCACTTGACTCAGGGACATGAATTTTCAGACGTGTCAAGTGGCTCATATAAGTACACTTTCCATTAGTGATGCTTCCCTTCTCAATTATCAACCCAGGCAGGCCATTGCAGACGAATCACCAACCTGTGGGTGAAAACAGTTTTTGAACTCCATTCTGTTACCCAGCCTTTCACTTTTAAATTCTGGCCTCTTAATATTAAAGGTTCCGATAAGGAGACTAGATTTTTTTTCGTCTTGTCCATGCCGCTCATGTACCTCTCTCCTGCCCTCACTGGACCTTCTCTGCTTCTCACAAAACAAACCCAGTTTCCCCAGCTTCTCTGCATTGCAGAACCTGATCACGCTCGAGACATTTCTCTACTGAGCCCACTCTCTGGTGAAATCATATCCTGCCCATAACAAGTGGAAAAGAACAAATCTAAAGCCCAAGATGGGACTTGAATTCAGAATGGCCAGCTTTGGTGGAGGGGGGTGTTCTAGGTAGGCTTTTAACCCTTCTTATCAGAGTACTTGAGCCGAACCAATGCCTGTTCTCTGTTTGTGAACTATCACTTTAACAAGTATGGATGGTGCTGCGCCTTGCCAAGAATTTCAGAGACTATTCGCGACAGAGTCTCCGAACCGCTAAATGTAACTCTTGTTTTTCATCGATCTCACTGGGATATCGTGGATGTTTGTAGGTGTTAATGAAAGCTGTGCTCTTGCTCCACAGAACGTGGCATTTGAGCAGGCGAACACTGATAGCAGGAGGCTGAAAAGTTAGTAAATAGCCCCGGATGGATTCAAACCATCAGGAACTGATGTGAAGGATCCTTGACAAAGTGAAGACAGCATTCACCATTTCCAGCCAGGTGTGCTGCCGATTTCGATCCTGCTGCGCTTGGAGATACACACTTCATCGCAAAGCGGAAGCAAAGAGAATGTTAAGACATCCAGAAGAAGGGGTAAAAGACAGAGTGACAGTGTGAAATAAAGGTCGAGTGGGTAACGATGGACTAAGGGAGAAGCGTAATGGAGTTTGAGAAAGGAAGAGGAAAGATGGGAAGGGACAGGAAATGCAATAAATAAATGTGTTATAGAAAAAAATTGAGATGGAGACAGGAATGAAGGACAAAGAGACAGAAGGTTAAGGTGTTAGAGGGAGAGAGTAATGAGGAAGTCAGAATAAAGATAAAAGGTATTATATCGCGAAATAGAGAAGGGAGAATAATGAAGGACAGTGTGAAAAAGGGATAGGCGTTGCCGTGTAATGCGGAATAGAGACAGAATTGTGCTTGAGAAAGAGAGCAATGAGGGACAGCGAAAGAAGGTGAAGAGTTTTGCGAGATCAAAAAAAAGGCAGAGGAGAATGCGAGAGACGGAGACCTACATGTAAAAAGAATTGAAAAAAAATTACATTGAGTAATGATTGTGAGAGTGTTTGAATGAAAACGTCAGAGAAAGAGCTAAACATGTATTGAATGACGACGGCGAGAGAATAAAAATAGCGGCGGTCGTGATAGGAATTGAGACTGAGAGATTGATGAGGGGAGAGAGAGAGAGAGATAGATAAGAATAAAATATGAACAGAAAATAAACATCAGAGATAGAGAGAGAGGCTTAGTGTGATCTGTTTGTTGATTGTATGCTCATCTGCCTACGTCAGGATCCTTGTTTCTTACATTCAGTTTAATTGCTTGTCTAAAGTTAACTGTTTCACAGTCAGATCTCGTAATTGGGGGAGGGCAGAAGGTCATCCGACGTACAGGTCCTTTTGAAACCACAGCACCATTGTATTCACTCACCCTCCATTACTTTTCATTCACAGGATACTGGTCTGCGATATTGACCGTTCTGTCATTTGTTGCCAATCCCAAGTTGTATCCCTTGAGGAGAGTGTGACTGAACTCCTTCTCAAACTGCCTCAGTCCGTGTATCGCAGACAGATCAACAATAAAATGGCAGGGAGGCATTTACGGGATTTCGTTTGATGACAGTGAAGGAACAATCGATATATTTCACTCACACCACATCCGATTCATTCATGGGATTTGGAAGGTGTTGTCAGACAGCAGGTATTGCTCTCCGTAGTTGCCACCGTGAGAAAGTGGCAGTGAACTGCTTTCTGGAAATAATACAGTCCATGTGCTCAGGGTAGACCAGTAAGTCCATCAGGGAAGGACTTCCACAATTTTGATCGAGCAACATTGAATAAATGGTGATATATTTCCAAGCCAATATGGTGAGTGGCTTGCAGGGGGAAGTGCAGGGGTTCGTGTTAAAATCCGTCTGCTGCCTTTGTGCTTCTCGATGTAAAGGAACATGAGTTTCGAAGGTGCTAAGAATTTTTGGTAAATTATTACAGTGCCTCTTGTAGATGGTACGCACTGATACTAAGCCTTGGTGGCCGAGAGAGTGGAGATGTGTGGATGTTTTGCGAATCAAGTGGGCGTTATTGTCATGGATCCCGTCGAGATGCTTGAGTGTAATAGCAACTGCAAAAATCCAGACAGGCGGGTTTGACACTATTCACTTGTGCCTTTTCGATGGTGAACCAACTTTGCGGGGAGTGGAGGTGGAGATGAGGAGCTGGAGGGTAAGGCGCTGAGAAAGGCACAGCAGGATTCCTAGCCTCTGACTCGCTATTTAGCCAGTATATTGAGCTAGCTGCTCAAATTTAGTTTCTGGCTCACTTTGAATCAGCTGGATTTAAATAGTTGACGAATGGGAGGCGTGGAAGGATGCTTGCGACGTGTACAATAATGGTGACACCATTGACCATCAAGGGGCAATGTTTAGATTCTCTTACAATGCTGAAAATGTGTTGCTGGAAAAACGCAGCATGTCAGGCAGCATCTAAGGAACAGGAGAATCGACGTTTCGGGCCTGAAGAAGGGCTTATGCCCGAAACGTCGATTCTCCTGTTCCTTGAATTCTGTCTGACCTGCTGAGCTTTTCCAGAAACATATTTTCAGCTCTGATCTCCAGCATCTGCAATCCTCACTTTCTCCTCGAAGATTTTTCCCCATTCTCTCACAATGTCAAACTTCAGGACGTTGAAGGATGGCAGGGAATAATACAGTTATGGAACACCACAGAAGTTCAAGGGTGACAATTACTGAAGGAGTGAGATGGGGGCCAACTCGGAAGATTATGAGTGGGCATAAGTGGTGAAGGCATGAAAGGATAACCTGTGAGGGAAATGGTTTCTTGAAAGCCTCTGTCAGAGCGACTAAGGGTGAGGGAGTTGAGCTGATGGACAGTGTCAGCAATGCGTTTTCCCGTTATCATGGTCAAGAATGATGCTGCTTTGCTGAGAATGCTGCCACTTTAACAAGGTAACATTGTCCTTGGTTATGTTGAAAAGGGTTGGCAAAGACTGGGGTTCTGATATGCCTGGGGATGGCTACCTTCAATAATAGGAGGGGAGTGGCCAGTTCTCCCAATTCATGTTAGTTTCTTTTCTCTTTTGCATTAGTATTGGCAGGTTGTGTGAAAATCACTGATAACAGGGAAGTAGCTACAAGGAAAATACTTTCCCTGCTTCAAAAGCAGTTTATTTTCACAATCCTCTCGGAAATATCTCCTGCCTAAATGAACCTTAGATTGAATTAGCTGTTGGTAATTGGTGTGTTTATGTGATGAGGCGGAAATTGGAATAGCTCCTGCGTTACGTTGTGTCGGAGCTGTTTGGTTTTCTAAATACGTGAAGTTATTTTAAATTCTCTTTTTGTTTAGTATTGTTTCAACCGTAGTGTTGAAATAAGTTTTGCTATGTATCAAGCCGAGTGGTTTGATCTGCTACAGCACTGCTGGATCTTCATAAACCATCTGCCTAAAACAGAAGTCACGCCCTGGTCTACCTTCTTAAAATATTCCGAAGACGTCTGGCTTGTTAGTAAACAGATGTCACTGTTGGAACTGTGGCATACGCTCTTGCCGTCCACGACAAACCCGGGCCACAAACTGTTACATCAACAGATGCGAGCTCCGTGTTGGGGAGATGCGAGCTCCGTGATGGGGAGATGTTTGCCAACTGGACAGTTTCCCAACCTCCAACAGTGGCCATACCCAATTTAGGCTTTTGTGTGAAGGTGTAGTTCCCATGACCTCTAACTTACGCCAATACCCACTCGCTATTCCCCTGCCACTGGTTTCCAGGATACATTTAAACTGCATTAGTCACTCGCCTGTGTATAAGTTCACATGCGTTTTGTGATAGAGCCATGGAGGGACAGATGGGGTTTCGGCCTTTACCCATTTGAGACAGACAGATTCGGGAAGGTTCAGGGACATTGTTGGGGAATATATGGGTTTCAGGAGGTAATCTCCCTGTGTGCGAACATTGAACACATGGATCTCACCCTGAATGCATGGACCCAAAAGTTAACTCATGGACTACATACAGAACACACAAACCCCACACAGAACATACGAATCTCCTCTTGAAAACAAGGTACAACACTGTTGTTGAACCAACTCTTCTCCAAATTTACAGCCATTAAAAATGTAAACTGTCTTCCTACTTTTGAGACCAAGTAAAGACAATAAAGTCACATTTTTCGGCGGTATTCTGAATCTGCAAATCATTTGTCACGACCTGGCTATGTGTGTGTGTGTGTGTTGGTGGTGGTGGTGGGGGGTGCTTATGAGTCCTTAAGTATTATGTGTTGTTGCATGTGTTGATATGTTGGACTCTTTGTCCCTATTTTCATGTGGTGTGTAAATTTGTATATGTAGCTGTTTCCGTGAACCTTCCATATGACGTGTGTGTCTGCGGCGTGTGGTGTGTTTTGGTGTGCGTGTTTCAGCCTCTGTGTTCATCCTTCGGTGTGCATTTATGGTTTTATGCATGTTTTATTGTCTGTGTTTCTGGGTGTGTCTATGTCTGTGATTCTGTCTCTCTGTGTTAGTGCATTCGTGTATGTATCGATTATTTTCTGTTATTGTGCATCTCTGTTTAATGGGTTTTCTTTGATCGAGTCGTAGAGTCCTAAAGTATGCAGACAGGTCCTTTGATCCAAACTGGTCCATGCTGAACAAAATGTCCATCCACGCTAACCCCATTTCCCTTACACTGGGCTAATATGCTCTTAATCCTTTACCATCCATGTAGTTGTCCAAATGACTTTTAAATGTTGTAAATGTACCCGCCTCCACCACGTCCACTGGCAGCTCATTCCATATGCAAAAACTCCCATGTGTAAGAAAGGTTTACCTCAATTTATTCTTATTCTTTCCCTTCTAACATCAGATTTGAGTATTCCTTTCCTCTATACTCAAACCCTGAGAAAAGGACTGTTTGCATTCACGCCACCCATGCCTCTCATGACCTGTTCGACACCCACTCAGTCTCGTAAGCTCTAATGAAACTTAGTCCCAGTTTGTCCAACCTGTCCCGATAACACAGACCATTGAGACCTGGCAGCATCCTTGTAAAAGTTTGCTGCACTCTTTCCAGATTAATACCATTCTTCCTATAGAAAGGTGACCAAAACCGAACGCAACACTGCAATTGCATCCTCACGAATGTCCCATATAACATGACTTCCCAACTTCAATATCAATGCCCTGACTGCAGAAGGCGAGTGTTCAAAAAGCCCGCTGCACTGCCCTGGCTACCTGTGACTCCACTTTCGGAAAACCATGCACTTGAAATCCAAAGTCCCCCTTTAACTATCCGCTCCTTAAGGCCCGACCATTCAACATGACACACAGACCTTGATTTGACTTTCCAAAATGCAAGACCACTCACTTATCGATACTAAACCTCATTTGGCATTTCTCAGTCACTTCCCAAGATATCAAAATACTGCTTCCATTTCTGACAATCTTCGTCAACGTCCACCATACATTTATTTTAGTGTAACAGTACTTTGAACATAGAACAGTTAAGGCCTTTCGGCCGTCAATGTTGTGCCGACCTGTGAAGTTCATCTGAAGACCATCTATCCTCCAATATTCCATTTTTGTCCATATTAAAACGTAACGACAATTTAAATGCCATTAAATTTGGCGAGCCTGATACTGTTGCATGCAGTGCATTCCACGCCTCTACTATTGTCTGAGACACCAACTTGGACATCTGTCCTTTTTCTGTCAACCTTCAATTAAAAGCAATGCTCCCTCGTGTTTGCCAACACCGCCCGAGAGAAAAGGCACTCGCTGTCCTCCTGATCATCTTGTAAGTCTCCACCAAATTGACCTCAATTCTTCTCACCAACGAAAACAGCCTCAAGTCCCTCAGTCTTTCCTCGTAAGACCTTCCCTCCATACCAGGCGACATCCTTGGACATCTCCTCTGAATTCTGACGAAAGCTTCTACATATTTCGTATAATGAGGTGCCCAGAACCTTATACAATCATTCAAGTGCGGCTGCAAAATGGTGGTGTACAACTGCAGCATGACATCATGGTTCCGAATCTCAATTCCTCTGCTATTAAAAGCAGAAAACCATATGCCTGCTTAACAACTGCATCAGCATGTGTGTCAACTTTCACGGATCTATGTACATGATCATCGTGATCTCTCTGCTCATCTACACTACAAAGAATCTCACAATAATCCGAGAACTCTGCATTGCAGTCTCTCCTTCGAACGTTAAACACCTGACACATTTCCACATTAAAATCCATTTGGCAACTCTCAGCCCAGCTAGGCAGCAGACTTGATAGTAAACTAACAACATTCTTTTGCACTCTCCACATCTCTTCCAAAGTTTGTAACATTAGCATATTTAACAATCCATCCTTCCTGGCCGTCATGCAGATCGTTTATAAAATGACAAGCAGCAGCGGATGTAAAACAGATCCTTGAGGTATACCCATCATAAGTGAACTCCATGATGAACAATTCCAATCCTCCACAATCTGTCTTCTTTCAGCTAGTCAATTTCTGACCCAGACCGTTGAATCACTCCCAATCACATGCCTCAGTATTTGCACAATAGCCTACGGTGGGGCACCGATGAAACGATTATTGCAATTTATGTGCACCACATTGACCGCTTTTCCCTCATCCATGTATTTTGTTACATTTTCAAAGAATTCAATCAGGTTTGTGAGGCAAAGTTGTGTTGACTATCCCTAACCAGCTTATTCATTTTGGATCCTTTCTCTTATAACCTTTTCCAACAAATTAACCACAACGGAAGTCAGGCTCACTGGTCTCTCATTCCCAGAGTTGTCTCGACTTCTTACCTTCAACAGGGGAAGAACATTTTCTTGTCTCCAATATTCTGGCACTATTCCTGTGGAAAATGATGACATAAAGATTAAAGCCAATCTCGTTCCTGACTTCCCAATGATTCCGAGGATAAATCCCATCCGGCCGAGTGGACTTATCTGTTTTTACATTTGCTAGAATTGCTAACATGTCCTCCTTGTGAACCTTAATTTATTCTGTTTCGGAGACTCTGTCTCAGTATTCTCCTCAATAACATTATCTTTGTCTGGTGTGAATACTGACAGAAAATGTTCATTTAGCGCTTCCCGTGTCTCCTCGGACTCCACGCAGAACTTCCACTATTGTTCTTGATTGGCCCAAGTCTTATTCCCGTCATTCTTTTATTCCTAGAATACTGAGAGAAAGCCTTAGGGTTTTCCTTGATTATATCCGCCAACAACTTCTCATGTCTCCTCCTGGCACTTGCCTCTTTCTTTAGTTCTTTCTTTACTTTCTTTACTAATTTGTAAATCACAAGTGTCCGAACTGAGCATTCACATCTCATTGAAACATAAGTCTTTTTCTTCCTCTTGTCAAGAGAGTGATGACCGGACTTATTAGTCATGCCTAATGTATCCTCACCCGAATCATCGATATTGACAATAAAGAAAAATAGGCCCAGCACTGATCCCTGAGAGACATCACAGTTGTTTTGGGGATGAATCCATTGACGTGCTGGTCCAAGTCTCTGTCTCTTCTCCCCACCCCCCCAACCTCTGTTTGTCACTGTTGTTTTGGAAATGATACAATGATGCCCTCTGCTGAGCCGCCATGACATTACACGGTAAGAAGAATGCAGGAAAGACTGGGAATTTCTCCGTTTTCACGATTCCTTCGTTCTTTCAAAAAAAAAGCTTTTTTTGACAGAAAGCAGTTCTGTCTGTCCTTTGCAATGTAATCCAAGGGATTATTAACAGATTAAGACGGACATGGGCAATGCTGACCCTCCTCTACCATTGTGTCCCTACCAGGAGTTTTCGCTGATGTCACGCTTTAAATCCGTAATAGTTCATCAGAAAATATGACAAGTTTTCAGAAATGGAAAGAAATTTATCTCAGCTTCTCAAAAAAAAGGCATCACGCCGACATGTCGCCGGATAAATGCACAGTGTTACGAACAATGCCCAAAGACAAATTGTTTACTTATTGTAGAAGGAGTATAAGCACTTCAGCTCATGGACATGCTGCAGACTGCGGTGTCTCCGACCTTAAACCTTACTTTTCGTGTGTTTGTGTGTGTGTGTGTGTGTGTGTGTGCCTGTGTGTGTCTGTGTCTCTGTGTGTGTGTGCAGGTCTGTGTCTGTGTGTGCGTGCCTGTGTGTGTAATTGTGTGACTGTTTGTTTTTCTGTGTGTGTCAGTGTTTGTGGTGTGCGTGTGCATAATTGTGTGATGTTTATGTTAGTGTTCATGTGTTCCTGACTAAATCCCTTATGTTTTCCGAAGAAATCTGCCACCGGCTATGAAGTAGTTTCAGAAACCCCCAAAAGGAGGCATATCATCGCGTTAAATACCACACAGACAGTCAGACTTAGCCATGCCCCCATACACACGCTGATAAAGTCATATCGTGTGATGTAGATCGGAGTAAATTAAAGCTCAAGAGTGTTTCTGCAATTCGACAGATTTGTCAATCTTGGCTTAGTAAAATGATAAATTGCAGACAGGAATTGAAGTGAAATCACTGAACACAGAGTAAAGTTCCCTGCTAGCCTTCCAGACTCATGCTGAAAGAGCTGAAGTGTGCGCGCAGCCCCTCAGTCCCACAGGTCGTGTTATATTCCTGAAGAGACTGGACCACACCTTCATTTCCAAGTAGGCGATTCGAAATTTTACTTTTATGCCAGAATTGGAAAGAATGCTTTGCGGGTGGCACAGTGGTTAGCCCTGCTGACTCATAGCGCCAGAGACCCGGGATCAATTCACGACTCAGGCGACAGTGTGGAGTTTGCACATTCTCCCTCTGTCTGCGTGGGTTTCCTCCGGGTGCTCTGGTTTCCTCCCACAGTCCAAAGATGTGCAGGTCACGTGAGTTGGCCATGCTAAATTGCCAGTAGTGTTAGGTAAAGGGGTAAATGTAGGGGAATCGGTGGCTGGCGCTTCGGCGAGTCAGTGTGGACTTGATGGGCCGAATGGCCTGTTTCCACACTGTAAGTAATCTAATCTAAGCTTCTCGGTCCCAGAGTGGTTAGGAACCGGGTCTGTAAGGTGGTCATCGAAGACTCACTTCCCTGGAAGGACAAGTGAAATGATTTCATTTAAACAATGAAAACACTACATTGGAATTAAATTTTGATCTGGAAATCTGTCAGGTTGAGGAGACTGGTCATGCCCACAACGATTGCCCACTGTCTACAGACACAGGAAGTTTCTGTTTGAATCAGAGATCGCAACCTAAAACAATAGCCTGACAGGAAGTGCATGTCGCTTCAAATTCCAGGGGACATCTCCGTCAGCGTTTTCACACTTGCGTGAATCGGTAGTTTTGTAAATGCAATGAACTGATGACTTGAATTCACCACCAATTGCTGGATCACGATTGAACAGAGTCACCGCTATTTGGAGTTAATGTTGAGATATCGGGCAGAATTCACGCATAGTCTGACCGTTATGGTGTATCTTGTAAACAGTGACAGGGACATGACAGTGTAAACCAATTAAAACGTCTGCTTCCATTTTCTTTCTTTTTGTTTACTTTTAGATGGTAATCCTGTCACTTGCAGACCCAAATTCTGATTCTTAACTTCTTTTATTTGTATTAAAGTATTGGAGAAAGAATTCCAATTCCCATCCCAAAGAAAATTAAATAAGCGGATGTAATCCATCAGGCGTGCAAAGAATAACAGGGACCTGAGTGCTGAGTGAATCTCAACCTCGCGTACAATACCAGACACTTTGAAATAAACTCTATCATACGCACTGACAGCCGGTATGATTCAGAGACATAATGAATCCCGCAATCAGTGCATGTACAGATACAGAATCCCACACTCCAAGACATTGATGATTCTGACAGTGAGAGACAGGGAGATTTCTTAGTCAAGTACAGAAGCAGACGCTGGATAATGCAGAAGGAACACTATATTCGCTTGCACGACCTGAGATTGACAGAAATGCGCACAATCTGCTGCACTTATCAACACACAAGACAGTTTGCAATGCTGCCAAACAAAATCCGATGAATTAATGACTGAATTTTTACTTTTCGATTATGAAAATGGTCAGCTATCGAAGGCAAAACATTATTAAACGATATTACGACTTGTGCTTCATTGAACAAAGTGTCCCCAGACCTTGGGTCCATCCCTGTCTTTCCCAAATGGACCCGATTTACGTTGTCATTTAATGTATGCATGCACTTCACTATTTTGCAATCTTCATTGTTAAGGACCGTGAGGACATTTATTGGCCGGAATTAAGGACTCTGACAGAGTTGTTCAAGTTTACTTTTGATTTCAGTATTTTGGAAACAAGCCAGTTTGAGCTTAGTTTGTGTAGATAAATCTATTCTATTGCTGAAAATATCAGAGTGATGCAGCAGAAATTTCAAGAAAGTGTAAAGGACTTTTCCCCTCGTTAAACGGTTGTAAATTTAGTCCACCAGGTTTTTACAAAGATGTAACAGCATTTCTGACGGATTTTTAGAACATGACTGATATTACATGAGACAATCTAATTCACAGTCACAACTTAGGGCTAGCCCAGTCAGTTCACAGTTACAAAAACGTTTAGAGGGCTATAGAATACAATAAAAAAGTAGACTAGAGAATGGCAAAATGTAGAAATATTAGATCGTCTGATCCGAACCTGCAGTATTTGTGGAGTAGATATGCTCGGGGCAACAGTTCAGGGAGTTGCACCTGACAATGGCAGATTTTGAACTTTCTTCCTCAGAACATTGAACTCCAAGTTCAATGACACCAGAGTTCCAGTATGTCTCTATTTGCAGATTCCTATCTTGCATGACTCAGAGACAAACTCATCTTGGCACTTCAGACTTGCAGAGATGCCACAAACTTGACAATAGGCCCTAAACTACAGAACGTTAAACATCACCCTACTGTATATTTTTTACACCACCATGTGTAATTGCTGACTTCTCCTCCACCTCTACTCACAAGAACTTGGTTCTAAGAAGGGGGGTTTCTACACCAAACTCTCCAGTCTGAATATTTTATCTTTTACGGGAAAAACGAAGTGAATCACATGCTCCCCCATTGTACCCAATTCCTATTACAAAACAATTCCCAAATGTTATTATGCAACCGTTGAATCAGTTAGGGAAGGCTCCACAGACTGAACATACGCTCCTTTACTGACCACGTGTTTTATAAGTTAATTCCTTGTGTAGATTTGCAATGAATCTGCCCCTGGTTAAGTTTCCTTCTTCAGTATTCAAAGCTGCTTCAAGAATATATTTAGGCCCTTGTACACGAGGCAGGTTTCAGGCGAAAGATAGCTAATTGCTGTGTCAGCCATTATTTGGAGATACTGGTGTTGGACGAGGGTGTACAAAGTTAAAAATCCCACAACACCAGGTTATAGTCCAACAAGCTTAATTGGAAGCACTAGCTTTAGGAGTGCCACGCCTTCACCAGGTGTTTGTGGAGCACACAATTGAAAGACACAGAATGTATGGCAAATGTTTACGGTGTGATGTAACAGAAATTATACATTGAGTACAACTTGATTGTTTGCTAAGTCTCTCATCTGTTAGAATGACCATGGTAGTTTCACTTCTTTCATATGTAAATCAAAAAAAAAACTCCTTTAAAACTCACATTCTCAGGTTAACTGAAACAATTGGTATCAGCGCAGATAAGATGTTGAGATATTGAAGATGTTAGCCCCCTGTGCTCCCTATCTGTAACAAAACGTTTAAACTAATTTTAATCTAAAATGTGAGTTAACAGATTCTTACATGGATTCATGCAGTTTTGGAGCTAAGTACGATGTTACTCTGAAGTACAAATTCACTCCACATCCGTGCATGTATATGTGTGCATGTCGGATTTGTGTGTATGTTTGTTTTTGTGTGTGTGTGCTGGGGTGGGTGTTTGTGAGTGGCGGTTTGAGAGTGTGTATATATGTGTGTGTGAGTGCAAAGTGATCTAAGTCTGAGAGAGGGTGCATGTGTGAGTGAGTGTTGGAGTGTGTGTGTCTGTAGGAGTGTATGCGTATCTAGGGTGCAGAATTTGCGTGTCTGTGTGAGAGAGTGAATATGTTTTTGTGAGTGTGAAGTGTCCAAGTCTGTGAGTGAATGCATGTGGGATTGTGAGTGTCTGTACGAGTGTATGAGTGGCTGTGTACATGTCTGTGCATAGGGGTGCCTGTGTGTGTGTGTCTGGGGTGGCTGTTTGTGAATGTGTGTGAGTGTAAAGTGGACCAAATCTGTGAGAGGATGAAATGTGTGAGTGTTGAGTGTTTGTCTGTAGAACTGTGTGCGTGTGTCTGTGTACGTGAACGTGCATAGGAGTGTCTCTGTGTGTATCGTGCAATGGAGGTCACCTGTAGTGTGATGTGAACCCTAGATCACGGTTTACTCCCTCCGTGTGGGTACCTATCTTAGCTATCAGCCTGTGCTCTGCCACTTTTTGCTGCTGCCTGTCCCGAAGTTCGCCTTGGAGGATGGGCACCCGAAGATTCGAGGTTGAATGTCCTACAACGCTGTCGTGAACCTGGGAGCGAACACTCCTGTCTGGTGATTGTTTTCTGGTGCCCATTCATACATTGCCGTAGCCTTTGCTCGGTTTCACCAATGTTTCATGCCTCAGGGCATCCTGTCCTGCAATGTATGAGGTTGACAACTTTGGCTGAATCGCAAAAATACCTGCCATGTAAATGGTGGGAGGTGTCCCCACGTGTAATGGTGGTATGTATGTCCACAATCTGACACTACTTGCAGCGCTTACTGTGACAAAGTTGTATGGAGCTTTCCTGCACGCCGGGGTGTGATCTGTTTGAGGTTTGACGGCTCTTTGAAGGCGAGCAGTGGAGCTGTGGGAAAGGTCTTGGCGAGGTGCTCATTAACGTTGATAATGTGTTGCGGGTCACGAAGAACATGGCGTAGTTTCTCGGCTCCTGGGAAGTATTGGACAGCGAAGAGTACCCTGTCAGTTGCAGCACGTGTCTGTCTCCTGAGGAGGTCATTATGGTTCCTTGCTATGGCCCGTCGGAACTGGCGGTCGACGAGTTGAGGATCATACCCCGTAATTATGAGGGCATCTTTGAGTACTTTCAGGTGCCCATACGTTACTCCTCATCTGAACAGATCCGGTGCATGCGCAGTGCTTTTCCATAGGGGATGGATGTTTTAATAAGTTTTGGCTGGAAGCTAGAGAATGCAGCATTGTGAATTTATCTGTGGGTTTGAGGTAGAGTGTAGTTCTGAGGTGTCCAACTTTGATGGAAATGCATGTGTCCAAGAATGAGACAGATAGTTGAGAGTAGTCCATGGTGAGTTTGATGGTGGGATGAAACTTATGGATATCATTGTGTAGTTTTGTCAATGACTCCTCACCATAGGTCCAGAGGAATAAATTGTCGTCAATGTACCTGGTGTATAATGTTGGTTGGAGGTCCTGAGTAGAGAAGAAGTCTTGTACGTAGCTGTGCATGAAGATGTTGGCATACTGGGGTGCAAATCTAGTTCCCATAGTTGTTCCATATGCCTGGATGAAGAACATTTTTTCATAGTTGAAAACGTTGTGGTCGAGGATAAAAAGGATGAGATGTAGGAAAGTGCTGGGAGATTGGCAGTTGTTGGTAACTTTGATACTGTGTCATAATGACCATTCAAATAGCTGCTGCAATCACGGTGAGCGGAGTGGTGTAACTCTGAAACACAACAACAATGCGGTATTTGAATTGCACTGAAATTTGGAATTTGAGGGCTCCCAAGTCATTTGTTGGCAAATGTCATTTTTTTCTGAAATGAGGAAATCTCGAGAGTATATATTTAAATCCCTTTTTGTGGTTATTGTTGTTGAATCACCTCGCCCTAGCCCTTTCTGTCAGAGCTTGACTTCATTTGTTGTCATGAAATATCCTGCAGGCACACAATTTTGATTTCTAATTTCTATGTATGCCACTTTCTTCCCTCAAACAAACTTTTCTATTGATTTTGTAGAACGATGTCGGCTCTTGATCATGTCCTTCTATTTCTGGCTTGTGAAAATCTACCTGTCCGATAATTCTCACCACTTCGAAGTTCATACTGAATTTATTTTGCGGCTATGTTTCGTTTCGAGTTAAGCCTGCTTATTTCTTCCAGGCTACAATAAAGTTTATATTTGATCTGGTGCCACTGTTACTTTGTTGAATCAGACGCCAGCTGCGAATGTATTTCCTGTGTGCCTTCGTGTTAATTGGTCATCAGTCCTCCTCTGTTCTCTTTCCTAACGATGCTGTATGGATCCACTCTTTCCGTTTGCTCTTCACATTTCGGCAGTTCTCAGTTGTTTTGTGCAGAAAGTAGTTTTTATAATTGATGTAACCGGATATTTCGCAAACGTCTTCAACTGCACTCTGCACTTCCACTGAGTTGCAACACAATTAATATGTCTGTACAGGAGAATAATATCGCCATTATTTATACAATTATCTCAAAAATGTAGTCATATTCATCATTTAAGTTTTCTTTACACTAAAAGTAAACAGAATATACACAAAAACATGGCAGCATAAAACTGCACAATATGGTGTAGAGTATAATCACAGACTTCTGTCTGATTTCCAACTATGAGTCATTTTGTCCTGACCCTTGCTCTGACCAGTCAGTTCCTTCCCAACTAGAATAGCACACGAAAATGTGTCTCAGGGAACGTTCAACAACATAATTAAAGCCCATTTTAAGAATATCGTTGAAGCTTTATCCAACATTTCTAAATGCATCTCATCCTAGATGGTAAGATAGCTTCACCTATAGAACACTCCAGTCTAACATTGTTATTTACCAGATTGAGCTTAAATCAAAAGAAAATGAGAATGTTTCTTAAACCAAGAAAATTACTGTATTTTGCAAGAGGCACTGCAACAGCTTTTTGTTTGCAATATTTAGATATTAGCGTCTTGCAACTCATCAAATAAAAATGAAGGTGATGGAGACACAGATTGAAAAGTCCACTCGGAGAAAGTGAAGACTGCACATGCTGGAGATCAGAGTCGAGAGTTTGGCGCTGGAATAAAACCACAAGTCAGGCATCATCCGAGAAACAGTCTATTATAACGCGAACCATGTGGTAGCAACCTTGAGGCAAAGAGTTCAGTTAAAAAATGTAATGTGGATTAATAACTATTGTCTCTGTTCAGCATGACCTTAGTGAAAATTGTCAGTACATACACCATTACCATGGCAACCACATAACGAATGGAGCAGCTGGAGCTTCCCCAATTTCCTGGGATAGCATCATAATTGCCACTAGATTTGCTTTGAGAGAAAGAGCTGGTAGAAGAAACCGATTCTTGTTTGGATTTGTGTAGATATTCGTGACTGGCCGTGCATGCTTATATTTATTTGGAAATGTGCACAGCTAATGTAGAACTAAGGCAGATAAATGCTGTGGCCCTCAGTTTTTGTCTTAAGGCAGAGAACTGAAGATTACTTAAGATTCCAATCATATGAAGGTCAGAAGTTTTATGATTTCACAGAGTAATCATGGATTCCCGAAAGTACAGAAATAAGTCATTCAGCCCATTGTGTCTACGCCAAACTTCGAAAGAGTATGCAAAGAGGTTCTCCATCCTTGCAACCCCACATGGAGTACTCGCTTCCACACAACTCTCTCCAACCTCCGTCTCCTCTCCACACCCACCCCATATCAATAACTGTGCACTTCACATTGCTAAATCACCAGCCTGGACGCTGTGACCCAATTTGGCAAAGATAATCCAAATAACCTGCATATCTTTAGAATACCGGACGAAACTGTAGCACCAGGAGGAATCCCATGTCAACACGTGAAGAATGTGAAAATTCCATACAGGCCATCACGCAATAATAGAGTTGAACCCGTATCTTTGGTGCTGGGAGGGAACACTGCTAACCACTAAGGACACCATTGTATGTGAGTAGTTACATAAAGGTTCTGCAATTTCGGAATTGCTCAGAGTATCGAATCATTCATTCATGCTCAAGATATTTTGATGTGATGTCAGCTTATCCATGGAGCACTACAGCACAGAACAGAAACGCTCATCCAATGCATCCCTGCCGACCAAGTTTCCCAATTAAACTAGCCCCTTTTTCCGACATTATTTCCATCTCCCTCCTCATCTTTTCTCTTTACGCACTCGTGCCTCTGCCTTTTAAATGTAGCTGTACCTGCTTCGAGCACTTCATCTGGCAGTTTCTTCGACATATGAAACGCAGTTTATACGAAACGTTTGCCCTTCAGATCCCTTCTAATTCTTTCTCCTCTCGCCTTAAAATTATACTTTCTTGTTTTGAACTGTTCTTTCCTCGGCAAAGGACCTTTGTTATTCACCAACATCCTGTGCACTAGTGAACAATATCCAAGCCTATCCAGCATCTCGATGTAAGTCAATCACGGTCACAAAACGTCCTCGCCACCCCCACTCACCCCGCCCCCCTCCACCACACACACACACACACACCCACACACACTAGCCACGAAAGGTTTGGGCAACATTATTGCAAATTTTCTCTGCACCTTCTCCAGTTTCATAATCGCCTTGGGACAGTACCCGTGAGTCTGGAATCAGGGAATAACCTATACAATTAACTTAATTTAAAATGAATGGATTTGGCGGAATTTTGCAGATGAAATCATAACATAATTCTCAAGAAGTATGATTAAACGAGCATGGTTTTATTGAATTATATGTGAAAGCCAATGACAACTCATGAAACATTAGTCAGTTTTGTGAATTTCAAAGCTGCCAAGAAAGAACGATTACGTACTTAATATGTGCACATGTCCTGGACAAGCGTAATTCCACATCAGGAAGATAATATGAATTTGAAGCATTGAGCACTCGTTGACATTATCCTGTTATTTGGGAATTATGTGTGATATTGAAATAGAGACCATTAAGCTTTAATCTGGTTTGTACACGGAATAATGGAAACTTGTGTGAGTGCTGCATTCTTAGTTGCATGTGACAGTATTCATGAAATCACATGAGAAGAAGTCAGTGAATGCAGAAAATGGAATGACTTACTTGAGATGTTGAGAATTGATTTGGTAATCGGTGGCAAATATATGATGGGCAACTTTTAGCAGTAAGTGAAGTCGACAGTGATGGATTTCCACGTGGATAGTTTCAAATGAAGTACAATTGATTGAGGATTCCACATTCAGTTTACTTCGTGTTAATTACCGTACATATGAATGAAGAAATTGCCACTATACGTGTTCATCTCTGCAGAATGTAATGCATCTCGCTTTTTTTAAACGATGCATAAGTATCTGCATTTTTTAGAAACTAACGTCTTCAGTCCAATGATTTATGTGATTGCAACGTCATCAATTATTTGCAACTGCGTCATTCCAAGCAGTGATTGCCAAGGCCCGGGCAGCAGATCCAACCTTGCTCGCCTTTACTCTCATCATCATATTTGGCTGAAAAATGCCTCGGTCTCTGCCACAGGCTGCGGTGATCTCAAGCAAAGATGACCCAGTGCATATGCCTTCAGTTCACCCTCTTCATTTCGGCAATTTAAAAGTATATTTTACAAGTGAAATGATGCTCGTGTCACTCGAATATGGCCGCTCCAGAGACGTTGGATGCGGGAGGACTGATTACGTGGGAAATAATGGCAGAAGATGTTACACTGTTCGGACCAGAACCATGACGAGAGTAAGAACAGTGCCCGGCGACCAACAGGGCAGTCTGCCCTTGTGTTTCGACCCTTTGCACCTTGTTTACCTGGTTGATCTGTCCTCCAGAGTTGATGTCCTGCAATGTAGGACTCAGACTCGTGCTTTGAACAGTCCAAACATGACGCAGCAAATCACACATCTCCGTACAGGCTTTTGAACTAAAACCAGAAGACCCAGAATGAAACGAAGGCCACTTATCGCAACGACTCTGCTCTGTCAGTAAATGAAAACCTGTCTTAACCAATAATTCTTAGTATTGCCTTCTTACCTCATTCCCATACCCCTTGAATCACATACTGATTTTAAAGAGTATGTCTTAGTCTTGAATAGACGTCATTCAACAGCGTTGCCAACCAACATAGTGAAATAATCCAGGTCCATACCATGTGACAGAAGAAAATCCCATACACAGAACAAAGAACATAAAACGCTCCAGCGAATTAAAGGCCCTTGGGCCCTCAATGTTGTGCCTACCTGAGACATTATTCTCATGCCCATCTAACCTACACTATTTCAATATTTTCCATATGTTTGTCCAATGCTCATTTGAATGTCCTTAACATCGAAAAATCTACAACTGCTGCAATTAGGGCGTTCTGCGCCCCTATTATGCTCTCAGTAAAGAAACAACCCCTGATAGCTGTCCAAAAGCTATCAGCTCTCAATTTAAAGCTACTTCCCCTCGTGTTAGCCTTCATCATCCGAGGAAAAGAGCTCTGTCAATGCCCACCCTATCTGACACACTGATTATCTTATACGTTTCGATTAATTCACCTACTAACCTTCATCTTTCAAAGGAAAACAACCACAGTTCCCTCAAGCTTTCCACGTCAGACTATTCTTCCATAACACACGGCATCCTCGTAATCTGCTCTGAACCCTTTCCAGATATTCACGTCCTTCCTGTAATGTGGTGAACAGAACTGTATGCAATGCTCCAATAAGGGCCTTATCAGTGTCTTGTACAGATGAAGCGTGAACTCGTCGAAACGAAACTCAATCCGTCTACTAATACACACTAACACAGCATATGCCTTATGAACAATCTATCTGGGAGATATCCTAACCTTAACAGTGTCAGCTTCTGGTGGAATATACAGCATAGTCGGAGATCATTGTCGTTTCCACTCAGTGAGGGCAAGACATGGCCTGATGAGAACTTCACCATTCTCCTTCAAAAGAATGAACAAGAAGAAGTGAGAAAATCTCATCATCGAGATTGCCCGAACTGAACATTCTGGTCGATTCTGCCATTACAGTATCAGTTTGAGTGGAGCTCAGAAAAGGCAAAGATAAGCAAATGTATGTGGGATTGTTGCATCGAGGTCAGAACTGCAGTACAAGTTACGTGCATGTATAAGCAGACAACTAGACTTGCAACGATTGAAATTGTTAATGAAACTCAGCAAGTCTCTCAACATCTGGGGAAAGAAAACAGTTAATATCTCAATTCTGGCGAGTTTTCATGAGAGGAATTTGGTTTCAGATCTCCAGCATGCGCATTCTTTGCTTTAGATATGGAAGCATTGTATGTACTGCAGTGTGAATGAATCTCTTCGGGAAAATGATCAATCAAAGCTACATAAAGTGACAAACATCACCCACTCAGGTACGATGCAGCTGGCAAATATCTGTTGGGGGAAACAACTGTAGAAAGAGAATTGTCAAGCGCTGATATCAATGTTACATACAATCATTTTAATGCGATATGTGTAAACATCCCTTCCTCTCTTAGTGGTTAGGGAGTGTGCAAAGTGCATTGCATTGTGATTTCAATGACCTTTCTCAGATTGGGTCGATAAGGAGCTCTGAATAAAGATCTAATTCTAAACACAAGACACAGGAATGCTCTTTAAAATCTCCCTCCAACACAGTCAAAAATAACAGCAACGTAAGGAACTGGGAATACTGTATTAAATGAGAGCGAACGTGTGATAGTGGAGTGCTGCTTTAACTAATAGACAATTTGTGGAAGCGGCAGTAGTCGTTTACAAGCAGGGAAGTATGAAAGCAGGAATGTTTTCTAAAAAGTCAGAGACGCATGGAAATCCAAATTGTTTTGAAAGTAACAGTGAACATGTACAAGTGCGAATCATGTCCAAAATAACCTGGAACATGTAGCAGTTTGATTATCGCCAAAACAATAGAGAAATGTGGAATAAGGAACTCTTTCCAAACTATTTGGAACATTTGGAAGTGGTAGTACTGTTTAAAACAACAGCACGATCTGGACAATCGAAGAGCATCTGAAATGAAATGATCGTGAGGAAGTGGGAATTGTTTTGAAAATAACAGGAAGATTTAGAGGTGGAAATGCTGTCTAAAATTTGTTTAATTATTCATTGTATTATTTACTGTCACACAGATATCATTACCAAATATCACGAAAAATATTTTATATGGTCGCCACTCTCGAGTGCTGTCTTGAAGCAAATTAACATAAATGAAAACTTTGAATAGAAAGGCAGATAAATGAAGAAAAAAAACGTGATAGGAGTGATAGAGCCCCTGCGCTGTTGTAACAGGCGATTGTGACCAAAAGGTACACACCGACACTCTGAAGAATATCCAACCCAGACCTATTATCCCATGACCCTACATTTCACGGATAATTGAAGTTAATCTACACATGCCTGAACACTATGGGCAACTTATTCATAGATAGAACATTACAGTGCAGTACAGGCCCTTCGGCTCTCGATGTTGCGCCGACCTTCATACCAATCTGAAGCCCATCTAACCTACAATATTCCATGTACGTCCATATGTTTGTCCAATGACGACTTAGAAGTACTGAAAGTCGGCGAATCTACTACCTTTGCAGGTGAAGCATTCCATACCCTTACCACTCTCTAAGTAAAGACCATGGTCAATTCACCCGACCTGCACAACTTTGGACTAAAGAAAGTGTCCAAATTTCCTGCTCCATCATGGGCTCCTTGTGGCTATGCATGAGTATTTCCCTGTCACCGCAACTGGAACGAACATTATAGCTATTCCACGCAATCTTGCCTCCACCGAAGCCTTTGCGAAAATGAGTCCACACTGGGCTTTATCAATGTAGACCCAACCTGTGCTGACAGGTTCAGAACGGGCACAAACTCCGCCAGGAGAATTTCAAATGCAGTGATTGGATCAGACAGAGTCAACATTGATTTATGAAGTGTCGATTATGCATGACAAACCCGTTGTGAATGGTTAAAAGCAGGATGAGCCGATTGAGTTGGACGATCAGCCATGGGCGTAATTAATTTGAGTGCAGGCTCAAAGGGCTGAGGAGCCTCCTCATGCTGTTATCTTCTATAATTCTGCTACACCATTTTGGGCATCCGTCTGTCATGCAGCCTCTGTTGAGGCCGCCAAACTCGCCTCCGCCACCGCCTCCAGGAATCTCCGTTCAGACTGTTTCTACAATGCAGAAGCCACCATCACCAGTCCGGGCTGCTGTGCCTGCACAATTCCACGCTGCTGGGCTTACTTTCTGCCACAGATGCTATCGCTGTGTCAGAGCTCTTCACCCAAAGGCAAGAAAAGGTATTAGAAGATTATAAAAGACAAATAGAGGAGAGACATGTAAAGACACAAGACGAAAACCCGATGTAGCAGACGTCCCTGGGCTCAGAAACCCTACTCCCCCACCATTGTACTGGAAGTCGGGGAGAATAAGAGGGAAGTAGAAATATTGTATGAAATAGGACGACCATGTCGACTGATATTTGGACAAAAAAGAAGACTGCTCTTGCATACTATCGACAGCAATATAATGGCTACAATGTAGGACAACTGATATTTGTATTTTTAGAATTGTGCAACCTGTATTACTACTGTCATACAACGTCCACAGTACGGCAACGTACACGGTGCGGGAAGTAGTGACAACTGCGTTTCATCAACTTCTTCTGCTCAATAAAATAAATTCTTGACACTCACTTTAAAAGCAGTAACAATTCATTTGTCCGATTCTAACAGTGAACACCCTATCTGAACCATCAACAAACTGAATAAATCCCTTCTGATTACAAAATAATCCCGAATGAAGCAAGATGATTTTGTCATGTTGTTCCAATAAATACAGGTCCCACATCTTCAAGAAAATTGGAACTTATTCGACCAAAATGTAGTCTTCCAGAATAGTGTTTGCTTTCTGTGTTGAGTCTAAGTTCAGGAATATGAGATAGTTGCGTGTGTGTTATGGTTGGTATTTAGATGGGGCTTCCTCTCAGTTATGGAGGATTTTTAGAGCTAAATATTTTCTGTCTGGAGCTGATGACTGTTGTATCTAGTGGATGGCAGCTAGCTCTTGTCCCTTCTTTTTATGATGACATACCAATAACTTTTAAAATAGGATTGATCCCATGTTGTCAAAACCAGCAGGCATAAATGTACTGGATTTTGGAGTCTAAGTGCCTGGTTCAAATTGATTGGCTAAATTCAATAGCCTGTCGCCTTGGTAAAAACTGTTGATTGTCCTGCTGACTGTACGGCCTTTTTAATACCTACGTTGCATTTCGGGTCTTCTCTGTGTTGTTACACGCTCTCTGGCTGCTGCCCACAGATATCCATTTTAAATCTGCAAGCACAGAAAAAGCACATCATCTTTGAAAGTAAACAAGCAATGCTTTCCTGCCAGCATTATGCAAATACCAAATTCTAACTTCGTGCCTCCCAATCCACAAGTATTCTATTCAGATTCACAACAGTCGGAAAGTAGATAATTGCAGCAGTGTGCTGTCTGTGTATTGAAAACACAAGCTCACAAAGAGATTCTGGCTATTTTCTCGTCTTTACTGTGAGACAATACAAAATTTGGTGAACACTGACAGACTGAATGGAACCTTGAGGCCAGTGAGGTCCGTGTGAATGCCGAATATTTAGCGGACAGGTCGACTGTCCAAAATAGTCAGAGATTGTGCCTCGTCACATCCCCAAAATATAAGTATTTCTCTCAATTATGCCATCCATACGGCGTTTCACATGCTCTAGCTTTTCAGTGTTGAGATTAGTCTGCAGCTGATTCTCACACAATGGTTTTCTTGTAATGACGTAACAATAACAGTCCAGTTATTGGGGACTCATGTGGTGCAATGGAAGAGACATCTCTGATTCAGGAGATCCGGATTTGTCTCCCAAATTTCCTCCTCATACCTAGGCAGCACGAAACAAACTTTAAAATGGAGGCAGCATTTTCATCAGCATTAAGAATGGTTGCTGTCTGTTGGAGAGACAGATTCATATTTGCTACAGCACAGAGACAAGTCCATTGGCCCAAATCGATGGATGCCAACCAAATGCTCATCCAGACTAACTCCATTTCTTTGCACTTGGCCCATATCTTTCTAAACCTTACCAATCCAGTATATTTGTCCAAATTCCTTTTAAATCATTCTAGTATACCCGCCTTCACCAGGTCGGATCGCTGTTCATTCCATATGCGTCCAAACCTCTCTTCAAAAGTTTGCACCTCAGGTTCCCTTTTACACTTTCCCCTCTAAACTCGAACTGATGCCGATCCTCCTTGATTCATGAACCCTGACAAAAAGACTGAAGGCATTAAAGCTAACCTTTGTCTCGTTATCTCTTCCATCCCTATGAGGCCCCTGTAGTCTAATTATCTCTCAAGAAAATGCCCTGGCTTGTCCTATCTCTCCCTATAACTTTGAGCATTGACTCCACGCAACATCCTTGCAAATACCTTCTGAACTCTCTCCGGTTTCAAAGCAACATTTCTATAGCAAGTTGAGCAAATTTAAGCACAATACTCTTAATGCAGCCTCACCAACGTCCCGCACAACTGCAACATAACATCCCAACTTCTATCCTCAATGCCCTGACTGATGAAGGCCAGCGTGCAAAAAGCCTTTTTCACTGTTCTGGTCATCTATGATTACACTTTCACAGAATTATGCTCTTGAACTCGAAATCCTTCAGGCCTGACCATTTACCATGAAACTCCTACCTTGATTTGACTCCCAAAATGAAAGACCACATTCTAATCTGTATTAAACTTCATTTCCAATTTCTCCCCCGATCAACGTCCTCCTGCAATTTCTTTAATAAAGTGAAGTATTCCATATACCTTCTAAAATGCACCTCAATAACATAACCTGTTATCTTCAGAGACCCGTGCATATTAAAATGTTTGAGTGAGTGTTAGGATTGAAATTCTGGCAGTTGAATCATAAAATAGTCATGAACAATTTTGCGAGCGACTTTTTTGCGAATACATTGTTTAATTGCCAGCTATTTCCAGACTTCCCAGCGTCCCACCCTTATCATATCATCATTTGTCTTGTGAGCTCGTCATGAATCGAGTCTATCACATTCTTTCTCCAGATGTCTTATATTTGCCACGTAATCAACACGGTGATATCTGCCTGAAATTTCTAGCCAAGCTCACCGAATTCCCATTGTGCAAAAAATGTTATTCCACTTATCAAATTTGTACTGACCTTGTTAAGAACATCCCATCCTGACTCACTCCACACCAGTAAACGTGCTTTTGCCGCGGGTAATCCACCTAGCCTGCACGTCCCTGAACACTACGGGGTATTTGGCACGGAAAGTCACCAGAAATACCCTACAGTTGGTCTGTGGGAGGAAACAAGTCCACACAGTGGAACCTTTGCAGACACGGGGAAAATGTTTGATATCCACATAGGCAGTCGCGCAACTCCTGGAATAGAAACTGGGTTCTTGCGCTGTGAAACGGTGGTGCTAAACACTGTGCCACTGCTGTTCTCTTGACTGTTAACCACCCACCAAATTTTATCTCAGCTGTGTACTTCTGACTTTTTAGTTCCATTCAAATCCTAAATCTGTACACTGCTCGGCAAGATCTGCAACAATGAATGCATCCCCCTGCCATCCCTCTCACAGAAAATTTGGGGTTAAACATGTTTTGAGTCCCATGGAATCTTATTATGTTTACCAGCTCTCTCGCAACTTACCCGCAATAAAAGAGTGTTTGTAAATTACTGCAACGGCGCTGGTCTATACTCTCTTACCCGCCTCAGTAAGATGGGAAAGTTAACAAACAAAAACTGAAATCAGTGGAAAAATCAACCCATCTGGTAACACCTAAAAACGAATTCTCCAATCTCTTCCCAAATGCCGACAGACCTGCTGAACTTTCCGAGCAATTATTGCTGTTGTTTGCAATTTTCAGTGTTCTCAGTTCGTTTGATTATTATTGTTCAGGGATGCATCATATCCATAACTGAAGACTTATGTACTTTTATTGATGCTGAAGCGATAGCTTCTCGCTGTTGTCTGCACTAATTTTATCTAAAAGTTAATGTCGATGCATCCTGATAGATTTTGCTGCGGTTTCGTTTTTACTTTGTGAAACCCAATGCTTTGTAATTGTTCAGGAAGTACCCCCGTCTTCCAGGCGCAGACGCAGATTACTTTGATGATCCCAAATTTAGCCCAGCTATTCCTTTGCTCAGTTCGCATATTTTCAAACCGACCTTTTTACAGGTATGTTGACACAGCTCTGGTTCAGGTGAGACTTTAACCGGGGTTAAGTAGCTGAGAGTTAGGTTCGCAAACGCTGCAGCACAACAACCCCTTACTGTTTATATTGAACTAAAGAATTGTGTGCAGTTCCTGATCCAACAGAGAAATTATTTGATTGCACTTGAAAGGGAGCAGAGGAGACTGCCTTCCCCAAAGATTTTGAGTGAAGTAGAGAGATTGGGCAGACTCCAGTTGCTTTCTTTAGAGCAGAGGACAATTAAAGAGGGCATGGATGAGATGTGTAAAATTGTGAGGTTAAATTATATGGTAGATAGGAAGGAATGATCGGTGGCTTGGAGTTAAAGGAGCAGAAGGTTCAGTGAGAAGAGGAAACTCCTTTTCATCCAGCATGTCGAGTGAATCTGGAATGTACGGCCTGTAAGGGTGGTGGATGCACAAACCCTTAGAACAGTGAAGTATTAAGAAATCCACTTGCCATACCAAGTTATAGGCGTCTATGCATCAAGTGCTCGAATTTGGAATTACATAATTTAGCTGTTTGTTTTTGACCAAAACTGAGGTTTGGGCTATAGAGAATTGTTCGGTGTTTGAGGTACCAGTGAGGATATGTCGCTAATCTGGAAGTCACACCATGGTTGAATAAGAAAGGCAGTCCCTTCAACGCATTAATCTCAGCAATTCATAGCTTTCCCAAGTGCATTCCCTCCAACACTGAAACCCATCACACCATAGAATGAAACAAATTGATTATATACACAACAGTATTTATCCACGAGAGCGGCAGTGAGCTGTCGGACACAGTCATGAATATCAAAAGTCAGTCAAGGCTTTCAGACAGGATGGCAACTGATGACCAAATATCTGACAGATAGGAAATCTGCTCACAATGACTTATCTCGATTGGGCTTACAGTGGCCTGCAAAAGACACAGACACAGTGGTGTACACTGCCTAAAATGTTACCGGTTATAAATCACACCACACCAAGTTGTAGTCCAACAGTTTTAATTGGAAGCACACCAGCTTTTGCAGCGACCCTCTTGATGAAGAGGGTCGCTCCGAAAGTTAGTGTGCTTCCAATTAAACCATTTGGACTATAACCTGCTGTTGTGTGATTTTTAACTTTGTAAACCCCAGTCCAACACCGGCATCTCCAAATCATAAAATGCAGCCGATTCCTCTATGAAAGATTGCAGTTTAGTCTCACGCTAATCCCCACCAGGTCCTCGATTCGTGACACAATTAAAAGCAGTAGTATGGAATTAGTACAACAGATTATGGCATTCGGTCCATCATGCTCATACAGCTTGATAGCAGTGAGATATCAATAAGGACAAGCTCTCACCAGCCAGGACGATTGCACTGGTCGTGGCGCAGGAGACTGCGCAATTACCTAGAGATCTTGGTAGCGCAGGACTCACATCTATTTCGAAGCAAAAAGCCATTTCACCAAACTACCTGCCCTTGAGATCAACTACAAAAAGTTACAGCCTTAAATCCCAGCTAGATTTCTACACATACCTCCCATAAAGACCGATAAAGATATTCAGATAATTTACAGCATAGCATCCAAAGTTCTGACTTTATCTAAAATAAATTAATGAACTTGAATAAATACACATTTTTTTAGCTTGTTATCTCTCTGGAGATTACCAGGTTCCAATCCCATTTACGGGCAAAGTGTGAATCGGTTGATAGCATTTCTGTCTACTGAAATATCAAACAGTGATTCTCATCTCTCATCAACATACACCACCCCAGCCTCAGCACGCCCGAATGTGTTTGTTCATCATTAATTCTCATTTTCTTCAATCATTAATATCAAAAAGGGAACCATCATACGGACTGTTCAGGCCACCCACTCTCTCACTATTCCAATACGATTGATATCAGAACTGCACACAAAACTGTTGCTGCAGCCCAGCCGGTGTTACGGACAGTTTTGGCAATGCCTCCCTTGTCTCTGTCTCGGCTGTTGAAGTGAAGTATCCCATATGTCTTCACACAGATATTTTTAGTCGACCTTTGTAGAAATCATTCTTCAGATTAGTAAGATTGCTATAATCCAGGAGAACAATTTCAATTCCTGCTTTATGTCCTTTCCCAAAATTGTACTCAGATAAAACGAATTATGAGCAGGAGAAACCCGACGTTCACCCAAAAGCACGCGGTTAGCAAGCCGACGATGCTTGCAATGACTCAATCAAGAACAGTGTACTCACTGCTGAGTTTCCAATCGGTTGCACTGAATGGACTTCTGTGACCTTCATTCGTTTGATGCAATGATTGCCCAGTAGATATAGAAGTCCTCACATCTCTTTTATTTTACTGTGTTGTTACAGTCATCGAGTCTTGGAGTGCTACAGCGCGGAGACATGTCCTCTGGCCCAAACCGCATCATGCTGTGTAAAATGTTCATCCATGCTAACTCCATTTCCTTGCAATTGTCCATGTAAACCTTGCCTATCGATGTACTTGTCCAAATGCACTTTAAATGTTGTTAAACTCAGCGACATCCACACGAATTTCATTCCAGAGGCACACCAACATCTGTGTGACAAAAGAATTCCCTCAGGGTCCATTTTCTTCTTTACCCTCTTATCTTAAACTGATACCCTCTCGTCCTCAGTTCCTAATTATTGTTTTGCATTACTCAGACATGAGCGAATTCATTTGCTCTTCTCCCCCATCTGATTATTTCAGGTTTTAAATTGCATTGCCACAGCTGAGGCAGGGCGTTTGCAATTCTTTAGCTCAATCCAAATTAAATCAAACAGCCCTCTTTGGAACTGCAGTTTCTGACTACGACTAATCCTGCTCTGCTCTTGATTTTTCACAATTGTCCGCTTGCTTTTGAAGAAACTGTTTTTTTTTAACAAGATGTGTCGTCCAGTCATTGTTCTCTCTTTTATCTAGGATTTGTCTAAACATTTGGGGACATCTGGGTAGCGACTATAGCGGCTGGCGGAATGTTGCGAACCACATTTCTGGGTGAACTGAACAAACGGATGGCTCGATAAGGACTGTATCATATGCTTCTTCAAGGGACGATCTGACCTTCTGAAAGAATGTGATGTTACAGTTCGTAATATTTCAAACATAGAACAATACAGCGCAGAACACCCTTCAGCCCTCGATGTTGCACCGACCTGTGAACTATTCTTAGTTCGCCCTCTGCACTATCTCAAAATCATTCAAGTGCTTATCTAAGGTTTGCATAAATCTCCCAAATGTGGCTAAACCCAAGGAATAACTTTTGCTGCAACGAGATTAGAGTCCACTGTGAGGGTCGGGGGGCTGGGGCGTAGAATTTCCAAGCCTGCATTCCAAGCCTGACGACGTGATGATCATTCCAGCGACTGTTCAGAGAGCAGGGCAGGACTGGCAGCTAAACTGTCCAGCATTTGGATAGTTCAGGCAAGATACAGAGCGACTTTAAAGGGTGGCATAATTATGCTAATTATGAAGGAGAATGTCACTTTGTTGTAAGAGAGGATATCTTGCAGGCCTTATCCAACAACCTATGTGGTATAACTCAGAAATAAGAAAGTTGCGATTCCAGTAGGATTACATTATAGGCTTCCCAATAACCAAAGGAAGATAAAGGAACAGATACACAAGTGGATCATTGAAAGCTGTAAAAAAACAGCGTTGCTATCGTGTGTGATTGTAACTTTCCTTCTATTGACTGGGACACTCTTAGTGCCAGGGATTTTGAAGGGACAGTGTTTGATAGTTCCATTTGCGGTGCAGAAACTGATGGAGAATGGATTGGCTCTTGATACAGCATGTAGGTTTTCGGATTGAGTAAGAGGCCACACTCGACCTGGTATTGGAGAATGAACCGAACCAAGTGATCAGTAGGAAAACATTTCAATAGCAATGATCATAATCTGTAAGTTTTAAATAAATAATGGACAACGATAAGACTGATCCACGGATAAAAGTACTAAATTTTGGGAAAGCTGTCGACAACTGAATTAGATGAAAGTCGAGGAATTACATTGGGGCAGCTGGTGAAGGTATGTACACATTAGAAAGTGCTGTATATTTTGAAGGCCAATTGACTCATTTGAGGATGAATGAAGAAGACAGCCAGACGTCCAGGGAGACAAAAGATATTGAAAGACTCGTGTTAAAAAATGAAACGAAAGGTACAGAAGGTGCAGTAAGCTAAAACATGACCGCTGAGGGATAGACTAAAATCAGGAAGGAAATTAGGATGTCTGAAATGGTTAATGGAATGTTCTTAGCCATTCAAATTAAGGGGAAATGCAAGAGGTTATTTTCATATGTTAAGAGCAAAAGGGAAGCGAGGGAAAGGGCGGATCCACTCAAGGCCAAAGGAGTGAATATATGCACAAAGCCAGAAAGATGAATTATTTCACGACAGTGTACATTGCCTCGGTATCGAACAACGAGAACAAAATGTGTGGTGGTAACATTAGCGATTGGGTATGTTGACTTCCTGGAGCATGTCGATATTATGAAAGGGGAGATATCAAGGCTCTTCAAAAACAATAAGGCAGATAGGTCGCCTAGAACTGATGGAACCTATCGTCGGATGTTGCGGGGGCAAAGGGGGAGAGATTGCTGGAACCATTAGAAGTATATTTTCATATGCTTTAGATGAAGGCGAAACCCCTGAAGTTTGATTATAAGATAGGACAATGGCGTACCACATTCTTTCCTTCCTTGGTCGAAGTATTGAACGTAAACAACGGGAAGTCATGTTATATTTGCATAAAACCTTAGTTCAGCCAAGTATTGATTTCGTGTGTACTTCTAGTCGCCTCACTATAGCATCGATGTGAAGATTCTGTATAGGATGCGGAAGATGTTTTGAAAGATTGGATTGAATTAGCTATAAGAATAGTTTGGAGAAATGTAGATTTTTTTGGACAAAAGCATTTAAGTCTGAGGGGCAACCTAATGGAAGTGAATAAAATGATGAGAGGAGTGGATAGGGTGGATAGTCAAAGTGTTTTTCAGTGTGAAAATGTCACGTAGGGGTGGCATAGATTTGTACTAACATGGGGCAAGATTTGAAAACCCTTGTGAGACGATTTCTTCACACAGACGATGGTAGGTGCCCGGAAGGCACTGGCAGTGGGGCTAATAGAGTAAGGTATGATAGCAAGTTTGAAGAGGCGTTTAGACAGACACAAGAATAGTGAATGAAAAATTAAACTAATACTGCATTTAGATATTGGCTCCCATCTTGTGAAATCTGTTTGGATTATGTTGACACATACCAAGACTCAGAAATAAAAGTTGATCTGCAAGGTCATTGCAGGGAGCGACATTAAACTCGAAATTAAAAGGGAGAGGAGTGCAAATAAAAGCATTATCTATAATCGTCGATCACTTGAATCTGCGTACGCATTGGGGAAATCAACCACGATAGAGGAGGAGTTACTGGAGTTGAAATGAGTTGGTTTCCATAACCAAAATGTTGAGTCCTCGAACAGAAAACAGGCTAAAGCAGGATGGGAACTGGATAATGAGAATGAACAAAGAACAATATCGTTTTCTGAAGACGCTTGAGAATTAATGGCAGTAATATGATGAATATGATGGAGAGTGATGTACGTTACTCTGCGACAAATGTCCTGATCTCATTGGACGTAAGTACAACGATATGAGGCGCAAGACAGCTGTGTTAGATTGTGAAACATTACCGAAAAGATTCCATGTAATAACAACAGAATACATTATAGCAGCGCAAGGATAAACTGCAACATCATTACTTGCATGATAACAAAACATGGCAGAACCAAGATTTCCAAGAGAAAATAGAATTAGCACCAATCAAAAGGAAGTGGCATACATATTGCCTGGCATAGGACAATGGACCGGAGAAGTCCAAAAAAATCAGAATAATTCAAAGAGGGGAGGAGGTTGATTTGGGATGGATCCATCATGACTAACTGTTTGATTAACTGGAGGATTGGATAATCAGTGTAAAGTGGCATTGAACCCTACCCGTGAAGTACTGGTTGATCCATGTGATCGGGTATTGTTCCATTGAGGGCCGATGGAGGAAAGTATTTGGTGGGGAGAAAGGTTTGCATGGAGGGTGTGCAGGACCTGAGAAAAGGAAGGATCGGTGACCTAAAGGGCAGAGGGCATTGCACGCCGTTTGGTATCAAGGCCTGGGCGTCCCATGAGGATTTTGGGAGACAAATACAGAAGAATTTTTTCGCTGCATGGGATTTCTTTCCCTGCCATTCTCTTGCTCTGCCTTTCACTCTGTTTCTGCTCTTTGATTTTTTCTCACTGAATCTGGACTTTCGCTCTACTATGTCTGTTCTTCTCTGTCTCACTCTCCCTTTCCCCGACCTCACTCTTCCTCCTTTCCAAATTTTCTGCCTTTACCTTCTCACACGGTCTCTGTGTAGGATCTTTCACCTCACTTCCTTCTTTGTCCCGGGGAGCGTGGTCAACGTGTGGAGATGCATAGGTGTTTTTACATGCAGTGAATAAGGCGTCGCAAAATTGTGATCGTGGAGAAGATTTGCAGAGAAGGCCAATGAGGTAAAGAGGGTATCATGCAAGATCTAGAAGCAATAACGTTTTGGGATGGGCAAAACATTTGGGGTGGAAAATTCATGGAAAACTTTAGGAAGGATGCAAAATATTTTGGCGTGACATTTCTTGAGCAAACATAATCTGGCAAGGTGCAAAGTTTCAGGATGTGACAACAAACGATGGATCTAAAACAAGGATAACAATATTTGAGATTTCAAAGTCTTCCTGTATAAATAGTTTTGCGTTGATTGAAAAATCACGGGACTACAATATCTAGACCCAAGGAAGCCTAAATATATGAGGGAAAAGTGGGCCATGCCACCAGTACTTCATTCGGAGGTTCACTTACAATGTTTTCTAGCATGTTGACGAAAACTCTGAACCGGACCTTCCAGCTCAGCATCCAAAACCTCAACCTGGGCTACAAATACTCTGAAACCTCCTTAACATAAAGTCAAAGATAGCTTGTGGGCTCGTGGAGTGTGAGGAAATTAAGGAAGTTACACAGGGAGGGAAAATACACAGATGAAGATGAGTAGTGTTTGAGATGGGAAGAATGAGTGGCATAAATTGTGTGGGAGTTTAACTAACTTTGTACGGGGGTCTGCGAAATCTCGGGGAATGCAAACATATGTGACCTAAAAATTTGGAGGGGCACGGTTTCCCTGATTCTCTATCGGTCTGTCTTTCTCTCTTCCATTCTCTCTCTCTCTCTCGTTCTTGTTTTCCCTTCCTTTCCCAGCCCTTCTGTTTCCCTGAATGTTCTTTTCGTGGTTTTATCTCTTTTGTCTTCAATCTCTCTGGTTCGAATAACTGAGGGAGGATGCATAATATTTGATGAGTGCAAAATTGGAGCGTTAATGCTTGCGGTTGAGGGGCAAAACGGAGGGCAAAATATTTTGAGTGAGGAAAAATGGTTGTGGGTTCAATAGTTGAGAGAATAAAACATTGATTAAGAGACCTGAAGGCAGGTCGAAAATATTGAAGGGTTTTCAGCGCCAGAGATGTGAGATACACATCTTGTTGAAGTGGGAGGTGCCACAATGGTTGTGTGGATTCAACTTTTTGAAGAGTCACAAATTCTGTGGTGTGCCCAATACTTGGGAATTTGAAAAATGGAGATGCAGAATTGAAAGTTCAGAACTTTTGAAATGAAACTTCAGAGGGAAAACGTGGGATTGAAAAATGGGGAAGGTGTGGCAGCACCAAATTTGGGGTGTGTGCAAAGTAGAGGTTTCATTTAATGGGTTTCGTAATCGTTGGTGGGAAAGTAAAATTCGGTGGTTGAGTGCCAAATTTGGGCACACTTCATTTTTGCAGGATGAAGCAAATTATGCTTGAGAGAGTCTGATGGATGTGTAATAATTCGGGGTGCAATATTTGGGGGTCATGAAACCAAGTAGAGCAAGTAACGGGTGGTACATACGTCAGGGATGCAGTGGACAAATGCGTTGTTGCCTGCAAAAAAAGGAGCGAAAATGTCGTTTTGTGGGTAGTGCAAAAATTGGGCGCAGTTAAACCTGGAGGATTGTGTAAATTTGAGGGTCCGCTAAACGGAGTGAATAGGGGCTGCAAACACCGATGGGGTGGAAAAAAGTACATGTGGCACAGCACAATGTGTGCGAATGCAACCTATTTGTGGGAAATACTTAAGGGAGCACAAAATAGAAGGATTCGCATAAAATTGGGAAGATGGCCATAAATATGAGCATGTACTGAAATAGTGGTCTGGAATATTTCGGATTCAAAAAATTGGGCAGAAGACAGCAGCGAATTTGCATAAGGCAGCATAATTTGTTCGAACCTTCCGCAATATTGGGTCGCACAAAATGTCGTGGGGTCATGAAAATGGGAGAATGCCACATCAGAGCGCCTACAAAATCATGGAAAAGCTGCATAAAACAGAGAAAAGTTGAGGGAGGGGTGGAGAAAAAGAGTCGGAGGAATAAGAAACCGTCTGGATAGCAAGAAGTCCGTGGGAAAATACGACAGGGAATTGATTGAGAGGAAGAAAGAGAGAGGGAGAAAGGGAGAATAGAAAATGAGGCAGAACGATTGTAAGGCAGGGAAGAAATTGAAGTAGAAGACAGAGACCAGGAAAAGAGTCAGAGTAAAAATATGATGGCGGAGTATGAGGCATGGACAATAACGAGATATGTGATGGATAGAAACATATGTGAGGTAAGAAACACAACAGAGAAAAAAGAGCCAAGAGTTAAGAAAAAGACAGAGGAAAAGTAGGGAAGGAAGTGAAACCAGGATTAAATTTTAAGAAGAGACAGAGAATTATACAGCAGGAGAGAGTGACAAAAAGGGCCGGAAAGAAGAAGCGAGAAAGAGGGTGAGAGGTGGAAAGAAAAGGAAAGAAAAGGAGTTGGAGAAAGAGACACAGGAAGAGACAGTCAGAGAAAGAGAAAGGAAGAAGAGATGGAGAAAGGAAAGTGTATAGACAGAAAATGCAAGACTTTTGAGAGCGCAAGAGAAAGAAAGTGAAAGAAAATGAATAAAGATAATTGGGAAGAAAGAGGAGGGAGTCTGATAGAGTAAAAAGAGAGAGAGGAATGGAAAGAGAGGAAAAGAAAGCGTGAGTGAGAAAGAAAGAGAAGATAAATAAAGAGAGGGAGAAGAAGAGACATTAAAAACAGATGGTGCTGCAGAAAGAGTGAAAAAATCGTGAAGAAAAGGGAGACAGAGAAAGAAACAGAGACAGAGAAAGAACTAGATAGGTATAGACAGAAAGAGAAAGTGAAGAAGAAACGGGTAAAACGAAATAGAGACAAACAAGAATTAACGAAAGTCATGAAGAGACTGGGGTTTTGGGGAGACATAACATTCCACTGAGAGCCAGCTCTCTCGACGGTTTCCCTCACTGCCACCGATCATTCAGGGATATGCCAGGCTCCTTTGGTTTGCTGCAGTCTGACTGGTTCTCTCAGCATTTGACGTGAAAGGATAAAAACTGGCCTAGAGTTTGCAACAATAAGCGCACTCTTTCTCACTCACAAACACAGAGACAAACAATGTCTGATATTAAGCTGCTGGTCAATCCACGTGGCAAAACGGAATTCTGGCTGCGAATACAGCCCGCCAACAACTCATCCAGCCAGGACACTTCCTCCAGTAATGGAAAAAAGCAAGAGGCATGTATTGGAGGTGGGGACGAAGACGAGACGGAGGAGGTATAAGGGAAAAGCAGCAGCTCAATAGATTAGTACAGATTGCATCTGCTTAACTATCTGTGATCCCCATCTCTACGCCCAACCGCCCACCTCACACATGGGCCCCAGACCTGGAATCCAAACAGAGACAAAGCTGCAGATTATTTAGAAAAAGGAGCACAGGCCTCTGCAACAAAGCAACACAAATTTATCCCCATGTCCCCAAAGTACCTATATAGTGGTATGTTCGCCATTATCCATTCTATACAGAGCTGTCCACAGACAAGAAGGACCCTAAATGTGCATTGAGCTATCCTTTAAATTTCGCTTATCGATATACGTAGAACGAGCGTTCACATAGATCAGCATTCACAAGTTCACCTTGATACACCAAGAGCCACGAATTACAGGATGTTCTTTCATTACTCCATTCTTTCCGGTCTGGGATACATATAACACGTGACGGAGTGCCTTATTATCCATAAATCCGTTTCTGTCCCTGTGGTCAATCATTTTTAATTCATTATTTGTTCCTTCCAGCAGTTGCTTGATCTCCTGGATACTAATGCTCCATTCCACAGGCGTTGAAGATCCTTCCGACTTGTTTTTGTCCCGGTAGGTATCTGTCCAGTACTTAAAATTGAAAATGTACCTTGTCGTCACCTAACATGAATCTCTGTCAATTGTTTTTGTTTTCCATTGACCTTTGAACATGCAAGGGCATTTGCTGTACAGACTGAAAACGTCCACTCTAGTCCACAGCTTCGACGTAATATCATTGTTATCAACACTTAATCGCATTTTTCTTTCGATCTGGGCTTCATTCCCAACAGCCTGTGCCCTTCTCGTAAACTAATTCATAAATTTCCGCATTCAAATCAGTGATAATATTATCACAAAACACCTACACTTTTGGAATCACGCCATGCGGCCCATCAGGTCCAGACCGAACCACTGAAGGCCTTTGCAAGCAGACCCACCCCAAATAAGCATACCACAAAAGATCAAAACTGGGCATTTTTTCGACTGTGGAAGGAAGCTAGAACATCCGGGAGACTGCACAAATTCCACAAGATGCTGGAATTGAATACGGGTTCCTGGTGCTGTCAGGCAGCAGTGCTAACCGCTGGGTCAGCATGCAGCTCCAATATCCACGACCTGCAATAATATCATGTTCTCACTTAACTGAAATGTAATAATAGTCTAGTGAATGGCAAACAATGCTGATAGATTGAACTGATTGTATAATCTGACTTCTTCATTGTTTCAGCATCTGATGATCAAAAGTAAGCTATTAATATTGCTGGCCAGCCATCTTATCTTGTTAACTAATCGTTGACTCACTTTCCAGTAGCAAGTGTGCTGTGATTATGATTTTTTGAATGAAGTAAGTATTTTGGGGAGGCGGGGAGGAGAGAATTTTCTGTTCACTTACTCCCTGTTTGATGAATTGGTGTGAAATTATGAATTTAGTCACTCAGTAATTTGTGAGCATTCGAATCAGTGATTATGAAGTTAACCCATACTCTAATGAGGGAAGGTTGAGAAGTTTATGTAAAGCTGCTTCATTGTTAGTTATTCACCTCCTCGACCGAATGTGGGAGATGTGAACGTGTTATTAAAAATGCGTGATTTAGATAAGAAAAGTAAACTTGTCCAGTTTCGCCAGTGCTTGCTGATATTGGATACGATAGCTAAGGTCACATTGTTGCAAACACTGATACAGTTCTTACTTACACCATACGCTATTCGTGCGTTAGGCGTTGTTGGAGAACATAATCTTAGTTTCTGTGCAATTTTTGTGAAGGCAGATTCAACAAATAGAGGTGAAGAATTAAAATGACATCTGGTGAAATGCAGAAAAATCAGAGAAAATTGGAAGAGACTGATGCAAATACCACTGTTGTTACATAAAATTGGAACATTGGATGTTTCGATATTGCTGTGTGGCAAAGGAAGTGTGAGGTATGTTTTCTTTTCATAATTTGAAAGCTGTCGACAGCTCCGCGTTAAACTCTAATATCACAACCAGACTAATCGCAAAATTCTGAGATAGTTCACTGACCCCAGCCTTTGTAACTGCACCCTGAGGTTCCATGGACGTCAATCAGTAAAGATAGACAGCAGCAGCTCCTCCATCAAAACACTCAATATTGGAGCCCCCCCCCCCCCCCAACGATGCGTTCCTAGGCCCCTACTGTACATCCTTCTGCCCATCAGGTCCAGAACGAACCTCTGAAGGCTATCCCACGCAGACACACCCCGAACAAGTATTCCTCAAATGATCAAATCTGGGCATTTTTTCGACTGTGGAAGGAAACAGAACATCTGGGAGACTGTGCAAATTGCACAAGCGACTGGAATTGAATATGTGTTCCTGGTGCTGACAAGCGCCAGTGCTAACAGCTGGGTCACAATGTGCCGCAATATCCACAAACTGCAATGGTAAAATATTCTCATTTGACTGTTATTTGATAATCGTCTAGCCAATGGTAAAAATATTGATAGACTGAATTGATTGTATAATCTGATTTATTAATTCTTTCAGCGTCTGAAACATCCACGACAGTATTGCCAAACAATCGCCATCTCCAATGTGCTGACACCACCATGCTAAGAAGGATATCAAATAACGATTAGGAGTTAGAATGGAGAAGACAGACAGAGGGTTTTGTTAAATGGCGGAGTAATAACAATCTCTCTCTCAGTGTTGGCAAAAGTAATGAAATGATAATTGACTTCCGATAGAAAGAAGGAGAACACACCCCTATCTATATCCACTGGGTGGAATTTGAGAGAGGTGAGAACTTCACGTTCACAGGTGTGACGACAACTGACTATCTTTCCTAGACTTCCGACGTACATTAGACTGTCAAGAAATTGTAAAAACCGTGCATCTTTCTCAGGCAGCTCAAGTAATTTGAAATGTCCATGACGATCCTCTCTAACGTTTACAGGCGCACCATATCGAACATACTGTCCGAGTACACAACAGCCTGGTATGGCAAAAACTTTGTGCAGAACCTTAAGAATCGTCAGAAGTTCGTATACATAGCCGACACCATCACAGAAGCCAATATCCCATTCATGGGCTCTACTTAAACAGTCCTGTTGCCGCGGAAATGTTACAAATACCATCAAACACCCAACCCACTCTGCAATGCTCTGCGACAACCGTTTCTGTCAGAATGGAGATTCAGAAGGTTGAATACACACACCGACAAGTTCAGGTACAGCTTCTTCACTCTCGTTCTAAGATCTATGAATGGAGTCTCTAACGACAATTTTCTTAAATGTTGATCTTACCTCGTGAATGCTTTGTGTGTCATAAACTGCATGGCTTACTCCATCCAGTTTCTTTTTCACCCCATCATCTGCATGCCCTTGATTACTGTGATCTGCTGCGACTGTTCTCAAACAAATCTTTTCACTGTATTTAGTTATGCAGGATAATAGATCAAGTCAAATTAAATCGTAGAGTGTCCAGAATTAAGGGGAATAATACTGTGGTATTGCAATGCAAAACCCCGGCACATTTTCAGAAATAAAAAGAAAGCTCAAATACAAGGTACTTGCAATTGAGCGTAAACAACTGACAGAACATGTAGCAACCTATAACGGAAGTCGCTGTTCTGTTATTGCAGTACCTTCACTTTAATTTCAGACTGGCAAGGGCTGTAAATCAATTAAATGTGAAAACAACTGTCAATCAAACAATTCAGGGCAGGGCCATAAGAAAAAGGGCAATTCTGTATTCATTGAGAGTAGTGATGTCCAAGAATCAATTGGGGAGTGAGTAGTGTTCATTATGTTTAGCAGGACCTCGTAAATGACAATAATTAGATCTGTTCCTGGCATTGCCAAAAAGCAACATTTTACATGTAAGGGAGGCTTCAGTTTTCTCGAATTGGGATCAGTTTCAATTACAAGGGGGCACGGCTTCAAGCTAAGAAGAGGACAATTTAAGGGAGATGTTCGTGGCAAGTGTTCTTTTTTCACGCAAAGACTGGTAAGAGTCGAACATTCAGCTTAATTGTCATCCATGTTCAATCATAGGGTGATCAGAACGTTTCAGTTTCTACAATCAATTAGTATGATATTATGTGCCTGATTATTTCAGATGCCATAAAGAAACATATAACTTTCACCTGGAATATACATAAGGCACGCCCAGTAAAATAATCATTAATCATGAAATCACCCGTTGAATTTAGAGTAAGTGAAAATGAACTCAATTTACATCAGCGAATAGTTTAGTGACCATAACCACATGAAATTTAACAGAAGACGAACTTTAGGCCGTTTTATAATTCCAGCTATATCAGGAGATGTAGCGTTAGCTTTATTTACCAAGACCTCTATTTTTTTCTCTATTTTTAATGGTAATCTGCAGGTTTCCCATTGAAGTAAAAGAAAATAAAATGGGATAATGCACTCACATTGATTAATCAGAACATTTGTGCATCTTTTTTGAAAACCTGGCTATGTGTTTTCCTGTCTAAATAAATGCTAGTTACAAAAAAGAAACAGTTTGCCACAGTATCAGAGAATGGTTCTTTTCATGATTATTGGAAATAAGCTGATGACTAATCTGCTGCAGTCACTTTCACTTATGTGTTGTTTCTGCTTCTTTAATGTGTTAACAACAAAACCAATGAACTTAAGTGAAATGCATCACAGTGACACGCCCTTTGGTCCTCCAAGCCTGTGCTGATCACAATGCAACAATAAAATAAAAACAAACCTTCTGCCCTTATTCGGTCTCTATCCCTCTACTCCATCCCCAGTCATATCAACATCCACATTACTCATATATATTGCCAACCAAGATCTGCTTCCACTGCCTGTTCTGGCAGAGTGATTAGGTTACGACCATTTTCTGTTTCCAACAGGCCAATCTCTTAAACTTCCCCCCTCACCTTGAATCTAAACCCCTTGTAATTGAAACTGTGCTCGTGTACCTAGAAGACTGAAGCCTCTCCAAATTCGTCACTTCCGACTTGATGGCAATACCAGCAACAGATCTATTATCTGTAACTTTCACTATCCACCTGGAAAGAATTAACATTATTCACTCCCCAGTTGCATTACTGGCCAACATATGTCGGTACGCATTCAGAACTGTTCTGTTTCTAAACCAAGGTACTACAAAAGGAGAACAGTGCGTGTAGTTGTAGGATGGTGCAAGTGTTGTCATTTCTTTCCATTATATTGCTAGTACCTTGAGTTTGATCTTTCTTTTATTCCTGAACGTGTACCGTCATTTTGCATCTTATTACCACAGTATTATTCCACTTTCTTTTGGAAAATCTATGATTTGATTCGACTCGCTTTGATTTATTGTCCTGTACAACTAGGTGCAGTGAAAAGATTCGTTTGTGGTCAGTACAAGCAGATCATAGTTATCAAGGACATGCAGATGGTAGGGTGAACCGTATCTGGACAGAGTAAGCCACACAGTTTACAACACACAAAACCTACACGAGGCAAGATCAACATCGAAATACTACGCACAAATAACCGCAGACTGGACACAGAATTCTGGTGGGTGTCAAGAATTCAGATGGGAGGTGACTGATTCAAGGAGGTGAGGACAGAATCGAAACAGGACGAGATTATTTCGAAGGGGCTAGAGAATGCTGAGAAGATGGGTCGGTAGGGTAATTGGGCATTGGATCTTAGGGAGTAGGTAGAGCCAGGCAGTGCGAGGTTGAGGCACAATTAACTTGGAGGCGGTGGAAGGGAGATCACCATCTGCAATAAGTGCACAAACGGGATGCGCAGTTTTGGCCTGATGGATCAGTGTGGAGTCGTGTTCAAAGGGGAGGTAGGATGTGTTATTGGAGAGTAAGCGTTCAGCCTCTGCGAAATATAGATGCCTTCTCCAGACTACCATCTATGTTAGAGGATGTGATGGTTAACCAGGGGTAGTTGTGGAGCGAGTAGAGTGCTGCATGTTTGGAGGAGATGAATATTGAGTCGATTCGGGTGGTGGAGAAAGTAAGGCTGTTGACAGTCTGCAAGGTAGAAGTCTGGGACGGGTACAAGGCCTTCAGGTGGTGATCAGATGGAGAAAGAAGGTTGGAAGCGGGAGATGGCGTCCTCCGAGGGAGGTTCGGAGGCTTTGGCAAAGAAGAAAACATAGAAAAAGAGGGCGAGAAAGAAGCGCTCCACGTCGAGACGGGTCCTGAATTCGTTGAAGTGGATATCAGGGGTATGAATGCGAGTTTTCTCTTGAGGACAGACAGCTGGGCCCTAGAGAATTCAAGGTTGGGTGGACAGCGAATTAGGTTGAGGGGCTCGCAGTGGCGTTTAGGAAAAGAGGATTGAGAGTGCGGTGGGTTGCAGAGTTGTAATGGCGCTGGGTGGATGAGGTGAAGATGGAGATGTAAAGAGGCAAAGTGTATTGTGGGGGTGGAATGGGTGAGGAGGGAGGGCTGGTGTGCTGGCTGGCTGTAGGTAGGCTGTAGGACACAGGCATGTCCCTGAGAATTGTAGACCGAGAAGTACTTGCACAGTGGACAAAGCCAGATTTGGAGGTGGAAGCTGGAGGAACTTCGAATCTGGTTGGAGTGCTGTTTTCAGCAGAATCAGGGGCAGTGTTGTCCGAGAGGTCTGGAGCAGAGACAGAGGTTTTGAGTGAGAATTTGGGGGTCCTAGAAAGTGGTTTGATGGCCTGGGTAACAAACCGGAAGGAGATTCTGACCCGGAAGTAGCTTTGGACTGGACAGACCCAGTGTTGGATGTAGTCTCCACATGGATAATAGTCACAGCACCAATGTGGGGCTGGCATGGAGGCGGCCGGAACCAGGGCACAAATTTCGAACAGCGAGCAAGTTCTGTGACTGGAGGCGAGTGGAGCAGTGTTTCCTAAACTTCAGATTTTTTTTTCCGATTGGAAGTGTTTGGAGCAGACATGTGGAGGACTTCTACTATTCCACATTCAATGGAAAATCCAGCAGTTAAACAAATGGAGGCATCTCATATATTCATAGCTTGCACGGCTTAGGTTGACAACCGTAATTTCCAAAAAGAAAGTCGCTTTGTATTAAGCCATCATGTAAAATTCAATGCATTATGATCACTATTTCTAAAAAAAACTTCTTAACTGCAAGGTTTTCAAGGACTGGTAATACAAACCGTCTCATACACGCTGATGAAAACCATTTTTAGAGCTTTAACACTCACCTAGGTAAACATCGTTTAGATATAACTTGACGCTGTCCATTATTGCTGCAAGACCCACAAAAGTGGTTTGTCAAATTTCCTCTTTTATAATATGACCATCATTGGTATTTCAATTTTAACTTTGGCACATACCTCCCATCAACATTTGCTTTTCCTTGCTGTTTCTAAGCGCCACGTTTGCAGATTCTGTAGAACCTGAGAGATGTAGCCACTGGGGAGTTGAATGTCAGATTTAGCCAAGGTGAGGCGAATCTGGCGTTATCGGATCATCCCGTCACATTATTCGTTCTTATTCTGTGTCATTGTGACATTTTCACCAGATTTCCCATTATGCTGATGGAGTAGAGAAAGACAAAGGTCTTTGTCCACTGCTATGCCTTTCTCCAGATAGCTGAGCCTGCTGTGACCTGAGTAGGAACCTTAGAGCAGGTTGGAGAAGTGTTGCTGTTGCTGTTCGGCTTCTTTGTGTGATCACATCCGAAGGAGTGTGCACACATTTAGTCTCCTCACTGAAGCAAGGATATCGTTACTTCGGAAACTGCTCAGAGATTGGTCCCTCAACTCATTCCTGCAAAGTAGATTTTGGCTTACTGTGAGAGGTAATTTCGGTTTAAACTTTAAGATGTGCCTGGACCACAGACTGATCTATAATAAAAGACAAAACTTTTGTTTCTTTTCTAAAACATTTTGTATACTCAAAAGTAGAATAGTTTAAATTGTGCAGAATGCTGACAATTTGTGAGCAGAGTAAAAACAAACAGGCCCTTGATTGATGAAACCATTAACACAGGCAGGGAAGGAGGAGTCCTTGACTGATAAAGGCTGCAAGACAGGGAAACGACTCGAGAGACATCTGCTACAGATTGATACAGAGACATCTGCTACAGCACAGAGAAGAATAAGTCTTTGACTGATAAGACTACAGGGAGAGAAAAATAACACCTCTAGGGTCTGGAGACATTTGTTGCAGACTTTGTGATAAGGATGCAAGTTGGAGAATAATGATGTTTTTAAGAATGTGAACCTCATGGCTCATTAAGAGCCAGGAAGGGGAGGGTCTGGAGACATTTGTTGCAGACTTTGTGATAAGGATACAAGTTGGAGAATAATGATGTTTTTAAGAATGTGAACCTCATGGCTTGTTAGAGCCAAGGAGGGGAGGGATTTGTACTGTATATAATGAGAAACTTTGTAAGCCTCAGCGCGCCTTTTACTCAGAAGGGTGCCCGACTCTGCAGACTTGCTAATAAAACTTTGTTTTCCTGAATTTGTCTAGAGCGATTATTAAGAAGCGATTTTCGTTTCTAACAACTTGGGGGCTCGTTGTCCGGGATCAACACTCCGGCCGCGGGGGGAGCTGAGGAAGGACATCGGAGAAGGTGCACCCTGCTGATTTCAGCAGTCCCTGATTCCTTGCTTGTCGCCCCGCGCGGCTTGAGCGAGTGATATCCGGGAGGCTCAGGAAAACAAAGGAGGGGTGTAGCCGAGGCAGTGGGGACGGTTAACGATCGAGTAATTTCGGTGCACCGAACCCAGGTAAGAAAAACTTGCGGGGACCGTGTTTCCGGACGCCTGGGGACCTACGGGGTGCCTGTGGATTTTTCTACAGAGACGTAGGACTCAGGTATCTAGAGACCGGGGCTTGCCTGTGAGGGATTTTGCAGAGACCGTGTTTGAGGAGGAACGTGTACCTACGGGGTGCCTGTGATCTGTGTCACAGAGACGTAGGACACAGGAATCCAAAGACCGGGGGTGCCTGCAAAGGAACCTGGGCGATCACGGGACTGAAGGTCCGGGAATTGGCTAAATTGTGATAGATTATCACGGGAAAATTACGAAGTCCTCGGCAATGGTAAATAACGGATCCAAGGCGAGTAAGGGAAAGGTAGGCTTGAACAGAGACAATGACAAATACCCCGGGGTACCTGACAATAGTCCGTTAGGAAGAATGTTAAATAATTGGGATCAGGGTGGGAGAAAAGGAAAATCTAAAAGGAAGATGGTAAAATACTGTCAAAAGTGGTCCCAGAAACCTATTCAGGGCGACTCAGTGTGGTGGCCTAGATTCGGTACTGACGAAGACTGGGTCCGGCAAACTCTCATTTTATATGTCAATTCAAAACCTGATGTTAATCTGGAAGAAAGGGATTATGCCCTTTGTTGGCTACCGGTTACGATATCTTGCCAAATGCAAGTAACTAATGAAGACTCGAAAGGGCAGAAAGAATGGGATCCTTTAGATCACTTACCGCCGCCCTACGTGACACCATCTGCCCCACAAAATGTTCCTCCGGGTGACGACGAGTCAGGGGAAGGGGAAGAAAATGGGGAGGAATCACAGGCTACCTCAGGGGTACAGACCAGATCTCAAGCTGGAAGGGGTCACAGACAAAACCCTGTCTCGATTGCAAGAATGAATCCACTCCGGGAAGTGCCCATGGGGGGCGAGGAAGGAAGGACGGGATATGTAGACGTTCCCTTAACGAGTACTGAAGTACGGAATTTCAGGAGGGAGATGAAGGGTCTACTAGAGGACCCCATGGGACTTGCTGAACAATTGGATCAGTTCTTGGGTCCGAATACTTACACGTGGGAAGAGATGTATTTCATCATGAAAACATTGTTCTCTAGCCAGGAGCGTCAGATGATACGACAAGCTGCGCTGTTGGTCTGGGAGAAAGAGGGGGGAGAAGGAGGGGAGCAGAAGTTTCCCCTCACCGACCCCGAGTGGAATAAGAACACGGAGGAAGGACGGCGAAACATGAGGGACATGCGGGAATATTGGATAAAAGGAATAAGACAGGCAGCCCCGAAGGGGCACAATTTTACCAAGGCCTTTGGTAATCATCAAAACCCGGAGGAAACCCCTACGGACTTCCTAGACAGGATCAGGAAGAACTTGCAGCAGTTCGCTGGGGTGGACCCTGAGACGGACGTGGGACAACAACTCATACGGGTAGAGTTTGTATCAAAAGCCTGGCCGGACATACGCAAGAAGTTAGAGAAAATGGATGATTGGGATAGTAAATCTCTAAGTGAACTACTACGGGAGGCGCAAAAGGTGTTTGTGAGAAGGGACGATGAGAAGCAAAAGAAGGCGACAAAGATAATGATGCAAGCGGTGCAACAAATGACAGCTGGAAGAAGGGAAAAGGGGAAGCCGTGGCAGAAACAGGAGAAGGGAGAGTCGTGGCAAGAGCAGAGGAAAAGAGAACCATGGCCGGAACAAAGGAAGAGTGGAGGAACGCGAGACCGCGACAGGGAAACGAAGAGGATACTCAGATGTTACTACTGTAATGAAGAGGGACATTTTAAACGGGAGTGCCCCCGCTACAAGCGGGAGGTGCGGTCGTACGCACTGATGGAGGAAGATTAGGGAGGTCGGGGGTTCCTACCCTTGGGGCAAAAGGACTATCGACAGGAACCCCTGGTAAACTTGAAAGTAGGGCCCCAAGGATCGGAGATCACATTTATGGTGGACTTGGGAGCCGAAAGATCAAGAATAATCCAAATACCCCCCGGCACCCGAGCAGGAGGAACAGTTATGGGGGTATCTGGAATTGGAGGACAGAAATTACAAGTCCCAGTGGTGGAGGATGTGGAAATTGGATATGAAAACAGAACTACTAAACGAGACCTCCTTCTATTGCCATCGGCGGGGTTTAATTTGTTAGGAAGAGACTTGCAGGTCAAACTAGGGATCGGAACGGTACCAAGTAACGGGGAAATAGTGGTAAGGTTGTTCGCCCTCACCGAAGAAGATGATCAACAAATAGACCCGGAAGTATGGTACCGAGAGGGGAACAGAGGGGGCCTAAACATCAAACCTCTCCAAATCACCATGTTACCAGGAAAAGGCCCGGTAAGAAGGAAACAGTACCCGATTGCTATGGAAGGACAGGAACTGTACATCGACGGGTCCTCCCGGTGCATCAGCGGCGTACGGTACAGTGGCTATGCTGTCGTAGATGGCGCAACGAAACAGACGATCGAGTCCGGACGACTGCCCGGGAAGTGGTCAGCCCAATCCTGTGAGTTGTACGCCCTCCAGAGGGCCATGAAGTTGTTGGAGGGGAAGGTGGGAACCATATATACTGACTCAAAGTATGCATACGGGATCGTTCATACTTTCGGGAAAATCTGGAAAGAGCGAGGATTGATAACTTCCCGGGGAAAAGAATTAGCTCACGAACAAATGATCAGCCTAACGTTGGAAGCCCTGGCGTTACCTACAGAACTCGCAGTAGTCCATGTACCCGGCCACCAGAAGGGGTCGACACCGGAAGCGGTGGGAAACCGGCTGGCAGATGAGGAAGCCAAGCGGGCAGCGGTCGAAAAATCCGTCCAATTGTTAACGTTAATACCGTTGAGGGAAGGGCTCGCTAAACAACCCGTCTTCACCCAGGGGGAGATTGATAAAATGGATCAATTGGGTGCCCGGCTAGATACTAACGGGAAGTGGACAGTTCCTGACGGGAGACAAGTACTGAACAAACAGATCACCCGGGGTATTCTGCACCGATGACACCATCAAACCCACTGGGGGGTGCAAGCCATGTGTGATACGATCCTGAGAGACTATGTATGCAGGGGGATATACACATTAGCCCAACAGGAGGTAGTCGGATGCCCCACTTGCCGGCGTATTAACAAGAAAGCCATGCGTTCTATGCCAGCTGGTGGTCAGCCCCTCGCAATTAGGCCATTCCAGAGGATCCAAGTTGACTTTACAGAATTGCCCCCAGTACAGCGATGGAAATATCTGCTAGTAATAGTAGACCATTTCACTCACTGGGTAGAGGCTTTCCCAACTGCCAAAGCCGATGCACCAACCGTGGCCCGACTGTTGTTAGAGAATATAATCCCGAGATATGACATAATGGAATCTATCGACTCTGACTGTGGGACGCATTTTATTTCTAAGCTACACCATTTGATCTGTACTGCCCTGGGTATCCAATGGAAATTCCATGCACCCTGGCATCCTCAGAGTTCGGGTCGGGTTGAGAGAATGAATGGCACGCTCAAGACCCAATTGACTAAGCTGGTGTTAGAAACTAAGTTACCTTGGCCGAAGTGCCTTCCCATTGCCCTATTGAGGATACGTACGGCCCCCCGCCGAGATGTCGGGGTTTCCCCTTATGAAATGCTGTTCGGATTACCATATTGGAGGAAGGTTGATGGATGTCCCACTCTACAAGGGGGAGATGTATTTGTCAGAAACTATTTACTGGCCTTATCCCGTTCTTTTGCAGAACTCCGGAGGAAAGGTCTCCTGGCTCAGACTCCGCCGCTCGACTTCCTCCTGCATCAGGTGGAGCCCGGAGATTGGGTACTTGTTAAGACCTGGAAGGCCGAAAAGCTCCAGCCGCAGTGGGAAGGACCGTTCCTGGTTCTGTTAACAACTGAAGCAGCTGTTCGGACAAAAGAAAAAGGGTGGGTCCACGCATCAAGGATAAAGGGGCCTGTTCCATCTGAAGGAGAAAGCACTTGGACATGCGAGCAAGAGGACAAGCCGTTGGTGGTAAAACTGAAAAGACAGCAATAATGAACTCTACTTGGACTGTATTGGTGTGGATATTGATCAATTTATTCCTGTATGTGGGGGAGGGTGAGGGAAGATGTGACAAATGTCGACCTACAGTAAGACTTGGGATTCGAATCTACTCGGGAACATTGTGTCCCATTCCTATGTGGACGATTGGTGTTACGATGTGAGTGCACGCCATGAATGTTGGGAGGGTGGAAGACCCTATTATCAGGTATATAATAAAGGATACGGTGGCAAAATCCGTGGATGCCCTATAAATGACCGCTGGGTGTGTATTAGCAAAACTGGGAGGTGGGACCTATCCTCCGTGTTGCGCAGGGAACAGGTTGACAGAGTCAAGGAGACCAAGATACAGATCACTGATCGGGGGTTGGGGAAAGAGCAAGACCGTCAGGGAACGGTCGTGCTCTCTAAAGTGCCATCGGTATACGAAGAGGTAGAAGGAAAGATTGAACTCCCTGATGTTACACAAAACCTGTTTATTGATCTCACCTCTAGAATAGCCACTGTTTTAAATGTTAGCAATTGCTGGGTTTGTGGGGGGCCGCATATGTCGGAACAATGGCCGTGGACTGGTCAAAGCTTAGACATAGGGGAGTTGCTACAAACCACTTGGACCTGTGTCAACGATAGAAAAAGCCAGGGGTGGAGACTGACAAACAGCCCTGAGGGCCGGTTCTGTATTGAAGGCAAGGGGACAGTGGAGGTAGGGATTAGTCCCTGTCAGAATGTATTGGATGCAACCACGCGAGTATGGTGGCCTGAGGATATTACTTGGTACATTGCAAACCGGGATCATGGAAATTGCGTTCCATTACGTACTGATTCCTCCTCTGACGAGCTGGGGACTGATTACTGGAATTGCAGTGCTCCTAGTCCTTATGAGGGCGTCCCTGGGGTAAAGGAACTGTGGGATGATGTTGTGAGGCAGGGAGGGCCTGCTCCAGATGGCCTATTTTGGATATGCGGTAATCAGGCATACTCCAAACTACCCATGGGATGGGCTGGGGTATGCTTCCTGGGTCTAATACGACCTGCGTTCTTCCTATTACCCCGGAAGGAAGGCAACGATTTGGGAATTAAACTATTTGACTCTCTCCGTAGGTCGCCAAGGGATATCCAAGTCGGTGATTGGGGGGATGAGTGGCCACCGGCCCGGATTATTGAATACTACGGGCCAGCTACATGGGCACAGGACGGATCATGGGGATATCGTACTCCTATCTATATGTTAAATCGAATTATCAGGCTCCAAGCAGTCGTAGAGGTTATTACTAACCGGACTGCCCTGGCCCTGGAGCTGCTGGCTATGCAGCAGGATCAGATGAGGGCTGCTATATATCAAAACCGACTTGCCTTGGATTATCTGTTGGCCTCGGAGGGGGGCGTGTGCGGGAAGTTTAACCTGACTAACTGCTGTCTAGAAATTGACGATAATGGTAAAGCGGTTTTGAAAATTTCCGATGAAATTCGGAAATTGGCCCATGTGCCAGTACAATCTTGGCGTCCTCTTAGTGGCATCGGATGGTGGGATGGTTTCCTAGGTGGTAGTTGGTGGCGCACGGCGTTGCTGGTGGTTGGGGGGGGGCATGATTCTTCTTCTCGTATTACCCTGCCTAATCCCCTGTATTCAGTTTTTAATTCAGAAAAATATTTCCCGACTCCAGGCAGTGGTGGTTCCACAACATGGGACGCGTGAACTTAAAGTGATGTTGCTGCGAAAGACCAAGGATTTCCCGGGCCCTTGAGGAGGGGGGGGCTATCTTGGTCAGGCACATCTTAAAAAAAAGAAAAGGGTGGAATTGTGAGAGGTAATTTCGGTTTAAACTTTAAGATGTGCCTGGACCACAGACTGATCTATAATAAAAGACAAAACTTTTGTTTCTTTTCTAAAACATTTTGTATACTCAAAAGTAGAATAGTTTAAATTGTGCAGAATGCTGACAGTTTGTGAGCAGAGTAAAAACAAACAGGCCCTTGATTGATGAAACCATTAACACAGGCAGGGAAGGAGGAGTCCTTGACTGATAAAGGCTGCAAGACAGGGAAACGACTCGAGAGACATCTGCTACAGATTGATACAGAGACATCTGCTACAGCACAGAGAAGAATAAGTCTTTGACTGATAAGACTACAGGGAGAGAAAAATAACACCTCTAGGGTCTGGAGACATTTGTTGCAGACTTTGTGATAAGGATGCAAGTTGGAGAATAATGATGTTTTTAAGAATGTGAACCTCATGGCTCATTAAGAGCCAGGAAGGGGAGGGTCTGGAGACATTTGTTGCAGACTTTGTGATAAGGATACAAGTTGGAGAATAATGATGTTTTTAAGAATGTGAACCTCATGGCTTGTTAGAGCCAAGGAGGGGAGGGATTTGTACTGTATATAATGAGAAACTTTGTAAGCCTCAGCGCGCCTTTTACTCAGAAGGGTGCCCGACTCTGCAGACTTGCTAATAAAACTTTGTTTTCCTGAATTTGTCTAGAGCGATTATTAAGAAGCGATTTTCGTTTCTAACACTTACCAAGAAAGGATGATCATGTTGATCCAATAGCTGTTGGAGTTCACAAGAATGAAATATGGTCTTAATTTTATGTGGAACACCTGACGGAGTCAGAAACAAAAGCCAATTATACAGCAAAAGTGAGAGAATCAGCAGATTAAATAATCAAGAGGAGGTGGAGAGTATTCTAGTGGACATTAACAAGTAGAGTAAATGGATAATAATTAGACAGGTGAAATGTAACATAATATATACCATTTCTTATTCTTCAGGAAGAATGGAAGGCTGGATGTTCCTGCAATGGAGAGGGATTACAGAATTAGTGATGCAATGTATACTTGAGAGTTCACCCTGACACGCTCAGACATCGGAAGTGTTGCTCCATTTCCCAGATGTTCTGTCCTCTGATATTCCCAGTTACCCCAATGCTGTCAGTACACACATGATATTTTGATGTGGTGGGTTGACGGTCGGGAGTGGTAAGGGGAAGGTATTTTCTGAAGTGTATCATGGAAAGGGTCTCTCTCTGAAATGCCGTCTTTTCATTCTACTTGGAGAGCCGAAGAAAATGGGATTGGCTGACTGCTTCTTAATGAAGAGGCTGTGTCTGCTGCCAGGACAGTGTGTATTCACCAACATGTTGGACTGTGCATGGGCACACTGTAACATTAATTAAGTGAGAGGTCATTCTGTTTTTGTACCGGGCCAAGTCTCCAGACCGCACCAGACCAAGTTGGGCTCGTCGTGTTGAAGGAGGTGATGTCGTTCTGTGATCAGCTTGACGTTAGTCAGGGTCCTCTCACACTCTGCTCCTGGATAATGGTCACCTTGGAAAGTTTTGCTTGGAAAATCCTGGGTTGATACAGCGGATCCCTTTCCCCACAAACACTCAGTCCGTCGTTTCTGAGTTTCCCCTCTCTGCATCCTGCGCTCCATTTTTTGTTCATGTTATGGAGCCAGATGCTGTAACTACAGTCCCAATGCACCATCTAAAGTTGTGTTTCCAAATTCTCAGGTCTCCCGGAAAGTCTTAGGCAACTCACAGAACAACCTCCAGCAAACCTGTCCCAGAAGCTCCACTAAATGTTCAATAGCAGGAGACAGCTGCAAGTTAGATTTCTGGACATTTCCAGTAGTACAGGAGGGATTTCCTCGTATTATTGGCCACGCGATCAACAAGTGAGACAAACAAGTGGACAGGCACAGGCCAACCTTCAAAGATGTGAATCAAAGCTGCTGAAACCCCCATGTCCAGCATGGCATCCACGTCCCTTTGGTAATGTGGCAACCAGAACTGTACACAGTATTTCAAAAGTGGTCGAACCAAAGTTTTTTTTTCCAAATCAAACATGACCTGCCAACTCTTGGACTCAATGCCCGATCCGATGAAAGACGTCATGCCGTATGCCATCTTAACCACTTTGTAGAATTGAATACACAGATTCATCTGTACGTCAATATTCCCAGCATTTTCCAATTCACTGTGTAGATCAGTCTTGAACTGGATCTTCCAAAATGGATCACGTTCACTTGCCCGGATTCAACTCTATCTGCCATTTGTCTGCCCAACTCTTCAATCTATCCACATTCTGCTGTATTCTCTGACAATCCCTTTCAATGTGCGTTACTCCTACGTCTGCAAATTGCTAATCAGACCACCGTTTTCTTCCTCAAAAACATTTATGCGTATCACAAACAACAGTGTTATCAGTACGGATCCCTGTAGCACACCATTATCTCCATTTTGAGATCCTACCATTCATTATTATACTCTGTGTCCTGTTGCCCAGCAAGTTCTCTATCCATCTAGCTAGCATACTTTGGATCCCATGCGACTTCATCATCTCCATCAGCCTACCATGGGAAATTTATCCAATGCCTTACAAACGTTCATGTATATGACATGCACAGCCCTTTCCTCACCGATCAACTTTCTCACTTCCTGAAATAATTATATTAAGTTGTTCAGGGATTACCTTCCCTTTACAAAACCATGTCGCCTGTGACTGGTAAGCTCATTTTCTTCCAAATGGAAATAGATCGTAGGTCTCAGTATCTTCTCCAGCAGCTTTCCTACTGTTGACGTCAGGATCACTGAATTATCACTGCTATCCTTCTTATACAGCGAACAACATTAGCAATTTTCCAGTCCTTCGGGACAATGTTCAAGGATGCTGCAATAATATCTGTTTTAAAAGTCCCAGCAATTTCCTATCTCACTTCCCTCAGTAACCTGTCATCGATACCACCCGGATCTGGGGAATTGTGCACCTTAATGCCTTTGCAAATACAAAGCAATTCCTCCAACCATATGCTAACTTGACGTAGAGTAATCAACCAGCTACCCAGGGCGGCACAGTAGCACAGTGGTTAGTTCTGCTTCCTCGCAGAACTCCAGACCCAGATTCAATTTCCGCCTCGGGTGCCTGAGTAGAGTTTGCGCATTGTCTGTGTGGGTTTCCTCTCAGAGGCCAAAGATGTGCAGGTCAGGTGAATTAGCCATGCTAAATTGCCCGTAGTGTTAGGTGAAGGGATGAATGTACTGGTGGGTTGCGCTTCGGTGAGTAGGTGTGGACTTGTTGTGCCGAAGGGCCTGCTTCCACACTGTAAGTAATCTAACCTCAACATCCATCCCATCCCTCTCCTCGGTGAATAACAATGCCAATACTCATTTCCTCTGACTTCACGCACAGTTTTCTTCCTTTGTCCCTGAGTCGGACAACCCTTTCTCTCGATACCCTCTTACGTCTTGTATAGGGATAAAAAATAATTCGGGATTTCCCGTAACACTGTTTGCTAAAGATATGTCACGACCACTTTCAACCCTCTTAATTCCACGTTTCAGGTTATTCCAACATTCCGGAAATTCTTCCAAAGCTTCACCTGTCTTTGTGCCGTCTAGACTGTATGTACGCTTCCTTTCTCCACTTAGCTTGTCTCACAATTTAACCTGTCATCCATGGTTTTTAAGTGGAAAAAAGAATCTCCTAAACTCTGCTCCACCTCTCTTTAAAAGTCTCCCACATATCAAATGTGGATATGCCTTCAAACCGCTGAACCCAGTCAACATTCACCAGCTCCTTCTGTATGTGGTTGAGAATGGCCTTCCTTCCACTAAGCAATTTTATTTTACGACCACTATCATCTTTTTCCATGCTTATTCCAAAACTTGGGAATTGTGATCACTTTTCCCAACGTAATAAACTACTGAAATGTTAATCACTTCGCCAGGGACATTCAATAACATTCAGATTCACGCACATTCAGATCCAGTATGTATCATTCCCGAGTTGGACACTTTACATACTGCTCTAGAAAACCCTCCTGGATACCACTTACAAATTCTTCTCCATCTACACTTCTCACACGAAGTGAATCCCAGTCAATGTTGGGCAAGATAAAATTTCCTGTCACCATCTCCCTGTTGCTGCCACATCTTTCCAGAAACTGTTTACATATTTGGACCTCAATTTACGCTCGCTGTTGGGAGGCCTGGAGTATAACCCAAACATTGTTACCGCACTCTTCCTAATTCTGAGCTCTGCTCTTTTTGCGTTACTGCCGAAGCCTACCACATGCTTTCTTGCAGCACAGCGTGATATACTCTTTAATTAGTAATGCAACGCCTCCTCCCCTTTTAACCCCATCTCTATCCCACCTGAGCCATTTATATCTGATGATATTTTGTTGCCAGTCATGCCCTTCCCTCAACCAAGTTTCAGTTATCGGAATATCATCATACTCCCAAGTACTACTAAGTCCTAAGTTCATATGCCTTACCTACGACACGACTTGCATTGACATAAATAAACCTCAGGCCACCTTTGCGTTCCTCATCTCCTCCCTGTTTTGCGTTCCACTTAGTCAATCTGACTTCATTAAGTTCTATATAGGCTTTAGTTACTACCTCCATACTGTCCACGAATCTCCTCACATGATTCCCATAAACAATGCCACGTTAGTTTAAACCCTCCCCAACAGTATTGGCAAAACCACCGCCAAGGACATTGGTTCTAGTCCAGCCTAGGTGCAGACCGTCCAATTTGTAATTGTCGTTCCTCCCACAGAACTGGTTCCAAGAACCCAAAATCTGAACTCCTCCCTGCTGCACTATCCCTCAAGTCATGCATTTAACCTGCCTATTCTCTCATGTCCATTCTGCATTTGAGAAAGTGTCCTTGAGATGTTGGCGGCGAGCTAACCTATTGTAAAACTGCAGTCTCATCTTCAGTTGTTTTTTGGTCCACAGCGTCCCATGGATGCCCAGGTTTGGAGGTATTCACTTCGTTTGAAATAACTTTTATCGGCTTCAAGAACACCACCAAATTGCCCAAAGTGCTGCACAGCAGCTGCCATAATAAATGTGTTCGGATCCCGAGAATGGGGCAATAGATCAGACATTTCCCCCATCTGCCGTGTATAAAGACATAGAATGAAGGGGTGACAGTGAGTGAGAGAGAGGTGACAGAGGGAGTGAGAGAGAAGGAGAGAGAGAGGGAGAGAGAGAACAGAAAAACATGAGAGAGTGCCAGAGAGAGATGGACAATGATAGTACAGGCTTGCAACATTGACAGCACTTGAACTGGATTTCGTTGCCTGCACATTTCACTGGCACATTCCGACCCTGGGAAAGTGAGTTAGAAAATGATCTCAGCTTCCTTTCACCCCACCATTTCCTCCACAATATCTCTTTGCATCTCTCTCGATCAAACTTTCCAACTGTCGCCATATTTCAGGCAATGTAGTTTCACTTTTCCAAACGGCCTCTTCTGAACTGCATTATTCTTTCTTTCAATGAATCTATCTCGTCTCTCATCCTCTCTTTTATTTACGTCTGTCCCGACCGTTCTCACAATTCTATCGGTCGTTTTCTCACTTCATTCCTTCCTCTCTTTGTTTCTGTCTTTCCTATCTGTCTCCATTTTTACCTCTCAATGCGTAGCTCTGCCTTACTCTGATTTCACCTTCTGTCTCTTCTCTCTCATTCGCTACTTTTCTTGCATCTCTTTCTATCCCTACATGTTTCTACATGTGTTCCAGTGTTGTTTTCTCTTCTTGATCTCCTCCTAATCGTTTGTGTCATTACCATTCTGTCGTCTTCCTTCCCTCACCGTATCTGGCTTGCTTCCTGCTATCTCTCTGCATCTCTCTCTCACCCTGCCGGATTTATTATTCCAGAGTGTTAAACAGTATTGATTCTTCGTTATTTTGTGGAATAAATGCTTCCAAATAGTTCTACCTTCTCGTTTCTCACCATCAGATTTTGACTTAAGTTGCAAGCAATGAGCTGTGACAGAATATGGTACAGGCTGAATGGTTAACTATCCGACCCTCACCAGATTATATCCTAAAGTTTGTAAAATAACGTACGTTGTTTTTTACAGATAATACCTGAAGAGAAGCTTCCCAGAGTCAAACATTTGCCCATTATCGTTGGGAAAATGCCGACTTCCTTTTTCAAGCGATGTGACTGTTCTCGGTGAATCTTGCATTTATAAAGCGACCCATTTAACCCGGTCTTGTTCACTAGTTTGACTGTACTACAGCCTCCATCCTTTTTGTGGCATCCACTACATTTCTGGACGCTAATGTCTGAGCTGGATGTAAACACAGCGAAGAGAGAAATAGCGCAAAAAGAGTTTTAAAACCATGGGTTCCATGCAATAAACGCAGTTCTGAAGATATTAAGAATTGGCACATTTCTCCTTGCACACGAAAAGGCTCAGTGGAACGAACAACACGATGGCGTAGAACAGAGGTGAGCAAGACTGTCTGTTTCCCGCTCGTAAATGAGAGAGAACCATGGGGTCTGGAATCAGGCACAGATTTCAAACGACTTGAAAAGCAACATACTTGAGGTGAAAGAGTTGTTTATTCCTCAAAGAGTAGACTTTTGTTCTGGAATTACTGTCTAGAACTAAGGCGGAGAGAGGTTGTATTGAAGTTTTTAAAAGAGGCATTTAATGGAGATTTGAACAGAATGGATATGCAAGGCTAGCGAAATACAAGGAGATTGCCATTCAGTTATGAATCTCCTTTCAACGGTCAATTTAAAAAGTTTTGATCATGCGGCCTCCTGTGGCACACCCAGCATTTTTGTGAGTTTGTGGACCATATACCAAACGTACAGCAAGGCTTTGGGCTAAAAGCAGAATGTGAGAGCAACTACCCTTCACAGCATGGTGGTAATTGTCTGAGTGTGGCTTGAAGGATCACTGAAGTCAGTGGTGACCATGGGACCAAATGGTTGCAATTGTATTTGTCAGAGCAAAGCAGGATTCACTCTGGAACGATGATAATTTCCGCCCAGGATGTCCATAGAATGGTGCCCTCTGCAGAATTACATTTTTATCCTTCCTCAATGACCTTGAAACCTTGATGTGTAAAGTGTCACACTTGCGTAAGAAAGGCTAACTCTGGCAATCTCCGAGGAGTTGGAGATTCAGGGAAATGCCCTTTTGCCTGAAACGTCAATTCTCCAGCTCCTTGGATTATGCCTGAGCTGCTGTGGTATTCCAGCACCACACTCTCGACTCTAATATCCACAATCTGCAGTCTTCACTTTCTCCTCATCTCGCTAAATGCAGACGTGTTCGCTTGATATCAATAATGGGAAGTACAAAATAAGTTCAAATATACATTATAAAGAAAACAGGTCCATACGAGAAAGTCTATATTGCTTTGCCAAGTGCAGGTCATGCCTGACAAAGCTGATTCATATATTTGATGACGTCACATAGCCAGTATATGAGGGAGTACTATGAATGTTTTTTCTTTGGAGTTTCAGAAAGTATTTGTTACATATTTTGCATTGATTGGTCATTGGCAACATGAATTAAAAATTGCTTCAAGGTTGAAAACAATGGGTATGGGAAGTGGTCGTTTCACATATCAGAGACAATCTGAAGTTACGTGCCCAGGGGATAACTTCCCGAATCCTTGTTTTTTTTCTTACTTCAAAGAATCATTTAGAGATAGCTAATGAGGGTAAATCCCTCAATTTGGAAATGACATTGATTTGGGTCAATCGTGAATTGCGAGCATGCTAAGCAACTTCAGCGCGATTTTAAAATAATAAAATTCACGCAGCGTGTAAAACGTTTTTGAGGAGTTTTTTTTTCGAAAATAGATTTCAAAACCTCACTTCAACATGCTGGGGTGGATGCAATATTTAATTGAAAAGTATATGGTTGGAAAAGTAAGCGGGTCAGGCCGAATCCAAGGTGCAGGAGAGTCGACGTTTTGGGCATGAGTGCTTCAGCAGGAATTCCTGATAAATGCCTTATGTTCAAAGCATCGACTTTCCTGCTCCTCACATGCTTGCTTGACTGGCTTTGCTTTTGGAGAACCACACTCTTCGTGTCTGATCTCCAGCATCATGCAGTCCTAACTTCCTGCTCGATACAGTATTGCCAAGCACGTGTATTCAGTAACTGAAGTTACTGTGTGTTCTTATAAATGAAAAAAGGGCTCTGATCATTTCAGTATCCCTCCAAGGGTATCAGTTGAAGATGTGGGGAGCACGGCTCTTGGAGCTTGTGCTTCTAGTGCTGGAACAGCCCAACGATTCTGAATGTGGATTAAGAGGAAGCTTTCTTTATGGGGTAAGTAAATATTTCAATTTCCAATCTGACGAGCCACTCCGAGAGACAAGAGGAATTGACGGACCTGAAACGTCATTCAGAGATATCTTCCAGTTTGTGCCCACTTGTTTGCAGTTCTCAAAGACCTCTGCATCTGAACGAACCACCATCAGTTTGGGGTTCCTTCCAAATTTTTTTTTCACAAATATCACTTTTGTAAGTTGGTTTCAGTTACCACGGAATGTTGTCCTTTTATCTTAAACTTTTCAATTACATCTAAGTTTTTCTTACTAAGTGCAGTCCTGGTCAGGGTGTTCCTTCGTTATGACACACCGAGAACACAGAGGTTAGTCTGTGGCTCCACCTCCTCAATCAGATCACAGTTAAATGATAGTGTACATTAACTGCCTGCATTCTTGCTCACAGACCACAGTAGACTACGGTGTACAGACCATGTCGCTACCTCCCTTAACACATCACGCTGGGAGTACAGCGTACAGACCCGAGCTCTATCTCCCCTGCTCAGACCATACTTGGAGTACAGTGCAAACGTCCTGTCACATTTCCCTTTTCCCGAACAGACTGGAAGCAAAGTGCATAATGCCTGTGTACTTATACTCTGGATTTGTTTTCCTTTCAGAGGTGACCTTTGAATGCGACAGAATTCCTGGAAACTGAAGATAGGGGTCTTGTCGGAACATGAGTACATAGTCCATAGTCCTGAAGAAGGGCCCATGCCGGAAACGTCAATTCTCCTGCTCCTTGGATGCTGCCTAACCTGCTGCGCTTTTCCAGCAACACATTTTCAGCGACATAATCCATAACACAAGTTTCAAATTTTATAAATACTGCATGGTCAGATGATGAGAGTGGGGAATTGTCACTGTCGACTGTAACGTCACGACTCCAAAATCAGCTCCAATATTGACAGATAGTCTAATTCTTCCTAACATGACAGTTTCTTCAAGTTGTGTTAATTAAAATTACTTAATTTATCTCTAACTCATCTCAACGTTTTATTCTGCCCTTTCAATTGGGGAAGGGCAGTCTCTGTGCTCGCAATCCAGCAGACCCTGCTCCATCAGGACTGATTCTCCAATTGTGCCAAGACCACGCTTCCTTTGTTCGGATTCTTCAATATTGCAGGAACCCCTGAACGCTAAACATCCAAGAGTGTGCAGACCCCTTCAGCAGTGACTCTTCAATAGGCTGGCACTCGTTCAAAACTGACACCCTGATACTTCAGAGCTCTGCCAGTACCGACATTATGAGATGGTGGATAGGGTGTGGAGGGATTTGCTATTGTTTGAAGTGATTACAATTTGACGAGGTAGCTGGACAGATAAGACATGATAAACTATTTCCTGCTCGTAAATGACCAGAGAACCCGAGGATGTTGGGTCAGGCACTCAATAAAAGTGATTAGAAAATACAATGAACAGCGGCATTGTGGCTTTGGGCAGCACACTGACACAGTTTCTATCTCTGCTGCCTCACAGCATCAGGGCCCCGGGATCGGTTCTTAACTTGGGTAACTGTAGATGTGGAATTTGCACATTCTTCCCGTGTGTACGTGGGTTTACTCCGGGTGCTCTGGTTTCCACCCACAATCAAAAGATGTGCAATTAGTTAAATTGGCCTTGCTAAATTGCCCATAGTTTTCAGGGGATAATAGGGCAGGGGATTGGGTTTGAATAGTTAACACTTCGGAGGCTCGCGGCAGACTTGTTGGGTTGAATGGCATGTTTCAACACGGTAGGGATTTTACTAAATAAAAGAAGTCAGAGAAGAATCAGTTTCTCGAAAACAGAGTTGACTTCTAGATTGGTGTCTCATTGACTCTCGGTTGCCTTAAGATACTCAACTCTCTAAAATAATGCCTGGCTTTGACTTTCACCACACCTCTTGTGCTTCCCCTTATTTGTCGAAGTTTGGATCAAAGCTGTCATGAATTTAAGGCTAATAACCAAGGCGAGCAATTCTGAATTGGTGACAAACTCTTACCTTCAAAGTGATGCCCCTTAACAGGAAATGTATCAGTTCCTGTTTACTTCTGAAACAAGGGCCCATGACCAAAATTTCCGATCTTATATATGTTATGGAGAAGTTTCACAGTTCAATCAACACCATTTGCATTTCGTAGCAAACGTGTTAACTGGGTGGGGGTTGGAAGGATACTGAGAGATCAATAAAAGTGTGGGGTTGGTACTAGGGTAATTAATTTGGAAGGTGACGTGATTGAAGCTGTTGATTTATTGTGAAATGTCGTTGGAGAGGACGTAGTGGATAGGTGGGAAGGAAGATGAACAGGAATAGCATGTCAAGATTTCAGTGCCGAGTTGGAACATTGGTTCCAGGATGAGATGGAGGAAGGGCTAATTTGGAAACTAACGAAGTCCATGTTGTTGTGTGGTTGAACGGTTCCAATGTGGAATGTGAGGCGTTTTTCTTCCAGATGTCAGGTAGTTTGTATTTCGTGGTGGAAGAGGACTTGCTTGTCCTTGGAGGAGTATGAGGGGGTGTTGACGTGGTCGGCCCCTGTATGGTGGGTTTGTTTGGTGCATGTGTTCCTGAGATGTTCCCTGAAATGCTCCGGGAGTTGGCGTCCTGTCACCAATTTAGTCGAGACCACATCATGAGCAATGGACAAAAGAGGGGGGTGGATGCGCAAGGCAATCTCTGCTGGGTGTGAAAAGATCCTTTGGGTCCTTGAACGGAGTTGAGAGGGAAGGATTAACACGTTTTGTGGGGGCAAGTGAAGGTTACAGGTCTGGAGGGTTGGTTGGTGGGAGGCGACGACTTAACTTGGGAGTCACGGAAGAAATCGTCTCAGTGAAACTCAGATAGGGGTTGTTAAGGAAATATACCTCTGGTAGTGAGGTACGATTATAGGTGGCAGAGATTTAAAACTGACCTAAGATGGTTTTGTGTGTGTCTGAAATGAGCTGCTAGAGGAATTGGTGGAGTCTGGTACAATTATAATATTTAAAACGTATCTTGATGAATACGTGAATAGGAAAGTTTTAAATGCAAATGAACCAAATACTGGCAAATTGGATTAAATTAATTTCGGACATCTGGCTGTCATGGGCGAGTTGGAACGAAGGGACGTTTTCTTTACCATACATCTTTCTGACACTGAATCGAAGTGTGAAGTCATTGACTTTAGAAGTTGGATGCAATAAGAATTAATACAGTAACAAGCAGGACCCTTAGGATCATTGATATGCAGACGAAACGTGGGATGCAAATCCATTGCCCGAAATTTGCAACAAAACAGATAACGTGGTAACGAAGACATGCAAAGCGGTTGCCTTCATCCGTCAGGACGCTGAAGGTAAATGTTGGCAAAGTATGCAGCAGCTGTAAAAATAAGTTACTTCAATCACACTTGATGCGTTGTGTGCAGCTTTGTTTGCTGCACCACAGGAAAGACATGGTTGCCTCTGAGAGAGTGTGCAAAAGCTTTACTAGGATGCTGCCTGGATTAGGGTGCATGTGCCATAAGTAAACCTATGCCAGTTTCACGTGAGTGTGAGAGGTTAAGTCGTGACTTGATTGAGGTCGGTAAAAGTATGAATGACATGAACAGAATAAATTGCACGGTCTTCTTCACTGTCTAGAAATATCAGAAGCCAGGATTAAGATGAGAAGGGTTAACTTTAATATGTGAAGCAAGATTATTTTTATGTAAAGAATGATAAGTTCCTTTAACACGTTGCCAGTTGGTGAGGAGGTGTTAGAAACAGACACGATAGCAACGCTTCAGAGTAATTTTGGCAGTAACATGAGTACATAGGAAATGGAAGGTTTCTAACCATGTTCAGATGTATGGGATCAGTTCTGAAACGCATTACATGTCTGCACAGATACGACGGGGCCACGTGTCTGTTCCTTTGCAATATTGCTTTGTGTTTGAAATGATAATGGAGGAACATGTCGATGTTAGTAGGAGAGCGAGAATTTAAGCGGTCAATTAGAATCTGAGATGGAGAGGGGGAGGAAGAAGAGACAAGTGGAGACATGAAGAAAGACTGAGAGAGAGAGAGGAGAGCTAAAGAATGTTTGAGAGGATGTGATGAGAGGAGAGATGAATAATCGGTAGACCCTTTGCCAACATCTTTTCGAGCTCCAGCATCTTTCAGAGTGCTACACACATAATGAACTTTTGGTTAACTTGTATTTACAGCTTTGCTGGAGGCGGCATGACCACATATTTGTTCATCATAAGGATGGATCAGTCTTTTATTAAATATGATAAAATAATCCTCTCTCAACTTGTCTGGACGAGAGGCATATTCAAAATCGATGCAGTATTGTTAGTCAAAACGACAGATTTGGCCCCCATAAAGTTTGGGTGGGACATTGATGTTACCCTCCTCCGATCATTTCTTTATCTGAACCTCACTGTTACATGTGATCAGCCATTTACATTGGTCCAAGCACATTCCGATCTGTGTCATTCACTCCCCTCAGAGCATCCTTTGTGTGGTGTTCAATTTCCTGGATGTCGGATTGGTTGGCTGAGGGAGGGTACTCGATGGAATGTCAGCAAGGGTCCCCCTTCTCAGGTCTGTGTACTTTGTGAAATCTTGCAAAGTTAGGAGTCAACAGGGAGTACATCCACGGCTAGTCTTTTCGGACCGTGGACACCACTGCACCATCATCACTTCAGTTTGCGTCCTTCTAGTGGGGCAGGGATAGACCATGAAATGCTTCTAATCGAAGCTGGGACTTGGCGGTGAGCAATGGTTCTGAATGCTGACTGTGTTAGAGCTAAAGATATCAGTACGCTCCTGCCTTTTCCGAAAACCCCTCCTCTGCCTTTCTGTTAATAGGATCAAACACACAAATCACAACGAAAATTGAGTCACAACCAAGGGTATGCAATCAATGTTTTAAGTTTTATTGCTGCAAGTCCGAATGTAATTATTTAGCGGTGATTAAATTGATGCAGTGGATCTGAACCTGAACAACACGGAAGACAGTTAGCAACCGTCGCAGGATCAGAGTGGCATAAATGTGGGACAATGCTCAATGTCTCAATCATTACTTCTTACAGCAAAGGAAATCGTTGGGGCAAGACACAATGAGGCGAACTTCTCCTGGACCACAGTCATTCTCTCTGCACACTGCATTGTAATCTTCACAAAAGGAGTTAACACCTGGGCAACAGAAAATGAGACATTATTGATGCAGCCGTCGAGACGACTAACTCTGATGCCTGCTATCACTGATATACATGCAAATCAGAACGCTTTGCAATATTTCCTTTGTCTTGCTACTCAGGGATAAGGAGAAGAGAACAATTGGATTACACTGAAGTAACGGCACAAGGCATCCCAAAAACTCTGTGCTTGTCGAAAGACAAAGTCTTCCATTCTAACTCAACATTAGAGGACCTGGTGTGCATTGTTGCAGTTTCCAGAGTTCCCCATTTAGACGCAAGTTCAATTCGTGTGCATCTCTTCTGGACTCTCTCTAGACCAATGATGCTCTCCCTGTAATGTGCTTACCAGATTTCCACAACAAACCTCTTAACAGAAATCCGTTTTGAATTCTTAATTTCTCGACTGCAGCCTCGTCCAGGGACGAACACCGTAAGAAAAATCCAGCATGTCATCTTTTCAAAGCTTATCTAACTGACCTGACATAGTCGGTTTCGGGAGTGAGGCACCACCGTCTCTGAGCAAAACAATGCTAGTTTCATACCCCACCTACAACAAGCCCATCACCACCACACAATCGCCGCCTCCCAGTGAATCCGTGTCTTTCCAAGCAACAAATTGTGTAAAATACTTTTCCCACGGCAGTGTTAGTAAGGTCCAGAGAGCAACAGCAAAGGAAAAGGCCTTTTGGCCCAACGCATCGTCCCAACTGCATCACATTTCAAATCTAATTTTCCAGCACGTGGCCCTTTTCATTACATGAGTTTGCTTCACAAATGCACATCTGAATCCTTCTTTATGCATTGAGGGTTTTATCACTCCCAAGCTTAGACGCAGTGATTTTCTGACCATATCACTCTTTGAATGAAAGTTTTTTTTCGTCACATCTCCTTTAAACTTGCTGCCCGTTACCTATATCTTATGTTTCCTATTTATTGTTCCATCAATGAAGGGGTAAAGCATTTTTCCTGTCTACCCTATCTCTGCCTCTCATAAATTTACACATCTCGGTCATGTCCCCTCTAAATCTCCTTCTCTAAAAGGAAAATAAAGCCGAGTCTGTCAAAACGCTATTCAATACCCAGTGCAGGCAATATTCTGGCAAATCACCACAACCACTCCACACCCTCTTCAATAAAATTACAAATCTTATATGATATATATTCTAGATCCACACACGATATAATCACTCTGATATGAGCAATTATTTATGCTGTTTCAGCATCACTTTTCTTGAAGTTTGCAGCTCAACTAATAAAGGCAAGTCTCATATGAACCTTCTTAAAGACTTGATCTGTTTGTTCGGATATCTTATGAAGTCACTGAATATGTACACCAGTTTCCTTGTGATCATTAGTGCTTTCCCAGGGGCCTCGCAATTATTACTATTATCTTGATTTGCTGGGCCTCCCCAGGTGCATCCCCTCGCACTGGTTTGATTGAATCCAATTTGTAACTAATCTGCCCATCATTTCCATGTTACAGTCATCGATATGAAAGGGCATAGATTTTGAATAAACGAGTGGCCTTTACCTGCTCTTCCGTAAGCCTATTGAGATAAGCACTCACCTGGATTTATAGGCCTCGCAACCACTGAACCAGAAGGAATCATCGGCTCAGCCAGAATCAGAAAACACAGGAGAATAAACATTGCTCTTTGCAATTTCTCTCTGAGCTCCTCAAAGTCGCAATGAGCTGACTGGATCACGTGTACTCTTTTTATGGAGTCAGCGGCCAATCCGCATTTACTAACCATTAACAGAGAAAAGGGATCAATTCCACGCCCTGCATGTTAAAGTGAACGCGTGTCAAACACTTTTATCACCACCCCGTCTATCCGTAACATAATTTTCAATGAACTGTATCCCTGAACTTGTTCAACAACAACCCCCTGATGTCCCACCGCCAGTGTAGTGCCTGCCCTAACTTGGCTTACCAAAATGCAATTAATTGCTTTTCCTAAATTGAGCTCCACCTGCCAAAACGAAAATTCCAAAGACCTGAAGCACCTCTAGACCTAGTAGATTTTTATGGCTTTTATGGATTTGTTTGTCTTTGTTGATTGTACACCTGCTGCACAATGTACACTGCACTGTTTGAAGAACCAACTTGATGAGATTTTGATTTTAAATATCAAAGAGTTTGACTACGGTCCCCACCAAAAGAGAGTGACGTGTTGGATAATGCCCAAGGCCACCTCAGTTCCAGCAGCTCACTGAAGAGTGGCAGACAGGATGGAGACGAGAAGCAAGTCTGTTCCTCTTCAGAGGTGAATGTATAACGGAAGTGTCCGTCCTCTCGGTTTTGCTGTCAGTTTAGGTAGAACAAATCCCTTACATGCACGACAATTTATCGATGGCAGAAATCTCTTGCTGTTCACTTATGGATAGATTGCTTCGCCACAGCAGTCACAAAGACTCTGACTTGTTCAGAGCGGAGATTGAAAAACACATTGCCTCCTCTCTTTGGCTTCCTGGTACTGTTACAGTACATTATTGATGACGATGCAGGAGAGATTGAATCGCACTGCATTAAAGCTCAGGCTTCCCAATTGGGAAGAAAAATGAGAAGTGTATAATGGCACCATTTCGAGCGCCATCTTAGATCCAGAGGTGTCTAATTACAACATCTTATATATAAAGAAGAAAAGTAAGGAAATATAATTAAAAGTTCATTACGAACGTCTTTCTTACAACAAAATGCTAAAATTAACAAATAATGTCGGAAATTCAACATTGAATTTCAAGGAGCAGTGATTACATAGTCTCTGATTGAAGGTCAGAAGTGCGGCACTGGAAAATTACAGCAGGTCAGGCAGCTTCAGAGAAGTAGGAGAGTCGATGTTCAAGGAAGAAATCTTGATCATGAATGTGACATTCCTGATGAAGGACTTATGCCTGAAACGTCGACATTTCTGTTCTTCGTTTGCAGCCTCATATGCTATGCTTTTCCATGACTACACAACTTGACTCTGATCTCCAGTATCTGCATTCCTCACTTTCTTTCTTATTGGAGGAGCTTATTTCCTGGCATTTGTTGCAGGGCGATTTTGTCTTACCACCTGTCAGCTCAAGCCTGTGTACTGTCCAGTTTTGTTTGAGTTGAATATGGACTGCTTCAGTAACTGAGGAGTCAGGGATGGTGCTGAACATCGTTAAGTCATTGGCGAACACCAGCACTTCCGACCTCATGACGGGCTCCAACCAGATCACAAGATTGGATCGTTGTCTCCTCTAACGAAGATGAGTTACATTTGGGCCTGAACTCATTGGAGTTTTTAAGTATAACATAGCACTTTATTGGAACATGAAAGGTTCTGAGGGACTTGAAAGCTACAAGTGGAAAGGTTAAGTTGGTTTGGGCCTGTGCTTAATAGTGGTAAGGTGAATGAGATGAATGCTTGTTGAAAAATGCAAGACTCTGAGGAGACTTGATAAAGTACATGTAGAGAGGTTGTTTTCACTTGTGGGAGAATCTGAATGGTCATCATTTCAGAATAAGGACCTGATGGGCTGAAGAGCATCTTCCGTTGCTGTGTGAATATGTGAGTTTCTCCATGAGATATGAAAATAGAACAGAAATCCCGATGAATGCAAGGAGTTTCATTCACACCAATACAGAAAACTGAGTTCGAGCCTCTCATTGGCAGCGTCACAATCGAGGACGGATTGTATTTCGCTGCAAGCACAGTTTCCTGCTGGTCACTTTCCCCAGTGGGATATCACGAGTGTTGGAAGCACTTCCCGTTGCATTAACGTAATTCTCCGTACACGCTCTCAGTTTCGTGCATCTGTTGTCATTGCCACAGTAAAAGGGTAAACATGGATAAGAGAGAGAACTATATTGAGAATGACAGAATGTTGTGCCATAGATCGAGGCCGATTGGTCAGTTGTGCCCGCATTCCAGTTCGATTCCCTTGAATGATTCTTCTGCCTTCCCCTCCCAGTCCTGCCTGCAGAGTCAATCCTAATAACCGTCCATTCTTCGTCTTGAATGTACCCTTCAATGCAGCACAGACCTTTACTTCTGAAACAGTCAGTCACAGTGATCTAAGCTACATGGAGTGGCAGGAGTGTGGGGCACTCTCCTTCAACTTGATTCTCCTCTGCCAGTCGTTATGTACAGACCAAATTCCTGCCACGTAACAATGAAGTACATGCCGTCCAGACACTGGCATGGAGGCAGAACAAAGAAGGTTCACTTGTGATGATCCCAGGTTGAGAGGGACTGTCAAATGAGATGAGGTTGAATAGTGTTCAGCCTGGTGTCATTAGAGTTTAGACTCTTAGTGACTCTTAACTGAAATGCACAAGATTCCTACTGGATTTGACAATGTAAAAGTGCAGAGGTTGTTTCACCTTTGAGGGGAGTTTGGGTTAGAGGGTATCATCTTCGGGTAAGGAAGTTATTCATTTGAGAGTGAGATGTGAAGGGATTTCTTCAGTTCGAGGTGAGTGCAGTATTCATTACCGCAGAAAACAATGCAGTTGGATCATTTAAGTAGGCGTTCAATTAATAAGGGGACTAAGAACCTTGGGTAAAGGAAAGGAAGTAGTATTAAGGATGATCAGATCAATCAATGGTGGAGAACACTCGATCGGCTCAATTGCCTAATTCTCCCTCTGCCTCTTGCGGTGTTAAAGACAGAAACAGAAAAAAAACAAAACGTCCTGCTATTGCTCACATATTAAATACAGAAAAGGAAATTGACTAGTAAATGATAAATATTGAGATATTAAACTCCAGAGCATAGAGCCATGTCAAGTGTACTTTGAAGTACAGCAGGACCGAAGATAGGAGGAATTCAGCATGAAATGTGACTGCTGAGAGCAAATCCACTTACGAAAGCTCCCATCATTTTCAGGAACTCCACACCCTGAGGAGCAGACATGTCGAGAAGTATTTTCAGGTAGCGACCGATTTCAGAGGTACAGAGGGGCTGATGAAACGAAGAGATATCAGACAGTGATGTAATAAAGCCTAATAACGTAGGCAAGCATTATGGAATAGCAGCTGCATTCTTTCTCCATCCCTTCCATTTTCATCAATTCCTTGCATATATCAATACACTAAAGGCTGGTTAATTTGGGTAAATATTTGGAAATGTGAAGCAAACGCCAATGGAGAAACTGGGCAGCTCTGGCAGAATTTATGGAGAGAGATCAGAGAGATAAAACCAGCGTTCAGGTTTCATGCTAACCTGTCTTTCGTGAGAGTGACTTCAGAAATTGACCTGGAAATGTGATGTGTTTCTCTTTCACCTGGGACGCTTCCAGACCAGCTAAGGTTTTTTTCCAGCATTCTTTGCATTCTCTTTTCACATTGCGGTATATGCTCATCTCCTACCGTCATACATAGTTGCTTGAGTCTATCAGCACTGAAGCCCTCTGTGACCATCAATAACATGAATACCAAAAGAAATGTTATTACCAGCCTCCACGGATCACTACCCAGTATAAATGTGAGGCACAGGACTTCGAAAGTGGGTACTACATTAACAAACAGAAGATTCAATGTTTAATTACAACTCAGCTACGGTGGGCATTGCCTCCACCTTCAGCATGCGAAAGGGCCAGCCAACTGACTGTGCCATTTGTGAATAGAGAAATGGTAAATCCTTGTCACCATCTTCTTTCAAGTATTTTGTGGATGCACCACCAAATGTCACTCACCATTACTGGCTAAGGTGGGAATCAAACTCTGAATTCTAGTCCTGAATGTCTGCCTCACTGCATTGCAGGATCATTGGAACAGAAGATACCCCTGAGCATATAGTCATAAGCCTGAACCTTGAGTACTATTTCGAACTCCTTCAGTTAAATTGTTGCGATTTTATGTCTCATTCATCAGCTGGTAGAAATAAAGGTTGAGCTAAACGCCATGTGCTCCGAGAGAAACAGAAAAACAATTCGTACAGTGAGGGAAAGGAATGCAGTGAAATTTTAATTCGTCATACTAACAGTCCCAAATTGCTGGGCCATCTTTATAGAACCATGTCTACGAACGGCGAGGTACCTCTGTTCCTGTACTGCCCTCAAATTTGTAACCTTGAGCATGTTTGTCTCTCCATCTTTAATCCAGCAAAGTACATGACCTCACATTTCTCTGCATTTAATTCCATCCGCCGGGTCTCTGCCTATTTGAACAACTTACCAATGTCTCTCAGCGGCATAGTCATAATTCACTATTCGCCAATTGCTCATTATCATTTCAAATTTTCGAAATTTTGCCCTCTCACACATCTCCAAAACGTTTATTTAAATCAGAAAATGCTAGGATCCTAACACTTATCTCTGAGAAGGAATCATTTTCAAATCCTGTCCAATATGAGAAACGTCTTGTGTAAAGGGCTCGAAACTACTTACCAAACTACGTTTCATAATCTAAGTCAGTACTGAGGGATCATTGCATTCCCGGGAACAATCTTAAAGAAGAATGATGCCACGACGTGTACAAACGCAAGGTACAGGATATTGTCAGTGCGTCAGTGTTGAGGAAGCATGGCGTGTTCCATACAACATGAGACACTTATTGCATAGTGTCACTATTGAGGGACCATCACACTTCAATCTGTTACCGCAGGAAGGGTATGTTCAACCTGTTGCTTGGTGTTGAAGGCTCCCTGCATTGTCGGAGGGTCAGTCCTTCACGAGCGGATTTTCTTGGATGGTCAGTGCTCAGGGAGTCCCACACGTATGGAGAGGCAGCTCTCATCGAGCGCCATCCAGGCAGGATTTCCTCAAGGAGGGCTACACTGTCGGTGGGTCAGCACTGAGGGAATGCCGCATTGTAGAAAGAGTCAATACTGTGGTGGCTCCACAGTATCTGGGTTCAGCATTGAGGGAGCACCGTACAAACTCCACATCGAAAGATGCTGCGAATGTCAGTTGGTATAAAATGTTCTGTAGCAGATATTTGAAAAGATCGTACAACTCCGCCTTGGAATTTATCATTGAGTGTTGGTCTTTCTCGTCATTACATAATGGAATATTTAAGGGCATCAGCCAAGAATGAGAGGTTTCATTTCGCAAGTGCAGTTAGAACCGCTGGTGAACAACAGAGCTTTTAATTGGCACATTTTTACGGAATGACTCAATGTCCAAATGCAGCAATAATCGCACATATTTGAGTTTTGGTCTGACGAATGGTAAACGCTTTTTTTGTGCCTTGCCACCTTCAGAGAAAATTGCATCTCTGAACAAAATTTAATCAAATCATTACCCATAAGCGTTTAATGATGTTTCTATGGCTTAATGCCGCATTATCAACAGCTGAGAGGTGAGAATTCATTGTGAGCTATCAGCAAGTCACAAACTAAATTACCGGAGATTCCATTGTCAAAAGAGGGTCTGTGTAATGTCAAAGCAGGACAATTCCCACAGTAACATACAGTAGTATGACACGGTGATCCTTCTGTCAAAATAAGATGCTTTCGCATTCAGCCTGCTTCTCGCATACATTTCCACTTTATTCATTTGGTCACGTTGTCATATCGAATTAATTGTTAAGAATTAATCATTATTGATCTGTGGATGCAGGTTTAGTCGCTGAGATGGAAGTTTCATTTTCAGATGTTTCATCACCAGACGAGGTAACATCATCAGTGAGCCTCTGGACGAATCATTATTGGTGTAGCTCGAATTCTATCTATATGTTTGAGTTCCCTTGGGTTGGTGATGCTATTTCCTGTGGTTACGTCATTTGACATGGCGATTTCACTTCCGGTTCTTTTACTCAGTTGGTGATCAGTCGGAGCCAAATCAATGTGTTTGTTAATATACTTCTTGTTGGAATGCCATGCTTCTAGGAATTCTCGTGCGTGTCTCTGTTTGGCTTGTACCATGATGGATGTCTTATCCCAGTCGAACTGGTGCCGTTACTCGTCCATACGTAAGAATGCTAGTGAGATGGGTTATGTCTTTTTGTGGTTAGTTGATGATCATGTATCCTGGTGCCTAGTTTTCTGCCTCCTTGTCCAATGTAGTCTTTGTTCATCCTTGCAATGTATTTTGTAAATGACATGAGTTTTGCTCGTTGTCTGTCCAGGGTCTTTCAAGGTCATTAGATGCTCGTTGAATCTGTTATTTGGTTTGTGGGCTGCCATGGTGTCAAGGGGCCTGAATAGTCTTGCAGTCATTCCCGAGATGTCTTTGATGTCGGGGAGCTTGGCTAAGGGCTCTGGATGCGTTGTGTTTGCTTGGTTGGGTTGATTGCTGAGTAATAGGCGGACTGTATTCTTTTTGAATACACTGTGTAGGTTATTCTCCTCTGTTGTGCGTAGTTCCTCTGTGTTGCAGTGTGTGATGGCTCGTTGAAGTAGTGCTATAATCCATATTCGTTTGTGGATGTTGGAAAGATTGCTTCTGTAGTTTAATATTTGGTCTGTGTTTGTTGTTTTCCTCTAGACGTTGGTTTGAAGTTCCACATTGGCTATTCGCTCTACTGCAACATCTAGGAAAGGCAGTTTATTGTTGCTTCCTTCCTATTTAGTGAATTTTATGCCAGTAAGAATATCACTGATGGTCTTGAAGGTTTCCTCCAATTTGTTTTGTTTCGTGATGACAAAGGTGTCATCCAGGTAATGGACCCGAAGATTGGGTTGGATGTTTGGCAGAGCTGTTTGTTCGATTCTCGCATTATTGCCTCTGCTCATAACCCTGACATCGTTGATTACATGGTGTTCTGTTGGTTAGTCTGTAAGTTTTGTTGTTGAAGGTGAAGTGGCTGATAAGAGTTAAAAATCACACAAAACCAGGTTATAGTCCAACAGGTTTAATTAGAAGCTCACCAGCTTTCCGAGCGACGGTCTTTCATCAGGTGATCGTCGCTCCGAAAGCCAGTGTGCTTCCAATTAAACCTGTTGGACTATAGCCTGGCGTTGTGTGATTTTTAACTTTGTACACTCCAGTCCAACAACGACATCTCCGAATTATGGCTGATAAGACATAGGCCTACTAACTTGACGGTACTGTCCTTGCTGATGAAGTTGGTGGCGTTTGGTGTATGTGTCTTTGGTTTTTCTAATAATGTACTGGGTATTTCCTTGGCCAGGTTGATGTTCATGGATATGAACAGGGCTGTTACGTCAAAGCAGACCATTATTTCATCAGTTTATCTTGGTGTCTTCTGGAATTATTCGATGGAATGGATGGAGTGACGTGAGTCTACTACTAAGTGTTTTAGGCCAAGGTGTAGCTTCTTGGCCAATCTGTACGTTGGTCTTGCAGATAGCACGACTATGAATGTGAGGGGCTTTATCCGGGGGCTCACTGAAGATATTATCTAGTATAGTGATGAACCGTCTGAACACAATCCTTCCAACTCAACGAGCAAACCTACATCCAAAACCTCAACCTGAGCTGCAAATCTTCTCAGAACTCGCTATTACTGGTCTGTTTTCAAGATATTTCTAATCCTAACACTGCAGAGAGACATTTTTCACACATTTTGACTTCTCATTGCTTGTGACATAATATGTGTACAAGTGGACACTTGATGCAAAATGAACTGAAGACAGAATCTGCATCATTTTTATGGTATATCATGATTGCTTTGCAATGTGAAAAAAAGAGGCACACAATGAGAAGCCGGATTTCATATACGATAAATGCTGTGCATCTTCTCTCTGTTCAATTCATTTGACATGAGATGAAATACATACTTCAGCACTTTCTTCCACTGTTCTCTGAACGTGGTCTGGGTCGCGGCATACATGCTAGTTTTTGCAGCAACTCTGCAACTGCACCACGAAGACAATTTCATGTAAAAAAACATGTATCTATATGGATCTGTAGACAAAGAAATACACATGACTCCACAGAGAGTAAAGCAGCAACATTCTCCATAATAAGGAAACATTTCCTGAGATGACAAGCAACAAACTGAATGACTTCCTTTAATTCTCCATATCCGGGTCTTTGGAACCCTTCCCACTGCTGCGAGCCCAAAGTATACTGTGCTGGTCTGTGCTGGTCACTAAGATGCTTCTGTTAGTAGAAGTGCTGTGAACTAGAATTAGAATGAAATGAACCCATGGCGTTAAAGTATGTTGCAGGAACTGGATAGTTGTCCATGCCAAAGAAATTATAGAGCTACTTGGAACAACACAAAGCCAAGGAGCATAGCGAGCACTATAGACTCGGGAGCTTCAAAAGCCAGTCAACGTACATTCAGAAACTCAACGCAATCACGACCGCGAAAGTCACATTTGCTGATTTCTTCATGAGAAATTTCCTTTACAACTTCTGACCGGAAATAGCTACAACTCAATCAATATGGAACTGAGGTTGAACAAGTGTGTGACAGTATAAGGTAGAGCAGCGTGAATATTGTATATTGGGAGAGTCTTCAGCAACAGAACATTTTCCCTATAAATGATAGGATTGTGTCTCAATATTGGATCAAAGATAATTACCAGTTTAACCGATGTTGAGATTGCCACAAGGGAGAAAGTGACATATGACGAATTTTCCCCGAGAAAAAAAGAACTGGAAAAATCAAGTTATTTATTTCTAGGAAGAAGCGAGATTTGAGGCATCAGGATAGGATCTTGGAGGGTGCACAACTGTTTTTATATTTATGACTGCTAGTGGATTATTTGATGCTTTGAAAGCAATTAACCTGGTGCTCACTGGAAACATTCTCTATACAGTTGCTGTTTCACACTAGTAGAAGTGGAGTTTGCAGATGAACTAGAGCAAGAAAGCTGTTTATGACTAAAGATTTCGTTTGTAATAATAACCGGATATTCTGTGGAGCTGTTGTCGATCACAATTGCCTTCTGTTACCAGAAACTATATGATTAGTTGTAACATAGCTGAGAAAGTTTGACCCACTGAATAAGATCCACAGAAGTTGTCAGACCTCGGAAGCTGAGGATCTCAACCCTTCCCTGCATTACAGCCTAACTTAACAAATTAAAGTAATTTATCTTCTTAGTAGCCGATGCTCTGAGTTGTGAGGTTCAATGACAAAAACAGACACCGTCAGTAATGGGGTGCCAGACATCCTGTGCTACTTGTAAACCAATAAACAAACTTCATCCCAAAAAAGGAGCTCGAGAACCAACTCGTCTGATCCTATAATCCGAATTTACTGAATTGCTTGCCCAATTTTCTCATCGTTTAAAACAACCACGCTTGTTTCAACTGTATGAGACTGTGTGTAGCAATCCGGATTACATGAGAATTCTTCTTTTTATTTGTAAGTTTTAAACCAATGATTTATTATTCCTTTCCTGTAATTGGATTCGGTTTACCATGAAGTACATTTTTCAGGAACATGAACCTCCTCCGTTTTGTCTGTCACCTTGGATCTAAATAGCACGATATTCTGGGTATGTTTTTAAAAATCATTACCGTTTGGGGCGCACTCGGGAATGGCAGGGCTGGATTTCCCGCTCAGTACCTCAATGAAGTTTTCAAATAACTATCGAGAAAGTGTAATCTGAGGAAGGGAGAGAGGCAATGAAAAAGGAGCAAGGGTTCGGAAATTATTTGACTGAGATGAAAACTTTGAATGTCTGTTCTTTTAACTGCAGGCGTGTGCAGATCAGGAAAGTTTGCATTCAATTCAGAAAGTACCTTGTGATGTTTGCTGTACCGAAGATGCTGAAGTTGAAGCATGGATCAGGATAGTATGATGTGAATGTTTGTGGGTGGACCAGTGTGCTATTGCAATAAAGAACAGAAAAATCCAACAACGTTTCAATTGGAGATTTCGACAGAAGTTTGGCGATAAAAGAGGTGAATATAGACATTGTTACAGAAGATTTATTAGGTAGGTGAAAAACGAGACATCGTTGCCAGCAATTTTTAAAGCCCTAAAAGGCATAGTGAGGATGAAAACAGCATGGATTAGCCAGAGATAATGAACAGGTAGAAAGATGCGGAAGGATGTTAGGGATTAGACTTTGTGTGGGAGAGCTTTGAAATTTTTAAACTTCCAAATTTCAGTATGAGTATTACAGGCTTGATAATAAGACTGTATTAACAACAATTTGCTGGGTGTCACGAAATTTCGTATCCACAATCGATGAATAGTTGAAACAAGTAAATCATGAGAGCGTTCAATTTGTGAACAGAGTCAGTATCTTCAAGCAAATATTTAATCAAAAATAAGAAAATCCAGAAATAAAGGAATGTATGTGTGAAAAATATTTAAGGGAATTGGACGCAATGCAATCCAGAAAGACTGACAGAGAGAGAGAAAGGGAGAGAGAGGTCAGAGGAAATTAAACTTGCAGAGGAATTAACAACACTTCGCGCAAAGTGCAGATTCGTGATTTCAATGAGAGTGTGCCATCATGGGTTGATCTGAGCATAACGGTAGGATCCTATATTCGACAAGGACTGCATATCCATCAGGAGCACATCAAGGTGATACAATAGCGCATTGTGTGAATTCGAGAGTGACTGATCAGTTTTGATGATCTTCAGTTGATGGAAAATGGTATCTTTAGTGTGGCCAAGAGAGAAGTGCAGCAACATTTGCCAAAGACCCACAAGGTGTTTTACACTACAGTAGGTTAAAGGCGAGCAGGAGATGGGTATTGACGTGGAGGTAACTGAGAGCTGGATTGGTTCAGTCATGGTCTTGGCTCAGGACTCAGTCTCGTATCAGTGGGAATGATGAGATTATATATAGTCTTGATCAGGCAAACACCCAGTGAGCAGGATCATGATATAGTAAACAGGCTGCGTGCTGGCCACAGCACAGATATTTCATAGTTGTACTCAAATGCTTCCCCAAAGCACACTAACCCCAGTCAGATGCGACTGTAAATGACAAGAGTTTTCTTGCAGTGAGGCACGGTTTTCTCACTGATTGAGAAACTTACCCAGGATCCAAGTAATAGCAAGAGCGGGATATTAATTTTTGTAGCATGTGACCCAAATAATACAGCCACAAATTTAAATGCACCCATTTATGATTCTCACAAATGTAGTTAAGGTCATAGGAAAAAAAAAAACGCTTTTCCAATATTAACACATTGGAAATTGTTGTTCAGAAATCCTGATCGATTCCCAACGGAATCTTTGACATACCAATCGGGCCTCGCCATCTGCTGTGAGCCGTGGAATGCTGCCAGTTTAGTAGGTGACTCAGACCTCCCTGTGACATAATGACAAGACGTTTGGGAGTTATGTCCAGATTGAGAGAAATAGCGAAGGCATTGATGACATAATATGACAGCACACAGAGGCCGCTATTGACCCTCTACCTCAGGGGGAGCAGTTTCAGGTTCCACCCTGTCATTTCTAAGCAACAATAAAAGCACTTCTGATCCAATATTTATAACAATGCAATCGGAATTCATGAAGATGTGGGACCTTGCTTCTGAAGCTGAACGGAAGTGCGATCATCTAGGGAGGTCATCAAGTGATCACACAATCGTTGGCATCCATAAGCATTTGCAGTCCATCCACATTGAAGAGAGTTTTTTATGCTATCAGATTAACCATTAACAGTTAGGACATTTCGCCAAACATGCAGGTCACAGACAATATCCCTGATCGGTACATCAGCGCTGGAGCCCAGGATAAAGCTGCATGCACAGTGTTCAGTAGTTAGTGTCCACACGATGATCCATCGGAGACTCCTCAGTTGCTAATATAAAAAATTGTATATTTATAGTCAATTTTCTTCATATCATTTGAGATCAGCAAACCACTGAAGACATTGACAATTGGCAATCTTTGTCACAGTATCCGAAATCTAAAACTTGAATCTCGCGCCTGTATCGGTTCAGTACAGTCCTTGCACCCTACACATTAACACTGGCAGAGACACAATCGCGGGAATACATCGCATGGGGCCAGATCAGAATAAAGCAAAGAAAAATTATAACCACTTTACATCAATTCCCATCTCTCACTTGGCCGCTCTCCTTCCCGAACAAACAGATGCAAAATGTCATTGGCCAAGCCATTAATCCCATGCAGATACAAGTCATTGATGGTCGGATGATATCCAGACGGAGCTTTCAGATCCACCTGCAATTGGAAAACGTTGTCGGAAGATGAAGAGAATTGCACTGGAGAGATGAGTTGAGATTGAACACCTTTCATGGAAGTGAAGCTTGTGTCTCAGAATGACGTCAGTCATTGCTGGTCAGTGGAAATCCTTTGAAGACTCTACGCTGGCTGGAAGTTCAAAGAATGTAGTCACGTTCTGTTAAAGCCAATCATCTCCCACCTCTATTGACATCATCCACAAATGAAAATCATTGAAACTATAGGCAGAAGGAGGCTACTCAAACCTTCCAGAAGTTGCAAGATTCAATTAGACCATGGCTATCAATCCATGTCAGTCTACTTTTCCTACTATCTCACCTTAGCCCTTTGATCTCAATCTCCTAAAATAGGTTATCTAAATCATTTTTTTAAGTTAAAAGTAGTTTAATATTTCGGCTTCTAATGCTTTTCCTGACACAGAATTCCACAAGCTGACCACATTCTTAGTCAAAACATTTCTCATTATCTCAGTGCCAAATGCTTAGCCAAATATCCTTAGTCATTTACTTCCTGATTTTCGACTGTTCATCATTCATAACACACTTCCTGTCCTCTGCTGTGTCCCAACAAAATTTCATAAGATTCGGTTCGATCATTCCTATGAAAGCCGGTGAACCGAGTCCTACACTGTCAAATATCTCTTCCCTTATCAGTTCTGGCATACAATGAGTCGTTCTGGTAACCGTTGATGGTACTGTTTAATTTGCCATAACATTCTTCTTAGTCCTGGAAGAAACAACCACACATAGTTTTCTGGAAAGGATCTCACCAAGTGTACTATGGGTGGAGTGTTTCTCAATAGACAATAGACAATAGGTGCAGGAGTCGGCCATTCGGCCCTTCTAGCCTGTCATTCTATATGATCATGGCTGATCATTCCTAATAAGTATCCTCTTCCTGCCTTATCTCCATAACCCTTGATTCCACTATCTTTGCGAGCTCTATCCAACTCTTTCTTAAATGGATCCAGGGACTGGGCCTCCAGTACTCTCTGGGGCAGAGCATTTCACACAGCCACTACTCTCTGGGTGAAGAAGTTTCACTTGGAGGGTAACTGCTGAGAAAGCTTGGGGGTTTGGGGGTGGCAGTTCTGTGGGGTAACTGCATTGTTGGAAGATCAGTTTTGATGTAGACCTGCACTGTTAAAGAGTGAGTGATAAGGGAGCACTGCACTGTCGGGGGCGGGGGAGCGGGTCTGTGCTGCGGGAGCGACACAATTTCCAAAGGTGAAGCAAAACAATTTTGCAAAACGGGAAAGGGCAATACAATCGATCAAACAAATGACGATATTAGATAATTACTTTGGAAGAAATCGAAAATTCCCTTCCTGCGGTAATTGCAGCTCATGCAGAATAGCAAAAAGTTAAATAAAAACGAAGATTAGCAGGTGAAATGGCTGATGATTATGAACTGGATCAAACATCAAATTTTTACTTCCAATAAAAAAATCAGTCCGTGAGGACTAGAACTTTGGGAAAAGAGAAATCCTCACGTGGTAAGGGAACCGTCGATTTCGATTAAGATACTCAAGGTAGCTTACAACCAAGTGGGATGGAAACACATGTCGGGGAAATTGAAGTTAAAAAGCTCCAGAGTTTTCAGTGCAATAAAGTCGTCGACATTATTTCAGGAGGAAGTGCCAGATCTTCCAACACCATTTATATGTGAAGGTAACGTTTACTCACATAAATCAGGAAATACAGACAAAGAAGTTACAGTATTAAGAGATCCGTCATTATGTTAATATTTCACATTGCGAGGTGGGGAGGTTTTTAACACAGTATGATTATTGTCTGAAAACGTCACAGTATGTGGAATTCATGGTGAGACAAAATGTGTTCCATGATGGCCGATGAGCGTGGATTGTCCAGATAAAAATGGATCTCTGGTAGCAGGCTACTGGAAAAAATCTTGACACCAGATATACAATTTATCCTTGGTAATGATATAACATAGTCATAGGAGGAGTGTTGCTTTCCGTTTTTTTAAATACGAGTGTAAAATTCGGGATCAGGTTTATTGCAGGAATTATACTCTGGGAATTATCCTGACTGTGTGGTAAAAGTCACAAAGTCACCAGTTGAAAAAGGAGGAGAAATCAAATAATACAGTTTAAAATGATTGAAATAGATTTGACAGACACGACGTTCAATCAAATGTTTGAGACAAAAATGAACCTGTGGATGACAAAGTGCATATCTTTAGCTGAGAGAATTTAACTGACGAAAGCAAAGGAAGGATAGAAATTTGAATCAATTATCTGAAAAAGTGTGAACAGAAAAATAATCTGAATGCATCCCTGAATGTTACTATTTTAAAATGATGCCTTGATGACAACATGAAGACCATCAAATATCGGGCATATTAAAAATGGGCAGAAATGCATCAAGTTGTATTACCAGTCGGTTATAGAAAGGAGGTGTTGAGGGGAGCGCATGACTTGCCAGTAGAAAATCATTTTGGGAAAAGGAAACTCAAGCTCAAATACAAAAACATTTCTACTCTCCTGGATGGCAGAAGAAAGCAGTTGAGACTTTGCCATTCATTTGAAAAGTGAAAATAGTAATAATGGCAGCTTCTTTTTAAATCCCCTCGCCTGCAGTCCTACCCATTTAAAGAATATTTAACAACGGTCTTAATTGAATGTGGAAGATCCCTGCGTACAGCAAAACATGGGAATCAGTATTTGTTATCAATACGGACTCAGCAGAAGCGGTAATGCAAAGGTTAGTACAAACAGTCTAACCCTAAATTCAATCCAAAATCTGGGTCAGATATATGGGTGAAACCATTTAAAACACAGCAATAGAGAACACATACTGGATCAACAATGCCACACTCCCAGGAATCCGATTCACTAGAGAGGAAGAAAAGGAAAACCAACTCCCATTCCTAGACGTGATGTTACAGAGAACACCGAACGGACAATTCACCACAAAGGTATACAGGAAAGTCTCACACACAGAGCAAAGCCTAAACTACGAAAGCAACCACCCCAACACACACCAAAAAAGTTGCATCAAGACACTGTTCAAAAGGGCCACAACACACTGCAGCACACCACAACTGCAAAAAGAGGAAGAAGAACACCTTTACCATGTATTCGCCAAAAAACGGACACCCACGCAATTCTATCAACAGATGCCTAAGGGAAAGACAACGGAATGAGGACATGCCAGAACCCAAAGGACCAATCACACTACCATACATCAGAAACATTTCTGAACTGACAGCCAGACTACTGCGACCACTAGGACTCATAACAGCACACAAACCAACAGCCACTCTCAGACAACAACTCACCAGGACGAAGGACCCGATACCCAGCATGGGCAAAACCAATGTACTGTACAAAATCCCATGCAAGGACTGCACAAAAAACTACATAGGACAAAAAGGAAGACAGCTAACGGTCCGCATCCATGAACACTAACTCGGCACGAAACAACATGTCCAGCTATCCTTAGTAGCCACACACTCAGATGACAAGCAACATGATTTCTACTGGGACAACACAACTATTATCGGACAAGCCAAACAGAAAACAGCCAGGGGATTGCTAGAGGCATGGCACTCACCCACAGATTCAATCAATAAGCACATCGAACTGGACCCAATATTCCGGCCACTGCAGTTGACAGCTGGAACTGACAGACGGAAACGGCAGACACAAATCACTACAAACGCCGGAGGAAACATCACAGAAGTGCTTCACATGAGACTCCCAAGCACTGAGCATGTCACATAGACAGGGGACGAAACGTATGCAACATAAATTCTCAGATCGGTGAAAAAAACACAATAAACTGTACAGCAGAATTCTTATTAAATGCAGAGGGATCGAGGCGCGCAGGCGCACAGTTCATTGAATTTGGCAGCACAAATTGATAAGGTAGACAAGAGGGTATGCAGCATCATTACTTCATCAGTCCAGGCATCGAGTATATAATGAGCAAATCATGTTGGAACTGCATGCAATATTAGTTTGGCGATATTTAGAAGACGTCTTGGAAAGGGTATAGAAACATTCTAACAGGATGTTGTCTGGTTTGCAGGTATTCGTAATGAAGGAAGATTGGGCAACCTTGGTTTGTTGCTCTTCAATGTCGAACGATGAATGGCAAACTGAATGAAGACAGCATAATTATTAGTTACGCGAAGGGAATGGATAGTCAGTGATTTTCTTAAACACAGGTTAGAAACGTCATTTACTCGCTGGACAGGATTAAGGAAAAAACTGGTAAATTTAAACCACACCTGAGAGGCTTTTTTGTTTTACATAGACGGATGTGGAGGCAGATACAAACGCAAAGATCCAGAGGTACATTGATTGATATATGAGCAGCGGGGAATAGAGGGATACTGACCACATAGAAGCGAAACGATGTAATTGGAAAAAGAGTATTATGCTTCTGCGTAGTTTTCCTGGGTGCACACGCCTTTTTTTAATGGACCTTTCCATGGTAATGTCATAATGAGGAAAAAGATCTCTGAATGTAAAACTTTTTTTTTGCGTTTTGCTGAAGGAAATGATGGTGAAGAACACAGGATGTAGAACATAGCACAGCACAGCACAGTACAGGATCTTTGCCCCATGATGTTGCGCCTTAATTTAAGATCAAATGAAACTACACGCCCCCGATTTACATCCATCAATGTGCTTGGGCAGCAGTCGCTTAAATATTCCTACTATTTCTGACTCTGCTACCACCGCTGGCAATCTATTCTATGCACCAAAAACTAACTGACGAAAGAACCAACATCTGACATCTCCCCGATACCTTGTTCATATCAACTTCGATGTATGACAGGACGTGGCAGCCATGTCTGTCCTCAGGACAAGTCTCGAGCTTTTCACTCTAAGTATTTCTCTCATTACATTGCACACCTCTATCAATTCATCTCTCTTCCTTCTTCACTCAATAGCGAAAAGCCCCAGATCACTCAACCTCCCTTCGTAAGACAAGCCCTTCAATCCAGGCAGCACCCTGGTAAATCTCCGCTGCACACTCTCGATAAAATCTACACTCTTCCGATGATGAGGTGACCAGAACTGAACACAACATTCTTAATGTAGTCTAACGAACCTTTTATGGAGCTACAGCAAAGCCACGCTGCTCTGAAACTCAATCCCCCTCTTCATGAAAGCCAAAACACCATAAGCCTTCTAAACGAACCTATCTGCTTGTTCAGCAACATGTGTCCATGGACCCTAAGATCCCCATGTTTCTCCACACTGCCAAACATTCAGTCTTTCTCCCGCATTCAGCATTCAAATTCGACGTTCCAAAATGAATCACTTGACGGTCATTCCGTTGAACTCCATCTGCTACTTCTCAGCCAAGCTTTGCATCCTGTGAGTGTCTTGTTGTCGCTTGCAACAGCCTTCAACATTATCTACAACACCGCCAACGTTTGTATCATCGGCAAACTTACTAACCCATCCTTCCACATCCTCATCCGAGTCATGTATAAAAATGACAAAGCTCAGAATCTCAAGAACAGATCCCCTCAGATCACCACTGGTCACCGACCTCCAAGCAGAATACCTTCCATCTACTACCAGTCGTTGCCTTCTTTTTGCCAGCCAATTCTGTATCCAGACAGCCAAGCTTCTGTTTATCCCAGACCTGCTACCTTTCTGAATCAACTAATGTGAGGAACCTTGTCAAATGTCTTACTGAAATACATATACAAGGCATACACTGCTCGACGTTTGTGAACTTGTCTCATCACATTCTCAAAGAAATCCATAAGGCTTCTGAGGCATCACCTGCTCCACACACGCCGTTTTGACTGTTTATAATCAAGCTATGTTTTTCCAAATAGTCATAATCCGTATCACACAGAATCTTATCCAGTAACGTACTTAACAGCGATGTAAGACTGGTTGGTGTGTATTTCGTGGGCAGTTTCCAATTCCCTTTCTTGAATAGAGGAACAAATTCGCCTCCCCCCAATCATCTGGTACGATTCTGGTGGAGACTGAGGATGCAAAGCCCATTACCAATGGCACCACAATCTCATTGTTCACGTCCCACACTAACCTTGCAACTACCAGGTCCGGCTCTGGGAATTAGTCTACCTATATGCTTCCCAGAATATACAGCATATTCACTTTCTCATTATCAAACCTTTTCTAACCTTCGAGCCTTCAAGCCTTGTTCCTTCCAAAGTGAATCACCTCACACGTTTCTACATTAAACTGTATTTTCCACGGCTTAGTCCAGATCTACTTTTTATCTCGGTCCCTCTGTAACCGAGTGTAACCTAGTGAAATCCAGATACACAACATCAATCGTTTTACCCTTAGGTAATTGTTTGGTCACCTTCTCACAGAAGACAATAAGATTTGTGAGGCATTATCTACACTTCACTAAGCCTTGTTGACGATCCCTAATCCAAATTATTCCTTTCTGGATTATTATAAATCCTATCTGTCATAATCCTTTCCAACATTTTACACGCAAATGAAGTAAGGATCACTGGTCGATGATTAAGAAGGTTGTTTCTACTCCATTTCTTGAACAGGGGACCACGTCTGCTATTTTTCAGTCTTCTGGCACTATCCGTGTAGAAAATGATAACATAAATATCGAAGCCAAAGATTCTGCAATCTCCTAACGTTCTTCCCAGAGAATCCTCGGATAAATACCGTCCCGCCCAGGGGACTTATCTACTTTCACACTTTCCAGAATTGGTAACACCTCCTCCTTAAGAACATCAATTCCAACTTGTCTACTAGCTTGTATGTCATCTTTCTCCTCGACAGCATTGTCATGTTCCAGTGTAAATACTGACGAAAGCTATTCATTTATTGCTTTTGTTATCTCCTCACACTCCACGCTCAACTTTCCACTAGCGTCTCTGACTGCCCCCCAGGTTAATGTAGCCATTCTTTTTTTCCTGGCATATCTCTTGCAATCGTTAGTGTTTTCCTTGATTCTACCAGCCAAATATTCCTCATGTTCCCTCCATGCCCTTCCTAACTCTCTATTTTTGTCCTTGCTGGCTAACATGTTACTCTGAAGTGCCGCAACAAGCGTTCACGTCTCATCTCTAGAGAAGCCTTCGGCTTCATCATGACAACACAATCCAGGCACAATTTCTCTCCTCGATACCTGATAGGCCTGACACTCTCTCTGGTCTTTCTGGAATTCCTCACGTAAGTGTAGAGTGACGTTGCATGTTCTCGCAATTTTCCCACCAAGGCTTGCCCGTGGCTCCTCCGAGCTCACCTGTGTCCATTTATGAGTTCATTGCGAGATACCCTGTAACCCTTTAAAGCTTTGCCAGTGCCTTCTTCCTCAATATTAAGTAAGCTTCCTCATTCCTCGTAATGAGAATCTCCTCTTCACGTGCCAACCAAAGCTGAGTCACCTTACCATTCTTTGCCTGTCTCAGAGGGACAATGTTATCCAACACTCACAATAAGGGTTCCTTAAACGGCCTCCACATTTCTGTTTTGTGTATCACATAGAATGTTCCTAATTTGTATTCCACAGTTCCTGTCTAGTAAAAGAACAATTTCGCATCCCCCATTAAATTCCTTCCCATACTGTCTGCTCCTAGCCCACTCCACAGTTGTTGTAAAGGCGAGTCAGTTGTGGCCACTTTCACCGAAATGCTATGCCACCGAGTGATGTGAGACCTGGCTGGCTCGTTGCCAAGAACCACATCCAATATGGCCACCCCTTGTCCACATATCGACCCGTTGAGTCAGGAATCCTTCCGGGCACACCTGCAAAAATCGGTTCCATCGAGACCATCAGCACGAAGGAGATTCCAATCAATACTGGGGAATTTGAAGTCACTCATAACAACAAGTCTGTTACATCTGCATCTTTCCAGTATCTGCTATCCAATCTGTTCTTTCATCTCTCTGGTGCTCTTGGGAGGGTCTGTAAAAAAATCACACAACAAAGTGACTGCTCCTTTCTTATTATTGTAGCCCACCCATACTAATTCAGTCGACAAACCCACCCCCCCGCCACAGCATTCTCATCTTCAATTAACAATGCTACTTCCCTCCCATTTTACACCACTCCTTGATTTTTTTGAAAAAATCTAAACCGTGGAACATCCAGCAATCATTCCCCCCCCCACACACACCACCCCCACCACCCCGTGAAATCCATGTCTCTGTAATTGCAACAACATCGTAGTTCCAAGTAATGATCCATGATATATTTTCATGTCTCTTTTTCCTGACACCCCTTGAATTGAAGCAGACCCACTTTAACCGAACTTTTTTTCCCTATCAGTTGCGTATTCTTCCTAACAGACTCTCTGCATTCTATTTCTGCCCGTTCAACAACTATCCTCTCCTCTGATATGTTGCTATGATTATCATCTGCCTGCCAAACGAGTTTCAACTTTCCAGACGCTCTATAGTAAATCTCCTACTCAAGGTATTGGTGTCCTTCCAGTTTAAGGGCAACCCGTCCTTGATGTGCAGGTCTAACCTTACCCAGAAGCTACTACAATTACCTACCTATCTGAAGACCTCCTTCCTGCACCAGCCCTGTAACCACTGTTCAGCTGCAGTTGCTCCCTGTTACTCACCTCACTAACACGTGATATTGGTAATAATCATGAGATTACCTTCCGGCTCGTCCTGCTTTTTAGCTTCAAACCTAACTCCCTGAAATCACTTTTTAGATCTTCATCCTTTTTCCTAGCTATGTCACTGGTGCCATTGTGCACCACGACGTCTGCCTGCTCAACCTCCCCGTTCAGATTCTTCACAACTCGATCAGACACATCCAATTTCATGGCTCTTGGGAGGTAGTCGACAGTGAGTAATTACCGCAAACTAATAGACAGAAATGCCACAATCATTGTGGAAAAGCAGAACGTTTCTTTGACACAGACATAGGATACATGCTGAAAGGTGGAGTTTTATTTTACTAGGCACAGTGATCAAAGTGCCCCGACGATGGTTGTTTCTGTAACAGTCCTGTGATTTTGAGAGAGATATATTCTTTCCTGTTGCTATTGCCGCGAGGTCTTGATACAGTCGTGCTCGTTTATTTGCTTCAGACCGTCAGTTCGTAAACGGCCTGGAAATATCCCTTGGCATTCATTGTTTTTAAGGTTAGACAAATGGAGCTAGAGTATGAAGGGAGTGTGGACAACCTTGGTTGATCTTCTCTTGAACGTCAAAGATGGCTGGCAAACTGACAGAAGACTCAACATTACTAGCTGTGTGAATGGAACGGATGGACAGAGTTTCTTTTTACAGCCCCATGTTCAGTTTAGAGTTGGCTTCAGTTATTGTGAAGGTTTATGCTGCTTCTCAACTGAAAGCTGGCGTTCTCTGCTGGAGGACTGTCTTAGATAGCGAGGCGTCTTCTTAACAAGTTAAAGGGGCTGATAGTTTCTTTCTTCTGGACTGGAGAGACAGCACGTGGCCAACTGTGTATTTATGAGATGTTATCCAAATTGTAAAGTTGATAATTAGTCTTTGAAAAATGCATTATTTGTTTCGTATTGGAATTGAGTTAAATGTATGTCATTCATTTATTTTTCTTGAATCGTTTATGTGTATCAAGAATTAAGGCTGTTTTAATTACAGCCTACCGTTAGTCAAATCGAATCGCCTTTAAAAAAAAATATAAAATTTTACGATCGATACTATAGGAATGGGGAAGGCCAGAACTCCACTAAACATTTCAAGCAAGTGGTCGGACGCTAACATTTTTAGTGCTTTTAAATAGGCGTACGGTGAAGAGTGCAGTTAGTCAAACCTCTCAGTTATAAGCAGAACATAATTTATTTACAGTGTTCCAAATGAAACGCAAGCAAATGAAAACAAAGTTTAGAAAGACAACTATTTGCCAGGCAGATCACCATGATATACCTTATAACTTAACAAAGAACAAATCTGATTTCCTGCAAAATCCGATCAACACATGCTTTGGCAAAAAAAATTAAAATAATACACAGATTCTTACAGGAGTGAGAGTTCGCAGAGAGGATCAAACAGGAACCATTAGCTGAAATATTGAGTCTCCTTTTTTTCCAGCGGCTTGTTGTGGTCCCCAGCAAAAACTAAACTAAACTAGAAAAAAAAGTAGAGCTGAAAATGTGTTGCTGGAAAAGCACAGCAGGTCAGGCAGCATCCAAGGGGCAGGAGAATCGACGTTTCGGGCATGAGACCTTCTTCAAGAATTGTACCCTCATGCCCGAAACGTCGATTCTCCTACTCCTTGGATGCTGCCTGACCTGCTGCGCTTTTCCAGCAACACATTTTCAGCTCTGTTCTACAGCATCTGCAGTCATGGTGCCACAGTGGTAAGCACTGCTGCCTCACAGCGCCAGAGACCCGAATTCAATTCCCGGCTCAGGCTACTGACTGCGTGGAGTTTGCACATTCTCCCCGTGTCTGCGTTGGTTTCTTCCGGGTGCTCCGGTTTTCTCCCACAGACCAAAAGATGTGCAGATCAGTTGAATTGGCCATACTAACTTGTCCGTAGTGTTAGGTGAAGGGGTAAATGTAGGGGATTGGGTGTGTTGCGGGTCGGTGTGGACATGTTGGGCCGAAGGGCCTGTTTACACACTGTAAGTAATCTAATCTAATCAGTCCTCACTTTCTCCTAGAAAAAAGAAGTATCCAAACCGGGAGGTTTGACTTTCATTGGAAAAGCTTTGGGTTTTTTTAGAAAACATTACAAGCATTTTCTCTTATCGTTTCCATGCACAGTATCTGTTAGGCATATTCAACTACGTATAATCTTTGATTCCCTTCACAGTCAAGAAATTGCCAGCCTCTCTCTTAACTGAATACAACGACGTGGTCTCCACGGCCTTCTGTATCTGTGAATCCCATTAATTCACCAGGCTCTCCTTATATCCCATCTGAACGGTCTTTCTTTACTCTCAGGCTGTGCGCTCGGGTACTAGTGTCTCCCGCAAATGGGAACATCCTCCCTCCATCTACTCTTTTCAAGGCCTTCAGTATTCTATAAATTTTATCTTGATCCATGCTCATCCATTCAGTTTTAACCCAGAGTCGTCAAACGTGATGAAATATGTTAAGTCTTTCATTCCAGGGATCATTCTTGTAAACCTCATCTTGATATACATCAGGGCCAATACTTCGTTCCTTGCATATGAGTCGCAAAATTGCTCACAATATTCTGAAAGTGGTCGGGCTAGTGCCTTTTAAAGCACGAGCAGTACATCTCTGTTTTGATATTTGAGTCATTTCGAAATAGATCCAAATTGTATTTTGCTACCTAACCAGCCACTCAAATTTCAAGCTTACTTTCAGAGAAACCGCAAGAACTGCGTTCACTGTAAACAAGAAGCAAAAATAGCCATTGCTGGAAAAACTCAGTAGATCTGGCAGCATCTGTGAAGACACATCAGAATGAACATTTTGTGTCCGGCGATGATGCACAGAACTGATGGTAGCTTGGAAAACATAAGATAGGTTGGTATCCCGAGCAAAGAGTTAAAATTAGAGGGGACCACAGCCCACAGAGGGAGAACAGCATGTGGACAGACAAAGGAGTAGATAACGATCTTGCCAAAGACATTGCCAGTGACATGTCGTGTGGAATGGCAGAATATATGATACCAAGGCCTGTTGTTTGGGAGAGGGAGCAATGACATGGTAGAGTTCAGACCCTAAAATTATTGAATTTCGACATTGAGACTGGAGCGCTGCAAGGTCCCGAGCAGACAAATGAGGTATTTGTCTTCCATTTTGCGCTGATGTTCTCTGGAACACTACAGCAGGCCTGAGTCAGGGAACAGGGTCATGCATTGAAGTGGTAGGCTATTGGAAGCTCAGGGTCCTTTCTTTATGGGCAGAATGTCAGTGTTCTGTGAAACAGTCACTTAGTCTCTGTTCCATTTTCCTAATCGCTAGGAGACCACATTGTGAGTAGTGAGTTTGGTAAACTGGAGTAGATCTAATTTCCACCATACCTCAATTTCAACCGGTCTACTTCTGACCCCTCCCCTCTCTTCTTGGCCATCTCTGTTTCCATTTCGAAGGTTAACTGTCTCCTGATACGCACCGACTCCAACAGCTACCTGGACTGTACATGTTCACACCTTGCTTTCTGCAAAGACTCCACTCCATTCTCTCAATTCCTCTGTCTCCATCACATTTGTTCCGGTGAAGTCAACTTCGGCAAGTGAGCTTCCCAAATGTTGACCTTCTTCCTCAAAAGAAGACTTGTTCGACATCGGCATTCAACCGGATCGAGGCCATCTTCTACACTTTTGCCCTCACCCATTCTCTTCGCTACGACAACAGGGACATGAACGTAACTACCATCCAACCAGTGTCATCAATCAGCCTCCATTTCCACGACCTCCAGTGAGATACTAACACCAGATGCATGTTCTACATACCTCCTTTCCCCATCTACAGCAGTGACCGTTCCCTTTTGGACACGCTGGTCCAGTCTTCCTTCACTCCCAACATTCTCAACACAGGGTGGTAACACCAGCCTATTTACCTCATGCTTCCTATCCTTCCAAGGGACAAAATTTACTGCCCAGGTGAAACCGCACTTCACCTGCACTTCAAGCAATTTAAATGACTGAATTCCACATTGGAAAATCAAAGAACAGACTGGGCGACGTCTTTGCAGACCATCCACGTTCGGCCCGCAAGAAAAATCACCCTGTCTTCCAGTTTCTTGCCACATTAACACAGGTCGCTGTTCCCTGACGAGCATCTCGGTCTTCAGTCTGTCGCAGTGTTCCAGTGAAGCTCAACGCCAGATGATAGAACAACACCACTTTTGGGAGCGCTGCTGTGCTCCAGACTCAATACGGATTCCAATAATGATAGTGACTGAACATAGCCCCCTAACCCACACTTCAGGACTTGCAACCCGATAGTCTGCCATTGCAAACTACATTTTGTTAGCTACTAAATGTCTCCATTAACTGCTTTTTACTCCCCTTAGCCGAATCGATAGCTACCTCTTTGTTAGCCGCACTGCTCTTCTCTCTCTTTGGGTTCAGTCGCCATGTATTGTTTACTACATACACCCTTTCTCCACACTACCATCTGCATATAAACTGACATTTAGCCTGTTGCCATCAGTTTTGAGAATCAGTCACCGGACCCAAAACGACAACACTGATTCAATTTCAGAATGCTGTCAGGACTGACGAGCTTTTCCTGCAACGTCTTTTTTAGCACCTTGGGAGAATCCTGAACTAGTTCCTTTGCATTCAGATTTCTGAATTGTGGCCCATTTAGAAATTAGTTGATGCCTGCACTCTTCCTACCGAAGTACATGATCTCACAATTTCCCATGATGTCATCCATCTGCCATTCCAAACCTGTCAAAATCCTTCTCCAGACTCCCCGGATTCTCAATACTACCTGCCACTCCACCTATCTCTGCATCATCTGAAACTTCAGCCAGAAGGCCCACAGTTCCTTAATTGCGATCACTAATGTAGGCAATGAAAGCTCGTGTTCCCAACATTGACCATTGCAGTACCCCACCAGTCGGCGTTTGCCACGCTGAGAAGGATCCTTTCATTCCCAACTCTGCCTTCTGCCAATAATCTGCCCATGATAGTGCATTGCCTGTCACCTGATGTGCTATTGTCTCACTCAACAGCTTTCTGTGTGGTAAATTGTCAAAGTGTTTCTGGACGCTCGAGTAGATAAGAGTCATGAGCTCTCCTTTGTCTAATCTGCTCGTTATCTCCTCAATGAATTCTAGCAGAATTCTTGATCATAACCTTCCCTTGATGAAAACATGCTGACTGTTTCCTAATTACCATGCACTTCCAGATATTGACACATTTCGACCTTCACAGTGGACTCCAAAATCTTACCAACGACAAAGCTCATGCCAAACGGCCTTATTCTGCCATCTTTTGCCTTATGCCCTTCTTAATCATGTGCATGCATTAACTAATTTGCAGTTCTCTGGGACATCGCTAAATGCAGTGACGCCTGCAAGATTACCACTCACACCGTTTCCACAGCCACCTGATGAAGGAACAGTGCTTCAAAGGTTCGTGAAACCAAATAAACCCGCTGGACTGTAACCTGGTGTTGTTTGGTTTTTCAACTTTTCCAACCCAATCCAAGAACGGCTGCTCCAAACCTTCACTTAAACCTCCATTAGCTGTTAAGGTATCTTGTTCAGACTCAGTGGGATAGTCCAGTTGGGCAGAAGGTTTGGCCATATTTCGACCTTTCAGTTTTTCTGGGAACTGCTACTTGATAATAGCCACTTTTTCCACCACTGCCACCGGCCTACTGGGAGTTTTGGAACGTTACTCTATTCTTCCAATGCGAAGACTGACGCAAAGAAGTTGTTCAGTTCCTCCACAATTTCTTTGAACCACGACACCATTTCTGTAATGTCTTTTCCCCGCCGTTCAAAGTCCATTTCTTTCATATTATTGGCGAACCTACCCATATATTTAGCCTTCTCCCTGCGCATTCCATTTATATTTATCCTGTGGTGGTCATTGTAGGCTTCCCAACGCCCTTACTGGAGCTGGAGAATCGACGTTCCAGGAATTATCACTTCTTTAGGAACCTGAAGAAGGCCTCATTGCCCGAAACGTCGATTCTCCTGCTCCTTGGATGCTGGCTGACCTGCTGCGCTTTTCCAGCAACACATTTTCAGCTCCGATCTTCAGCATCTGCAGTCCTCACTTTCGCCCACTGCCCTTCACTGCATGGTCTGCTTTGCCTTTTGCTTTTCTGCTATTTCTGAATTTTCTTGTCAGGCACCGTTGCATCGAACTCCATTTAGGATGCTTCTTTTTCCAAGGCATGAATGTTTGCTGTGACTCCCACAATGCTTCTCTCATTAGTGTATCATTGTATTTCCTGAAAAGGCAAATGCGCCTAAAAATGGCTCAGCTAAAGGTAACAGGTCAGTGTCGTGATGAGGTCAGTGATGAAAATCAAACCGATCATTGCCGATGGCCTGGTGGGAATCTGTTTAAATACATTCAAACGTTGCTGAGCTTCGAAGAAATTGGTCGAGTTACTAAAGAGCCTAAACAAATGACATGGCTAATGTGGTCAATGCTCATTCAAGCGAAGTTATTATGTCGTGCACATGAACTAGTGCCAGAAGCTCACAGACTACATTCAAGAGAATCGGAAGAAGTAACTTGATAAAATATGCACAAAATTAGACCACTTAAAGTTACTTCGATGGTTTTATAAATGCATTGAATATTGTGTTAACATATGAAGCTCAGAGAGAAGCTATTATTTTGGAGGAGTGAAAAATTCACTGCTTGAAGTCATCAGCACTCATCTGGAGGAACAGAGTTTTGTAACTGCAATGTCAACAGCACAAATGGCAGCTAATTATGAGTCAGTTAATTTATCAAATTTCGGCTTCGAGCATCATTTGCAATATGTGAAGGCGAAACTTTATGGAAAATAAGCATCCTAAGTTGGTAAGGGCAGGTGTGATCATGTGGAAGATATTAAAAATATCTTGTTACAAGTTAAGAAAAAAACACGTGAGTGATAAAGAGAAAATAAACAATACCAGATATTTTCACTATAATAAAAAAAACCACTGGGAAGGCAGATGTGATAAAACAGGACAAGTCAGTCGGTGGTCAAAGAAAGCATAGATAACGCAACAGAATCACAACCTAGTCAGATGGTGTTTCAGAAGAAAGTGGCATACCTCTTTAAAGAATTTAGCTGTGTGGGTTTGTTTTAAACATTTGAGCTGGGAGGATTGGGTTAAAAAAACAGTGAAATGGGAGCAAGTCAATATTTGACAGTGAGAAATGAAGAGAGATGCAAGTCAGAAAAAAAAGTTACCAGAAAAAAAGTGTACTATGTGGAATTGTGGTGAGAGAGAGGAAGCTTTCCGTTGAATAAAGCAAGTTAGGAAAATAAGATGAAAAGTACTGATGAAATTGTGAGAATGATAAATAAATTCTATGTTCAAGACATAAAGTTTAACGTCGATAATGACATAGCTAGATCACAGGTGGGAATGATGCCGGTTGTGATTGAAAAGCCAATGGAAAAACGGACAACTGAGAAGTTAGAGGAAGTATACCCTGAAACTTTCCCTGACTGCTTGTCAGCAGAGTTGCGAAACCATATGTTGAAATGGAAAGGGAAATAAAAGAATAAAGACAAGACAGTTAACGTTCAATTATCAGCAGCTCTGTCTGATCAAACAGTTGAGAAGAAACAACAAGAACAAGTGGAGGTCAAAGCGGACATTTTTAGTTCGGAGATGTTAACTGAACTACGACGGACGAAGCACCAGATGAAGCATTTGATTCTTAAAGCAGACTGAGAAGAAAACTCTGAGTTTATCTCAGAATATTGTTATCGTAAAAATGAAGTCTTGAGGCAATGGGGATCATTACATATTCAGGTGGATGAAAAAATGAGCAGAGATTCTGCAAGTTGTATTCCCGTGGGTTACAGAAAGGAGATGTTGTTCTCAGCATATTACTTAACAGAAATAGGTCATTTGGGAGTAAGGAAAGCACAAGCCAAACTTGAAAAAATAAACGGAGTTTTATTGGAATGAACTGAACATAGCTGTTCTAGAATTTTGCCGGCATCGTCACCTGTGTCAAGTCATGAAAACATTTGAGTTAGTGAGATTACCAACACCCTGAATACTAATTCCAGCATTTCACCAACCTTTTACAAGATTGTTAATGAATTGCGTAGGAAATTTCCCTAAAACGCGAAGAAGGAATAAATAATTATTCGCCGTATTAAATATGTTGACTGGATTATGATGTCATTCCATTATGCATTTTCAAAGCTAAAAGGATGGCAGAGGAGGTACCTTTCTTTAATTAGATACGGGCAACTCATCGAAAGACAATACGATCAATACTCTAATTTTACACTAAAATTATTCAAGAAATTTATGGATAACTCAGAATTAATGCTACTTAAATCAAATGCTTCCCATTCAGAACCTAGGACACATTAACTCTGTGACATCAATCTTCAAAGAAAATGTGGAATGTCTATAGTCAAGAGTATCCAGAGGATTGCTATAAAATATTTCCATTTATATTTTTTTAAATTTAGCGATGTACCGAACGAAACAACTAAATTCAGTCCATTTAAAATAGTTTGGGGCCATGAGGTGAAAGTGCTACTTAAATTACTTAAAGAAAAGTTGGTGAGTCCTCATACAGAGCCTACATTTTTGGAGTTTGTGTCTGATCTCTGGAAGAAACCGAATTTAACGGATGAGTTGGAAAGATAGTATTTAAAGTTTTGCAACATATAATGAAACAACAAGCAGGCATAAGATCAAAGATTCGAAGATTGGCCAGTGATAATAAAGTGTTAGAATTGCTTCCCGCGGGAGGCAAAAATTTAAAAACAAAATATAGAGGACCGAATCAAATTATTCGATAGGAACATTAGCAGACGTAAGACTCATAAGGTGTTTTATTTGAATTTGTTCAAAGAGTATTTTGATAGGGAAGAATAGCAAAAGGAGAACGTGGTACTTGTTACTACTCAGCCTAAAGATCTAAGTTCAGACGATTCTGAAGTTGACCTCCCTGAATTGAATTTAACAATGAGGAAGTTTTCAGAAACAGGAATAAATCTTTCTGAGGAAAATCAAAATGAGCTAAAAAAAATTACAATCATATGGAAATAATTGTGGGGTACGCTAACAAGTACTTGAATGATTCATGCACACTGTAGGTATAGAAAATGACCTTCCAATTAAGCAACATCATCGTGGTTTGAACCCTCTCAAACTGGTGTTAGTTCTAAAGAGATTAACAGGATGCTGGGAAACGACACAATTTACCTGAGTTGCAGAAGATGGAGCTCTCCCATCGCGATGTTACTAAAACTAGATGGTTACTAAAGCCTGTGTGTGGACTATCGAAAAGTCACTGCAGTTACAAAATTTGATTAGTACTCTATTGCAAAAACGGAAAATATAATGGGTAAATGGCACAAGCAACTTACATATTTAAGCTAATATTCTCAGACAATAATGGCATGTACCTTTATCGGAAAGAGTGAAGGAAATTTCGGCGTTCGTGAACCCAAATGGACTTTCCCAATTTAAAGTCATGCTGTATGTATGAAGACCTCACCAATCACATTTCAAAGATTAACCAATCATGTTAATTCGGCAATACACAATTGTAAATATAGATGGAAAATCTGGTGATTTTCCTCACACACGGAAGAAACTTCTGGAGCATGTATTGAAACTATGTAATGAACTTGACACGACGATGTTGGTGATAACCATAAGAGTGAATTCACAAAAACGTATGATCCTAGATCGTTTGATTAAACATGCACAGATGATCCCCTGGAATTTGAAAATAACAGTAATTGGTAAACTTCCTATACCATTAACACAGAGCGAGTTAGTGCAATTCCTGGACCTAAATCCTTTTCACTGATCATTCATACCAATTTTAGCAGCATTGTTGTTCAACTGACAGACTTGTTGAACACATGCAGAAAATGTCAGTGGACTAAAGAGTGTCAGATGACATTTGAATCCCAAAAGCTGTGTTGACCCCCTGCCTGGTATTTGCAAAAAGTAATTGCTCAAAGTCAGTGAAAGTGCTAAATGTTTGGAATGATGTGGGTGTGGTGTTTGTGGGATGCACTCACAAGAAGACAACTATAGTATTGAGAGACCTTTGGAATATATTCCAGAAATTTGAATATTCATCAAAATAAATATTCCATCATTGAAAACGGGACGTTGAGTTAGCTGCTGCCATTACAAGAGGGTGGTACGTGTATGGAATGAGCTGCCAGAGGAAGTGGTGGAAGCGGGTCCAATTGCAACATTTAAAAGGCATTTTGATGCGTCTACGAAGAGGAAGGGTTTGAAGAGATATGGGCCAGTTACTGGCAGGTGGGACTAGATTGGGTTGGTATATCTTGTCGGCGTAGACGGGTTGGACCTAAGTGTCTGGTTCCATGCTGTACAGCATTATGACTCTATGAATCTTTATAACACAGATGAGTGTGTGTACTGATGAGAGCCCCCTAAGTTTTACAGACAAATTTAAGGGTAAACACCAGATTGTTGAGATGAGTTATTTTATTACATCTATTCAATTTTTAATTTATATAGCTGGCAGGTTTGTCGATACTTCGTCAATACTACATTACTGAAGGAAAATGGAAGTGTTCGAGGTGGAAGAGGCAAACTGAAATGAATTGTATTATTGACTGTGTTTGTATTATTGACTATTTATCGTACTATTTACGTGCAGATGTAATACTAGATAGACACACACGCGCGTGAACACACACATTTATATAATGTAGAATACTCATAGTGTGGGAGTAATCTCTTTGAAAATGTGGCCAACTTTGTATGTTGATGTATGTGGTTTTTTTTAAAGGGATATGTACCAGTAGTGCATCTTTAAGAGCGATGTGTTGTGTCCTGTTTCTTTAGCAAATTTGCAGTGCCACACTGGAGCCAGAATATCTGCTTCACGCAGGCAGTTGTTAAACAGGTTGCAATTATTCCCCGTGTGTTTTCATTAAAATTTAACAAAAGAAGCATGAACTAGCGGGGTCAGTATCCATGCAGACCTTTGAAGGCTTTTTGCATTGCTTGCACTTCATGAGAAACTTTCTGCTACTGCACAGCTAAAAGCTAGAGTCTCGACTGGAGGGAGGGCTTAGGTAGCGAGACTTCCTCTTAAAACCAAAAAGGGGCAGCTTGTTTCTTTTTTTCTGTGCTGCAGAGAGAATCATGCCTATCTTACTACATTGTCATGCTACAGGTGTCTTCATAGGTCTTTGTCTCCATTGGAACAGGTGATGATTCGTGATTTAGTAACACCGTGATTTTTTAAAAGAATTTCAACAGTGTGAATGTTATTGCGGATTACTTTTTTCGTGTACTTTAACTTTGTCGTATGAATAAAGTGTGTTTTCATTACAGCCTAATGGTGGACCAGTTGAAACGCTTCTGGATCATAGCACCTTAAACTCGACTTTAAATAATTTCAAAATCCTTTGTTTGAAGCTAAGTACTTGCAATGCATTTCCGTGGTGGGGGAGGTGGGAAAGGTTAGATGATAATGGCAGAGAAGCGGAAGGTCGGGTCTGATCCATTACTTTTCCCAAAAAAGGAAAGATGCAGGAACAGCAAACAGTTAAGAAAGAAGCTGGTACATAGGTCTCACCAGGAATATCTTTTCATTGCAAGAGCAACAATGGCATTTTTAAAAAAATAACACGAACATGGTGAGAACGTATCAATGGTATTGTGTGTAGATCTCATCACGTTCCCTGGGAAACGATGGATATCCACAGAAGGTGTTCAGTAAATGTTTGCAAAGTTCATTGTTGGTACATTACTTTTCTTCTGTGAGAAATGGGAGTTGAGGAGAGCTGCAGTAATTTCACTGAAACTCATACAATTTTTAATGGGATTGGACACATGGAATCATTAATGACGTTCCGCAGAGTGTTGTTCAGACCTGGAAGTCACAGACGCAGGACACCTGCTGGACGCTTAAGAATGAAGTATGCACTTGGGGGATGATTGTCGACTCCATTTTGACAGTAGTAGTGAAAAGACGAGCCTGATCTCACTGAAAGGAACAATGTTGAACGGGAGCGAGACCATTATACGAAAAAAGGTGTCAAACAGAAATTGTGCTAGCTCAATAGAACATAGAACGATCAAGAACAAGGAACAGACCCTCGAGGGCACCACGGCTGTGATGTCATAGATTAATGCAATCTACCTGCGTATTGTCCACATCTCTCCTTTGTCAGTCGGTTCATGCGCGTTGCTCAATGCTTCCGAAAATTTGCCCATGTATTTGCTTTCAGTATCTCCTCTGACAGTGAGTTCTAATCACCTGTCACAATCCATAAAAAAAACACTTTCAACATTCTCCCTTTCATCTTAAACATATGCCATATAACATTTTTTTCCCATTTTAATTCTGGGAAAACTGCTCCAACCAGCCAACCAAACCATTTGTTTGACTTTTAAAATACTTCTATCAGGTCACCCCGAGCCTCGCAACACACAGAAAACAGTTAACGTTTGTCCAATCTCTCCTTTTGTTTGTCAAACCGAGGCAACATCCTGGGAAATCTATTGTGGCCCTGCCAGATGCATCCCCAAACGTTCCCTAGTATGGCGAGGAGAAATGAGCACTGTCGTCAAATACAGCCAAAATAAGGTATTATACAGCTGAAACATGACAACGCAAAATTTGCTACTCTACCGATGAAGACAAACATGTTGCACACATTCGTTAACATCTTATTCGCTTCCGTTGATATTTACAGGGAGCTATGAACCTGCAGTTCAGCACATCTCTGTACAGCAATGTTCCTAAGCATCACGTCTTGCACTGCATGCTTTCCACTTCCAATTAACCTCTCAAAATGTACGACCACACGTTGGTTCGAAAGAAACTCAATCTGTCATTTCCATGCCCAACTTTTCTAGGGATCTACGTCTGTTTTATAACTTGACAACCTTCCACACTCTCAACAACTGCACCAAGCTTCTTGGTGTCTGCATAATTACAGATTATACAGCTAATAGTTTCTTACAAATCATTTACAACAATATCAAAACGCTGATTCTTCCAGTACATGATGGTATCCCCGGAGGTTATATCGGGAATGCATGAGTTTACTGAATAAAGAAAGGAGGACGAAAAGGGAAGAAGAGGCAGATTTGTCTGAGATGATTTGGGTGAATCTAAAGAGATTATTTAAGTATATGAAAGGGAAAGGGATAACTCAAGAGACAGTAGAAACTCAGAAGACCCAAAGCGGACATGCGTCATCCAACTGCAGAAGAAGGGCGAGGTCCTCAATGAATACTTCGCATTGGTCTTTACCTTGGAGAAAGACATGAAGACCTAGGAAATTTGGAAAGCTCGTGTTGGTATCGTGCGGACAGTGCACATCAAGACAGAGGAGTGGTTGGTCGTGTGAATGAATGAATTTGAATAAATCTCTTTGTTCAGAGCTGATATGTCCAAGAACCCTGGAAGAGGGCATTGAAGAAATTGCAGGGGGTGTGGCAGATGTATTTGCTTCACTGTTAGCTACGGGTGAGGTCCTTGTACACTGGACAGCAGTGGATTTTGTGCCATTATTCAAGAAGGGTTGGAAAGAAAGAAAATGTAGGAACTGCTGCGAAAGATTGGGAGGTATGGGATGCAGGAAAATTAGGCTGTCTGCATGCATAATTGGCTGGCCAAAAAATGACAGCGAGTGATAGTGGTTGGGAAGTTTTCTGCCTGGAGTTCGGTGACCATTGGTTTCCCACTTGGATCTACTTAATGCACTCTGCTCTTTTTAGTGTTATTTTGTTAAAATGACGTGATGAAGAAGATGGTTTAGTAAGTTTATGGATGACACAAAGTTCGGTAGGACTGTAGATAGTCTACTGGTTGTTTCAGGTGACAACCCAACATTGACAGAATACAAAGTTGGACTGCGAATTGGCAGATGAAGTTCAACCGAGGTAAATGCGAAATGATTCATTTTGGAAGATGTATTTCAATGCGGAATATAGTGTTTAATGAAGGATTCATGGCAGTGTGGAGAAACCATGGGATCTTGGCGACCATGTGCACCGAACTCTCAAATTTGCCACCCAAGTTGATAGGCTTGTGACGAAGGCATATCATGCATTGGCTTGCAATAATAGGAAGACTTAGTAAAAGAGTCACGGTGTTTTGCTCCAGCTGTATCAAACCCTGGTTAAACCGCACTTGGTACATTGTGTCCTATTGTGGTCGTCTCATTATAGAAAGAATTCAGATGCTTTTGAATTGGGTGGAGAGGCGATTTACTCCGACAGATCATAGAACATAGAACATTACAGCGCACAAAAGGCCCTTCAGCCGTCGATATTCCTCTGTTTTGTGAAAGCAATCCGAAGCCCATCTCACCTACACTATTCAATTTTTGTCTATATGTCTATCCTATGGTCATTTACATGCCCTTAAGGTTAACGAGTCCACTCCTGTTGCAGTCAGTGTCTTTCAAACCTTTACAACTCTGAGTAAAGTAACTACCTCTGACATCTGTCCTATATCTATTATCCCTCAATTTAATTCTATGTGTCCTCGTGCTCGCCATCACGATCTGAGTAAAAACGCTCTCACTAACCACCCTATTGAACACCCTGATTATTTTGCATGCCACAATTAAGTCACCTCTCAACCTTTTTCTCTGTCACGAAATCAGTCTCAGGTCCCTCTGCTTTCCCTGGTAAGAGCATCCTTCCGTCCCAGACGACATCCTCATAAGTCCCCTAAGAAGTCTTTCCAACGTTTCCACATCTTTCCTATACTGCAGTGATCAGAAATGTCAGCAATACTCCAAGTGCAGCCACACCAGTGTATTGTACAGCTGAAATCTGATCTCAAGGTTCCGAACACAATCCCTCTACTCATCAAAGCTAACACAATGTATGTCATCTTCGCAACCCTATCAACCAAGGTGGTAACCTTCAGGGATCAATGCACATAGGCCGGGAGATGTCCGTGTTCATCGACCGTACCATCGACGTTAATTTTCAGGTAATTACCCAGTACACTGCATTTATGTTATTCCTTCCAAACCGAATCACCTCACACATTTCCGCATTAAACAGAATTTCCAAATCTCATCCCAGCTCTGCAGCTTATCTATGTCCCTCTGTAACCTACAACATCTTTCAGCACCATGCACAATTCTACCACCTTGGTGTCATCCGCAAATTTACTAACCAATCCTTCCACGCCCTCATCCATGTCATTTATAAAAACAACAAACAACAGTAAACCCAAAATAGATTCTTGCGATACACCACTAGAAACTACCTTCCAGGATGAACTTGTCCCATGAACCAACACACTCTGTATTCTTTCAGCTCGCCAATTTCTTCTCCAAAGCATTAAATCACGATCAATCCCAGGCTTCCGTATTTGGTGCTTTAGCCCACTGTGTGGAACCTTATCGTACGCCCTACTGAAATTCATATTCACCACGTCAACCACGTTACCTTCATCCAACTGTTTGGTCATCTTCACAAACAACTCAATAAGCTTTCTGAGACACGACCTCGCCTTCACAAAAAACGTGTTGACTATCCCTAATCAACTTATGCCTTTAAAATAATCATAAATCATATATCTTAGAATATTTTCCAACACTTTACCCGCAACAAAAGTAAGGGTCATAGGTCTATATTTATCAGATTTGTCACTACTCCCCAGATGTCTCGACTCCTCAAATCCAGGATGGTGCCTGGATTGGAGGGCTTGCCTTATGAAAAGGTATTGAGCGATCTTGGCCTTTTGTCACTGGAAAGAAGGAAGAGAAGTGAATTGATAGAGATTTCCAAGCTAATAAGAGGCATAGAGAAAATAGCCAGAGACTTTTCCCTGGGGTAGAAATGGCTGTCACTAGGGGTCATAAATTTCAGCTGATAGGAGAAACGCACAGGGGAGATGTCAGATGTAAATTCTTTATGCAATGAGTGGTGAGTGCATGGAATGCACTGCTAGCGGTGGTAGCAGAGTCAGAGGCCTTAGGGACATTTAAGCGACAACATGACAACGTTTACTGATCTACCCATCAAGCACTTTTGACGCTTACATAAAATTCGCAGCCACAATTCTGTGGCGAGACTTTGCCCTTGCACAGCCATACTAACTATCACTGAGTCATTCATGGCTTTTGCGAAATATGACTTACTGCATGGTCATAAACTAGTCAGCACAATTTTGCCGAACTGGACTGAATAAGCGAATGTCACGTGGAAAACCTAACCGTGAATTAGCTTACTGTTCCTGTCCAGCACAGTTCTGTCTGTTCTCCTTCTCCAGTATACACTGAATTTACAATTACTGAACTGGATGCTTGAACGTTTGTTACTTTTGGAGAACTACATCTCTGTCTAATGAATAAACTTACCCTGATGCAACAGAATTTATCTGCATGGAGTTAATTATAGACGATGGTAACTAGTCAAACAAAATTTACATAGCATGAAGGAAAGTTTCCTGAAACTGAAATGAGGCTAAATTAATCACCTGGATACATTCAAAGGATACATATCTTACTTTGCGTTATCAGAGAATTTAGCAATGTGTTACCAGGAAAATGGGCACCTCCTAGAAAGGTTGTCTCAGCCGTAGACTGAAACTTCTTATTGTTCTTTAGGAAAAAAAAAACTAATGTGATCCTTATTCGGTCTCATAGACTTCTTTCATAGAATCCCTGCAGTGCGGAATCAGGCTATTTGGCCCAACAAGTCCACATTGACACTCCGAAAAGTATCCCACAAAGATCTATTCCCCTAGTTACATATATCTAACACTGACTAATGCAACTCGCTGACACTTCCTTCAACACAATCGACAATATCGCACGGCCAATCCACGTAACCTTCACATCTTTGGACGTTGTGACAAAACCAGAGCAACCAGAGGAAACCCATGCAGGCACAAGGAAAATGTGCAAGCTCCATAAAGACAGTATCCAGAGGCTGGAATTGAATGCAGGTCGCTAGCGCTGGGAAATAGCAGTGTTAACCACCGAGCCACCGTGTGGCCAGCTTCCATAGCATAGGGATTCTAATTTTCTTTTTACAGTCCATGAGACTGAATGAGGATCACAGTAACGTTTCTCTATTTTCCTCAGACCAGGCTGAAATATCACGATTAATCCAATTATCAGCTGCACTAATTTGTTTTCTTTTTGAATAAATGCGCAGTGATTCAAAGTTCAGACATGTAATTAAATCTCAGGAGTCTGGCATCGCACATAAATTGAGAATTTTCCACTCCATTTCTGAATCGCTGCAGAACATCTGTTCGAAATGCATGAGGTACTAAGAGGTCTGCTGTTTGCCATTTCTTACATAGTCTTTGCTGCTGTCGGAGTTTCAGGTAGACCAGTGTGTTTATTTTTGTAGTGCATGAATCGTTGCCCAGATGTATCAATTCTCTATTTTTCCAGTGGTAGTTATCACCATTTCCAACATCCTTTTCCCCCTTCAAAAGGAAGAAACTACATCTATTAATTGCGATCTTCCTTGCATATAACGAACATAATATTTTATCCATTTAATACTATATTTGAGACCCAATATAAACTAACGATATTTTCAGTTTATTGGCAAGATTACGTGAAATGTATAAGTTCTCCCCTCACAGAAAGGTTATTTCAGAATTTTCCAGTACGAGGAATAAGTGGGTTGACATATTCAGAAGCAGGAGATAGTCTGGCACGTATCATTGAAAGTTGGTAAAGTCAGCAGTGACATGATTAAAATAAGTAGAATCCTGTGTGGATTTGTCTGGGTGGCTGTTGAAAGAACTCAACTATGATTATATAGTTTCTTTCATATTGGTAAAATTGTAATTAGGAGTCATAACACAAAAAATAGCAGAGTGGTTAGTATCCCTACTGTCTGGAAACAGGCTCTTCGGCAAAATAATTCCACACCGATCTTCTGAAGAGAAACCCACCAGGATCCGTTCCCTTAACTAAGGCACCAAACACTATGGACAATTTAGCGTGACCAATTCACCTGACATGCACATCTTTGGATTGTATGAGGAAACTGAAGTACCCGGAAGGTGTCCGTGCAAACTCAAGGAGAATGTGCAAACTCCACACAGACTGTTGCATTAGGCAGGAATTGAACGCGTCACCTTAGTACTGTGAGGCAGCAGTGACGACCACTGAGCCACAGTACTCCAGAGGGCGTGTCTATGACAGATATGCAGTGGAATATTTTCCTGTAACCATTGCGAGTCTTCACAATTCCCCATGTAAACAGTCTGTTGATGCAGAGTATTAATGGAAAATAGGCAGATGCGGGAATGTAAAGTTGCAGTAAAATCAAATGAACTGCCAATTTATTTGTTGTTGGAACAGTTTCACAAGGCTAGGTAACCAATGCTTGTTCCTTTATGTTATGGTTGCATATCTTCTGGTTGTGTGACACTTTTCATGCGAATGTGATGCTGTCATGTTGAATTCTATGTTTTGCATTTTGTTTCACGCATACTGTTCTCAGTTCAGACTCATAAGACTAAATATGTTGTTATGTTACTGACAATCATTTATGTTTTACACAAAGGATTGTATATTAGCCATATGAATTGTCCCTCGAATAATAGATTGCTTCACAAATAAGATCATGTCTTTACGCATCATCAACCATATAATGTCATGTAAAACAAAGAGAGTTACAGCAGTAAAAACTTTGTCTTGCTCTTTATTTCTGTTACAGCTAACTTGGCAATAATTATCATACTATTGCGAAGAAGATGCGGTCTCTCAGGATGTATGACTTATTATCTAATGTCTATGGCGGCGACTGATCTCCTGGTTTTAGTCACGATTGTGATATTAAATAGGATTGCTGGAATTTATTTCCCATTCAGCTTCCTCTCTTTCACACCCATCTGCGGTTTTCGTGCAGCTGTAAATTTTGCAGCCATTGACAGTTCTGTCTGGTTAACCGTGGCTTTCACCTTTGATCGTTTTGTTGCCATTTGTTGCCAGAAGCTGAAAATTAAATATTGCACGGAGAAGATGGCAGCATGGGTGATAGGAATTCTCTCAGCACTGTCTTGTGTAAAAAATATCGCCACATATTTTATGTATGAACCTGCATACATTATTAATAATCGACCCTGGTTCTGTGCTGTAAAAGAAATATACTACATATCCTTGGCATGGGCTGCATACGACTGGATTCGATCAATTTTAACACCTTGTCTCCCATTCATTCTGATTTTGCTTCTCAATGCTTTAACCGTCAGACACATTCTTGCAGCCAATGCATCTCGCAGGAGGCTGCGGTCCCAGAGCAATAGAGAGAATCAGGGTGACCCAGAAATGGAAAAGCGAAGGAAATCCATTGTTTTACTGTTTACCATCTCGGGCAGTTTCATTCTGCTATATTTGGTGTTTGTTGTAATAATCCTCCATGTCCGAATAGCGAATGTCACATATTCCTCAGGTTCAGATGCAAATGATCCCATCTCTATTCTTCAACAATGTGGATACATGCTTCAGTTATTGAGTTCCTGCATAAACCCTTTTATTTATGCAGGAACACAGAGTAAAATAAGAGCTGAGTTGCAGAGTTGGTTGAAATATCCACTGAGTCCATTCGAAAAAGTATTTGAAATGTGGAAACGATATAATTCAACGTGAACTCCAGCTTATATTGCAGCATCTCCACTTCGTAGGTACATCAAACACTGTGCCACGTGAAATGGAGCACTTCTTTAAAAATCCATGGAGAAAGTGTTAATATAAGAATGCTTAACGAAGCTAAAATTGCCCTTATTCAGTCATATAACTATTGTCAGTTATTTTCTACTTTTGTTCCATCTTGCACTGTTTAGCCTTTGTTATATCTATCGCTGCTGCATAGTGCTTTAACTGATTCGGGATCAGCTTATTATATGTCAGGCCGGCAGCGGTATTATTCATATAATATACTTTACGTAGATATGTGTGTAATATCATTGCTTGTGCACGTGTATAAAATGCATTTCATTAATGAATTGTCAACTTCATTGACAAAAAAAATAAAATGTTGCAAAAGCGGATAATTCGTCCAGAAGCAGTAAACTGGCTGAACTTATTTCATGGTGGAATTCACCCTGGTGTGCTCTGTCTCAAAAAAACAAAACTGATAGCTCCACTATTATGTTATTCAATGAATCGTAGCACGTGAGTGTCCACAAGTCTCATTGTCTCGTTTTGTTCCCTTTATGTATGTCAATATAAACTTGACTCGACTTTGACATTTGTCGTATTCCAATTATATTTGCCAAAAACGTCAACAAAAAGATTGTGTTCCAGTATTCATATTATCTGCAGTGAAAGAACCACATTATTGTTTCAGAGTTGAAGGGATATTGTACAGACTCCCGATAGAGCGGATGATACTGTGCAAAAAAGGAGCGATGACAATGTGTCATCTGATTTCTAACGATTTAGAGGACCATGGTACACACTGTAACAGTAATCTTTGTCCTGCGTTCCATGTCATGAGTCTACCATGATGTAATTCCATTAGGTAAATCTCGTCATGAGCGTTTCCTTTCTCTGCCTCCATATCTCACAGCTTCAGGGCATCTAGATACAAACAAGTAAAGAAAACCATTTGTGACCTCTTTCCTGCAAGATGTTCCTTACATCGTGTTCTGGCTGTATGTTTCACAAACAAATGCATAATAGTCAATGAAATGGGCTGGGAAAAGCACAGCAGTTCAGGCAACATCCAAGGAGGAGGAATGTCGATGTTTCATGCAGCCTCCTTCATCAGGACTGTGAAGAGGGGAGGGGGGTGCGACGTATTGACGGTGGAGGGGGTGAGGCTGGAGGAAATGTAGCTTTGAAAGCAATAGGTGGATGGAGGTATGAGGTGATGCTGTTAGGTCAGTGGGAATTGTGGAGTGGATATTTCGAATGGGTGGTGGGCAGGTTAAGTTAGCTCAGTTCAAGTAGGTGGTGCCGAGTTGGAGGATTGGATTTGAGATGCGTTGCAACGGTAAAATGATTTGAAAACTGTTGAATTTAAAGTTGAGGCTATGAGGGTGAAGGCTATCAAACAGAAGATTAGGTGTTCCTCCTTCAGTTCCGGGTGGCCTTTGCAGAGAAGGTGGGGGACCAGAATGGGCATATAATCGGGGTCGGGGGAGGGGAATTTGACATATGTGGTCGCGAGAAGGTGGAATGGTTGGTTTGTACACACCGGAGATGTTCCTAACACCATTCTGCAAGGTTGCCTTTGGTGTCTCTGATGTCGAGGAGACCACAGGGAGAGGAATAGATGCGTTAAATGAGGATCGAGGATATGCATGTGGATCTCAGACCGTCTGAGTTTGGACGATACCGAGGCAATATAAACCTACAGCCCCAGCAAAACCTCCGCAAATAGTTCTGGATATGTATCCTTAGCTTCAGTCTGACAATTGCCAAATAGAATTGATCAATTAGTTTGGAAAGGCAGTGATTAAATAAGGATAGTCAGCATGGATTTGGCGGAGGGAAATCCTGTGTAACTAATTAAAATGTTATTTTTTAAAACAGGTGACGAAATTCATTGATGAGGACTTTGTCATTGTCATACGTGGAATGTTGGCCCAAACTATAAGAACCCATGGGATCCAATGCAAGTTGGAAAACTGGATCAAAATTGTCTTGCAAGTTGGAGGGAAAAGGAAATGGTGGATATCTGTTTTGTTCATGGAAGCTTGTGATCAGTGGTGTACATTTGCGACACTTGCTTTTTTTTGACATAAGTTAATGATTCGGATGTGCATGCTGATGGAGTAATTCGTACGTTTGCACATAACCGAAAATTTATGGTGTTTTTCAAAGTGACAAAGGTGGTCTCAGGCAGCAGTATGACATCGATCAACTGTTTAATTCAGATTAGTAGTTTTCGGTGGAAGTTAATGCTGGAACATCTGAGGCGCTGTATGCTCCACATGGAACATGTCGGAGCTCATGGGTGCAGAACATCAGCGTCAAAATATGAAACTTGAACGAGGTTGGGAGACAACGAGGTGCATCTATTAGATATAGAATTATGTGGACAGGTTGTATATATTGATGGTTACTTCACGGTGTTAAACTTTCAAGACTATGGGGTGTGGGTGACTGTCGCATGCAAGCATGTGGTGAGACAAGTCGAGAAGGATTACCCTTAGGCCATACAAGTAGCCTACGAATACTCTGTGTTGTATTCCTGTGACGGAGTTAATGCCTGAGGAAATTGCAGCCAAAGTAAAACGTATAGCATTCCGGAACGATCAATTGCACAGTATGGGCAGAAGTCAGCAGTTAGGTCTGCAGTGATAGGAGAGTCAATCCTTAGAGAAAGTGAGAGGTTCTTCGGTGGCCACACTAATCAACACAGGATGGTGTGATGCCTAGATGGTGCAAAGTTCCTGCAAGTTACCGATTGACTTCAGGGGATTTGCGGTGCGGGGAGGGAACCAGACCGTTGTCCCTGGTACCAACGACATAAATAACACGAGTGATGAGGTCCTGAAGGATGACGTTATGATGGTAGGAGCCAAATTGAAAGCCAGAACGTCAAAGGTAGTAATATTCGCCTTACTACATTTGCCACGTGCTATGGAGGCTAGGAATGGGCAGTTCAGACACTTTAATGCCTGTTTGGAGTAGATATTCATGAGGGAGAGCTTCAGATTTCTGAATAATTTGACTTATCTTTGGGGAAATTCGGACCTGTCCAAGAGGCATGATCCAAAGATTGATCCAATATACTTGCGGGTGGTTTTGCCTGTACAGTTGGGAGGACTGTACACTAGTTTGGCAAAGGGATTGAAACCTAAGGGAAGGCTCTGAGTTGGCTAGGTGAGTGTTCAAAGGAAAAAGGGAATCAAGATTGAAATTTTAAAAAAGCAAGAAGCAGCCCTGTGTAGCACGAAACGGAGTGGAAACAAGATTGTGAAAGAACAACAGATAGGGGCCTTTGCACAGACGTTGTTGGAGAGTATTCAGTACTGGGAGTTAAATATCCAGGGATAAAAAATTATTCGGAAGGACAGACTGGAAGGAACTGGAGGTCGTTTACGTTTGATACTTAAGGATGACATAGAAGGGTAGTGAGACACGGCATGGGTTCAGTGAAGAAAGAGGTTGAATCAGTAAGGAGGGAAATAATATATATTAAGTGAGGAAAGTCGCTGATAGGCGAGTCCATAGACCACTAAATAATAACATCATGGTGGGATCAGGCAATAAACGATTACATAAAGCATAGATGTAAAATTTGTTGCGGCAAATATCATGGGGATTTAGATGGATACATTGCTTGGTCGAACCAAGTCGGTCATGGAAGCTTTGAGGAGGAGTTCACTGAATCCATACAATAGTGTCCTTGAACAGTACACAATGAAACCTTCAAGAAAACAAGGTTCCTAACATCTTATTCTGCGTAATGATAAATGGATAATTAATATTCTCAACGTTAGGGACCTCTCGGATGGTGTGATCATATTCTAGATTCGAAACATTTTACACTGGAAAAACCACAGCAGTTCAGACAGTATCCTAGGACCAGGACAGTCGACGTTTCAGGCATAAGCCCTTCATCATTTCTGTGATCTGTGAACATCGTAATATAGAGTTTACAACACAATGGAGGATGAGAAGGGGCAATCAAATACCAATACCTTTTACGTAGAAAGATGAGATCACACTGGGATAAGAGACGAGATGGCGAAGGTCAAGTTGGAGCAAAAACGACATGATCGAACAACTGAAGTAACAGTGGAGGATTTTCAAAGCAATGTTCCACAGTGTTGAACAAATATATGTACCGCTCAAGCATAAGAACTGTAAGTAAAGGAATAATCATCCATAGATAACACGATTAAAAACAAAGTGGAATGAAAATGCATACATCCTCGCACAGATTCGTGGGAAACTGTAAAATTGCTAAATCCGTAAAGGTCCACCGATTTGCAAGGAATAAATTATTGTTTAAAAAAGTACAATAGAAAATGAGAGTAAACCAGATCAGAACACAAGAGCGAAAGCAAACGTTTCTGCAAATATACTGTGAAAGCCATTTTCTACGCTATGGATACTATCCTGGATAAGGTATCATTTCGTTGCAGATGCACCTCACCCAGTAGATTAATAGTATTTGGTATTTAGCTGCGAGAGGCTGTATCGCATCGAGCTTAGATCCTCTGTCACTACTGATGAATTGCCTAATTGTGCAAAGGCATCTCCCTTTTTCAATTCGTTTCTCTCTCTCCACGATATATTGCTCATGTGTTGTTCCTCTAATTAAGGATATCTCTCCTGCTTTTGCGGCGTGTCTCTGCAAACAGCATGTTAGGTAATAATTTTGTGTCCTGTTTAATTGTGGCATGTGTAGCATCTTCATTACTGACCTTGAAACCGAACCCTTGATTCAGTACTTCGTCATACCATCCTGATAAATTGTACTTAATGGTCAGCCTTTGTTCCAGCCTTGTCTTATTTTCTATGTGACTTTGCAAATTTCTGCTGTACTTCGGAATCCTACCAAGGCACTGATAGGACGGTGGATATCCCCATGATACATAAAGTGGTTAATTCTCAAGGTCTGCCTCTCGTGGATTTCTTCAACATATATAAAAGGAAAAGGTAAACACCGGTCCTTGGGCGGATGTACTCGGATATAAGGAAAAGATCAAAGCATTGAAGAGGGATTTTATGCCGATTTCATGGTGGATGACATGGATGACAAAGAGTCTATAGTAGTTGAGGATCTAGAATGGAACATTATGTTTGAATTATCCAGAAACTCATGAGCTGACAGGGAGCTGGACCATAAGTTGTCGTCGGCCAGGGTCTAGTGGGATAGCCAGTGGTCGTTAGACCTGAGCAGAGGAGGGCTGCCAGATGTTATAGAGTCGGAGTAGAGCAGCCTGCGGGCTGGGGACTCTTAGTGTTTTGCCATCAGACTGGGAACTGGAGCAATCAGCCTTAACAGATGTCAAGTCTGGCAGTGAAGGCAGAATGAGACCAAGCCTGGAAAGCCAACAGCGTGAAGAGATTTCAGGCAACAGGAGGACTGTCATGTTTCCTTTATACTTTTATCTTTATCTTCCTAATTTATGTTGCAAAGAACTGTAATGTAAAACTCGTTGCTTTTCTCTTTATTTCCTTATTTTGTGCCTTAAATATTCTATTTCTAAGGGTCTGTTTCCGTGCTGTACATATCTCTGACTATGATTCTATTTGTACCTAGATACTTTGTACGTCAGATGTCGCTGTCTGTGGCAACATTGTGCACATTTCACTATGTATGATGTAGTTTGCACTTGAGATCACACGACATTTACACAAATTGGATTCAAGTCAATAAAGAGATAATGGTATGAAAGATAATGAATATAAATATACACAAGCCACTTCACCCAGATGGAATGCATCTCAAGGTACGAAAAGAGATGGTGGAAGAAATAGCCAAAGTTTTCCTGTTAATTTACCAAACTTCTCCTGACTCTGTGGCAATTGTGGCAGATTGGAAAACAACAAATGTAATGCCACTGTTTAAAAAGAATGTGGACAAAAGCCCGGTAATTATAAGCTCAGTGACTTAACTTCTATCGGGGGGAATGTACTTTCACCGACTATCAAGTCAGAAATAACAAAACATTTGCATATCAATTGTTTCTTCCGGAAGATGCAGCGTGGACTCATGTTTAACTAATTAATTGAAATTCTGTGAGACATTCGCGGGGGGCAAGTGGGCATCAATGGATTGGTGTATTTGGAATTCCAGAAGGCAGTCAACACAGTGCTGCGTAAAGACCCACTGCGGAAGTGAAAAGTGCCACATGTTATGGATAATACATATCAGATCAGATACAGGATTGATTAACTAACATCAAGTAAAGAGTAAGGATAAATGGGTGTTTTACTTGTTCACAACCAGTGCCCAGATGTGTCTTAGGGATTAATGTTCAGATAGCAGTTGTTTATAATTTACGGAGATTATTTGGAGTTGAGTATCAGTTGTTGCATGTCCACGTTCGCAGATGACACTCAGCTGGGTGACAGAGTAAACTATGCAGTGGAGATTGAATGATTGCAAAGGAATACAACTGGTTTATGGGAGTTAGCAAGAGTCTAGCAGATGGAGTACAATGTTGGTAAATTTGATATCATCCAATTTGGTATGATTAACAACAAACTTGACTACTTTTTAAATGGTAAATGATAATTGTAGCATGCTACTTGCGGAGAAACCTGGGTATCTTTGTGCATACGTCACAGAGTATTGTTTTGTAGGTGCATCAGGCAATTAAGAATGAAAATAAAATACTGTACAAAGATGGGCGGTTATTCTGCAGTATTTCCCGTGCTGCTGAAGCCACAATTGCGCAGTTTCTGTCTCCGTAATGGAGAAATGATGTACTGACATTGGAGCGGGAGTGAAGGATGGTCACAGGGCATATTCCGGACGCATACCTGTGTCCCTGACTGCAGAGTCCCCTAGCATTGTTGCTCGCTTGCACTTCAAAACTTCCTGCTGTACCAGTGTCTGCAGTGGTCTCACTGACATCGTGCTACTGTTTTCACTGAGAGGCCACGCTGTCCAAACGACAGTATCCAAAGTGGTGTCCGTGTGTGAGCAAGGAATGGCAAAAGGTTAATCCTGGTCTGCCTGCCCATAAATACCCGTCTTCCTGGCGTTACTGAACTCTTCTCTGTCTGTGTATCCCTTGTCACAATTCTTCTTACAAGATTACGCTGCCCTCGCATTTTTTCTAGAGATGGGGTAATTGGCCAGTGTCCAAATGACTGAGATTGAAAGTTTTATTTGGGCACCTTTTCTTTACCCATAAAAGATTATATCTCCTGTCTCAGGCATTCATGCCTTGCAAACTGGTAAAATAAAAACGTAAGTGGCCAGCAAGCTGGGCTGCTAGCCTTCATGTAGTTGAGAGTTTTTGATTCAGTTCAGTGGCTGTGTGTGTGAAGAAAAGCTGCACTTGCCCCTGTAGACTGGTTCTTCATTCTGTCCAACCTTAAGCCTATAAGGTGCGTGATTTCATTTTTGCTCTGAGTGCTAATTGATGTGTTCATCGGAACTGTTGCAATTTTCATTTGGACCAGCGCCATTAACTTGGGACAGATTCTTGGTTTCGATATGATAAGTTAACTGCGAATTCGATTTTTGTTTCGTTGTGTTTCATTCCATAATTTTCTAAACACATTCTGTTTGCTTAGCAGCTGGACCAGTTAACTCACATTGGAAAAATCTAAAATAGACACTTACCTAAAACAAATAACATAGTTACAGGCTGGGCTACCTGCTTAAAAATGTTTTTTTGCGTCTGCCCTAGTCCATAACAGACATTGGTCTCTTTGTAGTGAGAATTCGTGTCTTTTCTTTCGGGAGTTGATTTGATTGTTTTAAACAGCGCTTAGATAGCAATGCCTCTTTCAGTCAACAAGAGGATACTGTAGGTGGAAGAAGTGACCTAAGAGGTTTCATTAGATTAGAGTCCCAACACTGTGGAAACAGGCCGAACAAGTCCACACCGACCCTCCGAAGTCATAGAGTCATGGAGATGTACATCATGGAAACAGACCATTCGGTCCAACCCGTCCACGCCGACCAGACATCCCAACCCAATCTAGTCCCACCTGCCAGCACCAGTCCCATAACCCTCCATACCCGACCTATTCATATACCCATCCAAATGCCCCTTAAATGTTGCAATTGTACCAGCCTCCACCACGTCCTCTGGCAGCTCATTCCATACAAGTACCTCCCTCTGCGTGAAAAAGTTGCCCCTTCGGTCTCTTTTATATATTTCACCTCTCACCCTATAACTAAGCCTTTAGTTCTGGACTCCTCAACACCAGAGAAAAGACTTTGTCGATTTATCCACTCTATGCCCCTCATAATTTTGTAAATCTCTATAAGGTCACTCCTCAGCCTCCAACGCTCCAGGGAAATCAACCCCAGCCTGTTTATACTCGCCCTGTAGCTCAGATTCTCCAACCCTGGCAATATCCTTTTAAATCTTTTCTGAACCCTTTCAGGTTTCACAACATCTTTCCGATAGGAAGGAGACCAGAATTGCACGCAATATTCCAACAGCGGCCTAATCATTGTCCTTTACAGCCACAACATGACCTCCCAACTTCTGTACTCAGTACTCTGACCAATAAAGGAAAGCATACCAAACGCCTTCTTCACTGTCTTATTTAAAGGCGAATCCACTTTCAAGGAGCTATGAAACTACACTCCAAGGTCTCTTTGTTAAGCAACAGCCCCTCGGATCTTGCCATTAAGTGTATAAATCCTGCTAAGATTTGCTTTCACAAAATGCAGCACCTCACACTTATCTGAATTAAACTCCACCTGCCACGTCTCAGCCCAATGGTCCATCTGGTCCAGATCCTGTTGTAAACTGAGGTAACCCTTTTCGTTGTCCACTACAGCTCCAATTTTGGTGTAATCTGCAAACTTACTAACTGTACCTCTTATGCTCCCATCCAAACCATGTATGCAAATGACAAAAAGTAGAGGGCCCAGCATCGATCCTTGTGGCACTTCACTGGTCACAGGCCTCCAGTCGGAAAAGCAACCCTCAACCACCGCCCTCTGTCTTCGACCTTTCAGCCAGTTCTGTATCCAAATGGCTAGATCTCCCTGTATTCCATGAGATCTAAGCTTGCTGATCAGTTTCCCATGGGAAACCTTGTTGAACGCCTTACTGAGATCCATATAGATCATATCTACTGCTCTGTCCTCATCAATCTTCTTTGTTACTTCATCGAAAAACTCAATCAAGTTTGTGAGGCATGATTTCCCACACACAAAGCCATGCTGACTTTCCAAACATCGACTGGGATTGCCATAGTGTTAAAGGTTTAGATGGAGAGGAATTTCTAAAGTGTGTACAAGACAATTTTCTGATTCAGTATGTGGATGTAGCTACGAGAGAAAGTGCAAACCTTGACCTACTCTTGGGAAATAAGGCAGAGCAGGTGACTGAGTTGTCAGTGGGGGAGCACTTTGGCACCAGCGATCATAATTCTATTCAATTTAAAATAGTGATGGAAAAGGATAGACCAGATCTAAAAGTTGAAGTCCTAAATTGGAGAAAGGCCAACTTTGACGGAATTAGGCAAGAACTTTTGAAAGCTGATTGCAGGAAGATGTTCGCACGTCAAGGGTCAGCTGGAAAATGGGAACCCTTCAGAAACGAGATAACAATTCAGTCCTTGCCTTTCCAAATATATGTACGTCCTGTTCCTCAGTATTCCCGACAACGACTTGCCCACCATCGAGTTCAGGCTCACCAGTCCATCGTTCCCTGACCTGTCTATACCGCTCTTCTTAAACAGTGGCGCCACGTTTGCCAACCTCCAGTCTTTTGGCACTTCACTTGTGACTATCAATGATACAAATATCTCAGCGAGAGGGCCAACAATCACTTCTCTCTCTTCTCACAGAGTTCTCTGGTACACCTGATCAGGTCCTGGGGATTTATCCACTTGTAACCGTTTCAAGATATTCAGCACTTCCTCCTCTGTAATCTGGACATTTTGCAAGATGTCACCATCTATTTCCCTACACTCTATATCTTCCATATTCGTTTCCACAGTAAATAATGATGCAATATATTCATTTAGCATCTCCCCCATTTTCTGTTGCTCCACAGAATGGCCGCCTTGCTGCTCTTTGAGGGGCCCTATCCTCTCCCTAGTTACCCTTTTGTCCTTAATATATTTGTAAAAACACTTGGTATTCTCCTTAATTCAATTTGCCAAAGCTTTCTCATGCCCCCGTTTTGCCCTCCTAATTTCCCTCTTCAGTATACTCCTACTTTCTTTATACTTTTCTCAGGATTCACTCGATCTATCCTGTCTATACCTGACATGTGCTTCCTTCTTTTTATGAACCAAACCCTCAATTTCTTTAGTCATCCAGCCTTCCCTATACCCACCAGCCTTCCTTTTCACCCTGACAGGAATATACTTTCTCTGGATTCTTGTTATCTCGTTTCTGAATGGTTCCTATTTTCCAACCGACCCTTTACGTGCGAACATCTGCCTGCAATCAGCCTTCAAACGTTCTTGCCTAATTCCGTCAAAATTGGCCTATCTCTAACTTAGGACTTCAACTTTTAGATCTGCTCTATCCTTTCCCATCACTATTTTAAAATGAATAGAATTATGATCGCTGGTGCCAAAGTGCTCCCCCACTGACAACTCAGTCACCTGCTCTGCCTTATTTCCCAAGAGTAGGTCAAGGTTTGCACTTTCTCTCGTAGCTACATCCACATACTGAATCAGAAAATTGTCTTGTACACACTTTAGAAATTCCTCTCCATCTAAACCTTTAACACTATGGCAATCCCAGTCGATGTTTGGAAAGTCAAAATCCCCTACCCTAACTACCCTATTATTCTTAAAGATAGCTGAGATCTCCATGCAAGTTTGTTTCTCAATTTCCCTCTGACTATTGGGGGGTCTATAATACAATCCCAATAAGGTGATTATCCCTTGGTTATTTCTGAGTTCCACGCAAATATCTTCCCTGCATGTATTTCCGGGAGAGTAATCCACCCAGACCCATTCCCCTACATTTACAGCTTCAGCTAATACTGCAGGCAATTTAGCATGGGCAATTTACCTAACCTGCACATTTTTGGATTGTGGGAGGAAACCGGAGCACCCAGAGGAAACTGATGCAGACACGGGGAGAATGTGCAAACTCCACACAGAGAGTCGCCTGAAGCGGGAGTTGAACCCCGGTCTCTGGAGCTGTGAGGCACCAGTGCCAGCATGCCGCCCCCAAAGGCCTGTTGAGAAACTGTCTCAGTATTTTCAAACATTGACTAGATTTGATGAGAAGGATGTGGAAGCTTTTTTCATCTCATTTGAAAAAGTGGCGAAACCAATGTAGTGGCCAGAGACCATGTGGGTGTTGTTGAAGTTAGACATCATGAGGCATTCGCATCACTATCAGGGAGGAACCGGGGGAGTATGAGGAAGTGAAAAAAACTGTCTCAAGTGCATATGACCTTGTACTAGAAACCTGTCGACATCGTTTCAGCAATTTAAGAAAGGATTACTGGCCAAACCTACATTAAGTTTGAAAGGAGGAACCAAAGTTATTTTATCAGGTGGATAAGAGCATTTAAAATAGAGCAAAGTTACGATGCTCTTCCAGAGACAATTAGTTTGGAGGAGTTCAAACATTCACTGCCTGACGTATTGCGTTCTCATGTGGAGGTGCAGAGAGATAAAACGGCAAAGTTAGCAGCTAAAGTGGGTGATGATCATCAGCTGGTCCATAAAACCTGATTTGGATTCCAGAATCAATTTCAGTCCATGAGGGACAGAAATTGGGACAAAGAAAAATCCTCACTCCGAAAGGCCAAGAAACATTTTGGTGAAGACCAGAAGGATAACTCATCACAATGTAAAGAACAAACACTTTAGGGGTTAAAGAAGGTAGAAAGCTTTGGTGTTTTTATTGTAATGAAGTAGGCCACATGATATCACATTGTTGTTGGGCGAGAAAAAAAACAGATGTATGAAAACAGGACAAGACTGGGAGTTTTGTTGGAGAGGAAACAGAAAGCACAATGGAAGCTGAAAAGCTGGATCAGAGTGTACAAACTGATCGAAAGTTGATTAAGTAGTAAGTGACGGATCTACGTGGAAAATATACCTGCAAATGTAAAGTTTATTAAAATTGGACAGGAATAGCAGGTGGACATGCTACAATATTAAGGGACACAGGATCCTCTCAGTCTGTAATGCTGAAGCTTGAAAAGTTGAGTATTTCTGAAGGTCGACTGTCAAAGAAATTAGTGGTACTGGGAATTCACGGTGAGACAAAAGCTCTCAGTTGTGTAAAGTGAGGCGAGAGAGTTCTGAGAAGAGTGGAGAAATTGCAGTAGGAGTACTGGACACATTCTCAGCTCCAGGAAAATAATTTGTCTTCTCGAACGATATTGCTGATTCACCTGTGCCATCTACTGTGTTTGAAAAGCCCTTGGAGACTCAGACAACTGAAGCAATGCAGGGGTTTTACCGTGGAACCTTCCCCTAGTGTGTCGTAACAAGTTCACAGAATGACCAGTTGAAACCAGAGAGATCAAATGGCAGAGATAAGGTGTCTGAAGTGTCAGTGTCAGAGACTATGGTCGATCAGATAGTTGACACAAAACAGGTGCAAAGAGGTAATCATGCAAATATCTTTACCTCTGCAAAACTCACTGAGTTGCAGCACAAAATGAAAAAATAAAGCAGTTCTATTGAGAGGAATCTGAATGCATCCGTGACAATTACTATTTGTTTAAATGATGTCTTATCAACGAAGTGGCGACCATCACACATTCAAACTGTTGAGAAATGGGCAGAATTGCATCAAAATGTCTTCACAATGTGACATAGAATGGAGATATTGCGAGTGCCGTATGATCGACCACTTGGGATCATTTAGGAGTGAGGGAAAAAGACTAAAATACCAAATATTTCTTTTTAGATTCAATTGTCTACACCGTGGAAACAGGCACTTCCGCCCAACAAGTCGACACCGCCCCTCCGCAGAGAAACCCACCCAAACTCATTCCACACGAACTAACGCACCTCATACTCTGGACAATTTAGCATGCTCAATTCACCTGACCTTCACATCTTTGGATAGTGGGAAGAAACCAAAGCACCTGGAGAAAACCCACGCACATACAAGGAGAATGTGTGAACTCCACACAGACAGGGGAGGATACGAACGCCAGACGATGGTGCTGTGAGATAGCAGTGCTAACCACTGAGCCACCGTTCCGCCCATTTCTACTGGCCTGGATTGCACGAGGATATAGCTGAATGTTGCCTGATGTGTCATACATGTCAGGTGTTCGGAAAACAACAGGCAGAAATAAAACCTGTAACTTAAATAGTTATTCCAGCATTTGAGGAAACTTTTACAAGAGTCTTGACTGATTGTGTCGGTCCGTGCGTCAAGCAACACGTGAGAATCAGTATTTGCAAGCAATAATGGATTTACCGACTAGATTTTCAAAGGCCATCCCATTGTGCAAAATCACTGGCAAAACGTTTGTCGAGAGCTATTTTTTTTTAACTAGATACGGACTCCCAAAGTGTCAAACGTCAAATCCAAACTATTCAAGAAAGTTATGGACAGATGAGGAATGAAAGAATTCAAATCTACTGTGAGGATCCAGTTTCACAGGGAGCGCTAGGGCGGTTGTGTCGAAAGCTAAAGGCCATGTTTAAAATAAGGGAATTCCGTTCGCGCGTTTACTGACATAGTTGCAAAAAATCAATGGACCAAATTCAGTTCATTTGAATTAGTCTTTGGGCATCAAGTTAGTGGACCATTGAAATTGATTAAGGAGAAGTAAGTATGTCAGAATTCAGAGACCACGCATTTGTACTGTGTGTCAAATTTTAGAGAATGAGTAAACGAAGCTGGGGAGTTGGCTCGATCTCATTTAAAAATATTGCAGCAGGTTATGAACAAGAAGTAGAGAAAACATCAAAAAATCGCAACGTTTCTATCAGGATAAATTAACAGTGTTGCTTACAGTCATAGGTGATCGTTTAAAAGCAATGTTTAGTGGACCTTATCAGATCGAAGGGAAATTGATTGAGGTGTACTACTTGATAGAGATTCCAGACAGGAAAATATCTCCAATATGTGTGACATCAACATACGCAAATGGTATTTTTACAGGGTGGGTTAAAGTGCTAATGATCACAACAGAAAGAGAAGAACCAATTTCAGAGGATTCTGAATTTGACATTACTCAAATTAAATTGCACAATGAGGAAGTTGTCAGAAATTATGATAAACGTTTGGGTTTCCTTCCTGAGAAAAATCGAAATGACCTGAAAGAGTTATTACTGTAACATGGAGAAATATGCGGGAAAGACAAAATCCGAAGCACTCATCTAATTGTGAATGATGTTGATATCGAAGGTGCTGTTCCGATTAAGCAATATCCTTATAGGCATAGGTCTCATTATTTGGCACAGGTGAAGAAGGAGATTGTTCCAAGAGAATATCATCGAAGTCATTTACAGCAACTGGAGCTCACCCATCGTAATGTGCCAAAGCAAGATGGTATCCAATTGTGTGGACGTTCGCAAACCCAATGCAGTTACAAAGACTAATACATATCCTATTGTGTGATTGGAAGATTGTGTGGTAACGGTGGGGCAAGAAACTTATATTTTAAGTTGAACTTGTTCAGAACCTACTGGCAGATAATTTTGTTAGAATGAGCAAAGGATATTTCAGCTTTTGTAACGCCAAATGAACTGATCAGTTACAGTAAGCCATTTGGTATGAAACACTCTCTGGCCACATTTCAGAGACCAACCAATAAGGTAATTGCCGGATGACAAATCTGTGTTGTGTAAATCGATGACATCCTTAGTGATTTTTAGTCTCTCATGGAAAGACCATTTACAGCATTTAACCGACTTGTTCAATCGACTTTGGAAGGCTGGTTTGGTGGTAAATCTGGCGAAAAATGAATTTGCCAAAGCCCAAGTCACTTTCCTGGTCCCTGGCCCACGGGTTGGGAGAACGAAAGTAATTGAGGAATTTTCCATACCATCGACCAAAAGGGCAGTAATATGCTTCCTAAGATTAAGTTCATTTTATCAAAAAAAAGTGTCGAGTCTTAGCGGTGTGGCTGTTCCACTCAGTGAATACAAAATAAAAGGAAAGATGTTTCCGTTGACAGCGGACAGCCAGGAGGCGTTTGACAGCCTGAAAACAGTGTTAACCAATCCTCGACTGAGAGACACACCTGATTACTTGAAGCCTTTCAAGGTGGCTATCGATGCAATTTATGTGGGTGTCCGTGCTGTGCTCCTGCAGGAAGACGGCGAGAAGATAGAAAGACCCATCAGGAAGTTGAACGTTCATCAGCAGACATACTCGACTGTTGAGAAAGAAACTTTGAACTTGGTGTTGGTATTACAACATTTCGGTGTTTATATGACCAGAATCGTATCTCAGACAATCATATACACTGATCATAATCCATTGAAATTTGAGGAGAACGTTCGGGACAAAAATGCTGGACTGTTTAGGTAGAGACTGTTGTTAAACCCATTCATTTTGAAAACTGCGCATGTCAGAATGTTAGTTTGCTCGCTGAGCTGGGAGGTTCATTTTTAGAAGTTTTGTTACCATTCAAGGTTACAAAATCTGTGAGACTTCAGATGAAACACTGGTGATATGGGCCCTTTTTGTATTTATGTTTTTTAGATTTGCTTGGGTTGGTGATGTCATTTTCTGCTCTTTTTCTCAGGGCCTGGAAAATGGTATCGAAGTGAATTTTTTTAATGGTAGAGTTCCGGTTGGAATGCCATGCATTTAGGAATTGTCGTGCTTGCTTCTGTTTGGCTTGTCCTCGTATGAATGCGTTGTCCCAGTTGAAGTGGTTTTCTTCCTCGTCCATATGTGAGGATAATAGTGACAGTGGCTCATGTCGTTTTGTGGCTAGTTGATGTTCATGTATGTTGGTGGCTAGTTTTCTGCCTGTTTTTAATGGAATGTGTGTTAAAGTGATTGCAAGATATTTTGTAAGTGATATTAATTTGTTTTGTTGTGTATATAGGGTCTTTCAAGTTCATTATCTTATGTTTTAGTGTGTTGGTAGCTTTGTTGGCTACCATGGTGCCAATGGGTCGGAGTAGTCTGTCAGACATTTCGGAGATGTGTTTGATGTACGGGAGAGTGGCTATGGTTTCTGGATGCGATTCGACTGCTTGTTTGGGTTTTTTGCTGAGAAATCGGAAGACTGCATTCATTGGGAACCCATTCTTTTTAATAGACTCCATAGGTGATTTTCCTCTGCTTTACGTATTTCCTCTGTGCTGCAGTGTGAGATGGCTCGTCGAAATAATGTTCGAATGCAGCTTCATTTATAGATGTTGGAATGATTACTTGCGTCGTTCAATATTTGTTCTGTATGTGTTGTGTTCCTGTAGACGCTGGTTTGAAGCTCCCCATTAGCTGTTCGCTCTATGCGACAAGCTTAGATTATCTACAGTGTGGAAACAGGTCCTTCAGCCCAACAAGTCCACACAGACGATCCGAAGAGTAACCCACCCAGACCCATTTCCCTCTGACTAATGTAGCTAACACTATAGGCAATTTCACATGGCCAATTCAACTGACCTGCACATCTTTGGCATGAGGGAAGAAACGGGAGAATCCGGATGAAACCCACGCAGACACGGGGAGAGCATGCAAGCTCCAACACATAGTCTCTCGAGGCTGGGACGCTGATGCTGTGAGGCAGCTGTGCTAACTACAAAACAACTGTGCCACCCATAAAGGACTGGCTGAATGGCACGAAAATTCCTAAGGCATGGCATTCCAATCGGAATTCTATCAACAAACACATTGACATGCATCCCATTTGCGACCCTTAAGGAAAGGATCAGAAAATTGCATCATTGTAGGAAATGATGTCACGACAGGAAATGACATTACCAGCCCAAGGAAACTTAAACATATAAATAGAAAGCAGGCTACACCACCAGTGCTTCATTCAGAGGTTCACTGAAGTGGTTACCTAGTATGGTGATGGACAATCTGAAAACGAAACTTCCATCTCAGCGAGCAAACCTACTTCCAATGTTGATATTCTTGCGCATGTCGACATTAGCAAAGGAGTAGTTTGAGTGTCTTGAAAAACTTTAAGGCCTGATAGCATCTAACCCAGAATCTGAGGGAGATAACGGAGAACATTGCTGAGATATTGACAGAGATTTTTGTACTTTGTTTAACGGCAGGGGAATGGAAAATAGCCAATGTTATTCTTCAAAAACAGGAACAGGAATACTCAGGAATCTCAAATCCTCTTCATTTTGTGGCATTTTGGAGTGGGTGGAGCAACACGCGAGGGCCAGAGGCCCAATGGGAAGAACAATTTAAAATACATAAAAAATTACCACTGGAGATCAGAGTTATTCATTTTTTTAGGCGGCAAGAAGATTTGGAGGAGTGACAGCGAGGACCAGAGCGCGAGCGAGAAATTAATTTTATAATATAAAAAAAAGCTTACCTCGTGTATAGGCGGAGCACTCACTGAGCAGGAGCCGACACAGGACTGCTGTGTCAGTTAGGCTTTACATTTGGGTGGTTGTTTGGAGACTCCATAGGCAGGTGAACAGAAAGGAGGCTCTGTGGAAACGAGACTGACTCACTGTTGGTGTGTTGCCTCCCAGATACCAGGGTTCGTCTTTCTCTGATTGTGTTTTCATCATCGTTGATTGGGAGGGAAGTAGCTCCAAGTCGTCCACGTCGGCACCAATGACATAGGTAGGAAGTGAGATGGGGAGTTAAGGCCGAAATTAAGTAGCGAGAGCGGCAGTTTAGAGTAGAAAAACAGAGTTGGTATTTCTCGTTTGTTGTGCGTGCCACATGTTCGCTGGGCAGAGAAGAGGTAGAGAGAGGAATTGAAAACTTGTCTACAGGATAGTTGGTGGGGGGCGGGGTTCGGTTATCTTGGGTTCCTGGCTAATTGTGTCTCTATCTGAGGTAGGTTAGGCCTCTGCAAACAGAACAGTCTTTACCTGAACCAGTCGGGTGCCAAATTCATCGCAGAGTGGTGGGATTTGGTAGTACTCTGCGCGTGATTTTAAACTAATTCAGCAGAGGGATGCGAACTGAAATTGTAGTTTGAGTATACGGGAGATTCTTGAAATATTTTTAGGGGGGCTGTCCTAATCCACAGGGCAAGGTCTAGAATTTTGACATCCTTGTCTTTCATTCTTAATTTGAACTTGAACGTTGATCGATTTGCCTTTAAATACAAAAACGCCCACATTTCATTTGTGCATTTTCTCTCATACACACGTTTTCAATATATTTTTTCAGTTTCTGTTTAGTACTGTTAAATTTAATCTTTACCCAATTTCCCATTATCACCCCGACAAATATCATCTGTATTTGCTACTGTCTTTAATCTTTCATACTTTTGCTCACTGTTGACAATCTTTATCATCGATGAAATTTTGATTAGCTATTAAGCATTATTTTAAAATACAACGTTTTATAATATCCTTTCCATAGCTGGAACCTCACCTAAGGAAATTCTATTTCCATAATTCCTCCGAGATGTACGTAACAAATGATACCTCATCTCAGCCTCCCGTTCCAAGCGATTTCCAGTTTTTACAGTGAAGTTGAGATCGCACACTGGAAGAAAATTGCTGTTTTCCTTTCTTTCCAAGTTCAGCATTCATATCTGTTCCTGTATCTTCTGCTGGCTATTCGGAAGTATATTGCCTCTATAAACGAACCTTCCAAGATATCCTGTCTAAGTTCAGCTATGACATTCACCTCCCTGCTCCTTTTACAAGCTGTCGTGTTTCGCTGCAAACATTTAATTCCTGGAAGGGTGACCTGCAAGTCCTAAACTTCTCTCAACTAAGTTCATATAATTGGTACTCCCATGTATTCATATGCACTGATCTCGGCTCTAATATCATCTGACTTGCCTTTTATACTCCTTGCATTAAAATAAATCCACTTTCAATGCAAATGCTGGAGGGTTCATTAAGCTTGCCATGCCAGTACTTCAAATTGGATTAAACTGACTTAATATTAAAATGCTCCTCAATCAATTCACATGCGGAACGATTACATTTCACACCCCCTTGCTTCACTAGTTTAAACTCTCCAGACTGGTGCTAACAAACCACCCTGAAAGGTAATCGTGACCTTCAGTGTGGGCAACTTGCTTTACATGTATACACCCCATACGCCCTGGAATTGATCCCAATGATTCAATGATCTGAAGCCGTCCCTCCTACATAATTTCTTTAGCCATGTTTGCAAACGTATCATCGTCCTTTTCATGTTTCATATGCACCTTGTAATAGGAGTCATCCTGAAACTGCAACCTGAGAGGTTACACTTTATAATTTCTAACAAACTCCCCAAATTGCATATACCTGACCTAATCGCCCTTTCAGTAATACTAATACGAACCATGTTGTTCAAACTCTTGTTTCAGAATATCATGCATCTGTTCAGAAATATGGGAGGCCTCTCATAAAACGGGACTGTCGCTTGCGACAATATAAAGTGCACAATCGTTATCACTCACCTGCAATTATACACTTGCTGCAGTTCAACAATGTCAATTGCTGTAGCATTGGTTTGGCCACAATCGTTGCTTTCACTTTAAAGTCCACACTGCATCCCAACATGCGAAACTGTCGACGCATTTGCGACAGGAATGGCCAAAGGAGACTCTTATCAGCTTGATAACTATTCCAGCTGGTCATCACCCAATGCCTTCCTGCCTACGCATTCCCTATTTGTTATAATGATTTGGAGGTGCCGGTGTTATGTTGGGTATACAAAGGTAAAAATTGCACAACACCAGATTATAGTCCAAAAGGTTTATTGGAAGCGTTAGCTTTCGGAGGGCTGCTTCTTTATCAAGTTTATGTACAGGATAACATTCTATGACACAGAATGTATACCAAGCGTTTAGTGTGATACAGCCGAGATGATATATTGAAAAAGACCTGAATTGTTTGTTAAGCATTTCATCTTTTAGAATGTACATGTTGGTTTCAGTTTTTTTTTCATAAGTAAACTCCAGAACTTTTTGTTAAAGTTTAATTCTCAAGGAAACTTCAATAATAGGTGACATGTCAACTCCGAAAATGTATTGACGGAGGAAGGTTATAGTTTGTCTAAGTCTCAATGTTGAGCTAAATGTAGTAGGGAATAGACAATAAAGGAACCACAAAATTATGATGCAAGAAGGGAATGCGAGCATTTCTGATGAGCGAAAACAGTACTGTAGCACTTGGAATTTATATTCCTGACGGATTGTCCAGTGAGCTGTAAGGGTAGAACTCAGAAATAAGAAGGGGGTGATCCCTTTTATGGTATTGTAATGTAGGCCACACAAATCCAATTTTCAATGGGAATATAGAAACAAACATGTCGAGACATCACAGATTTTAAAGTTTCCATTCATAGAGTGGTCTTCCACGGTTTTAAGCGATTGGAAAGATAGATATTCGTTAAGAGTGTTGATGAAAATAATAAATCACAATCTGCTGCACTATTAAAGAAGTGGCAAAATTCGATATTCTCTTCAGAAATAAAACACGGCAAGTGGTTGATGTGTCTGTTGGTGAGCATTTTGCGTTCAGTGATCATAATTCTCTTTGCTTTAAAATAGTTACACAACTTTCAAAAGTTACGTTTGTTGAACTGTGGAGGGCTAATTTTGGAATTATTTAGTCAGACTTTTGAACAACTGACAGGTGTGTCTAACCACAGCTAAACCGACGTCTGCAGAGTAGGAAAATGCCAGAAACCGAGATAGCCAGAGGTCAGGCAAAGAATATTCCTGTTTTAGAAAGGATACTATTAAGTTAGGGATGGTTCAGAAGAGATTTATCTGGTATGTTGCATGGTACTGAAGGCTTGAGTAATAACCGAAGGCTGGTTACACTGGGACTTTTAACTGGTGCGTGGAAGATGCAGTAATGATCTAATCAGGGTTATAAAGACATTCGGGTAATACGTAGGATAAATGATAATTTTCCTTTCCGTGGAATGAGAGATTTCTAAACTGGGTGCATAATTTTAGGGTGATAGTTGAGAGATTTTAATAAAAAGAGATAGGGAAAATTTATTTTACACTGAGATTTTTTCGCAAGTGGATGTGGGGAATCTATGCAGAGATTAAACGTTTACAACCCAAATAGATCAATTAAGAAAGATAAAATGTATGAAGGGGCACTGGTCAGGAGCAAGCCGTCATGACAAGTTTAGTTTGGGATTACATTCAACATGGATTATTTCAACCGAAATGTCTGTTTCCTTGCTGGATGACTCCATGATTCAATGAATGTCTTGTGAAGAGCAAGGCTGATGGAAGTAGTGGATACTGTATGCCTGGAGAGATTGTGGCTCTGGTCTAGATAAAGAGGCATAGGTCAGATAGGGGCAGTTGGGACAAAGTGGATTGTTCAAGGATGGTAGGAAATATAGGATATACACAGGAGCAAAATCAAGTGGACACAAATTGGGGCGCGTGATAACTTTGGCAGATAAGGGAACAGAGAATACAAGAGATTCGATCAAGAGAGAGAGATAGAGAGAGAGAAATAGAAACAGAGAGAAGTGAACAATGAAAGGGCTTTTTAAATTGACAGCACTTCATCAGGAATTCGCTAACTGCCCAGAACTATGGCACATCCTGTGAATTGAAAAGTTAAACAAAAAGTGATGTTTGACTCTATTCGTCCAACAATACGTCTGTGCCTTTATTCTGAATCACTCTCCTTCAAACGTAACAAATTTTTGGTATGACAGACTCGATGGACCAAGTGGCCACTTCTGTTCTATATTTGATTCTGAGATTCCATCTTGTTGTCTAATTGTTTCTTCTCTGAACATCTGTCACTATTCTCCCAAATCTCTCTCTCTCTCTGTCTCACTTCCTTCTTTTCTACCTTTCTTTCCCTCGCCACTTCTGTCTCTATTCTCAACTCTATCCGCAGTTCTGACTTCATCTAATTCCTCCTTCTGTTTCTTTTCTCTCGATTGCTGCACTTCCGCCTTCCCCGTCTACCACTAACTCATATACGCTCCAGTGTTGTTTTTTTCTGTATCTCATTCTGCTCCTTTGCATCATTATCATTCTGTTCTCTGTTCTCCCCCTCCTTCTCGGTCTCATCTCATGCTATTTCTGTGTGTGTGCCTCTCACCCTGCTTATTCATCTGCCCAGATGGTTAACTATTGCAGAACCATCGATGACTTGACAAAAATTTCCTGTGGAACGACATACCGATTGTCATCAAGTCTGAAAACATTAAGCTTAGTTGAAAAGAATGAGCTGTAACAGAATATAACACGGCCAACTCACTATCTCCCCGTGGATACAGTACGCAGATCTGAATGATTAAACATCTGATGATCGCTAGATTAACTCGTCAATATTGTGAAATCGTGTGGTTTGATCTCGACGGAGAAGATTGGATACAATCAGAAACATGACACATTCAACTACTATGTCCATCATCACTGGGGAAGTCCAGATATCTCATCATAGATTGTGAGTGTCTCTGGTTAAATAGAGGATTGTAACACTCCTCAGTTGCAGCTAGACGTCTTCATTATTATTTCACTGCATCTCAGCTGAAATATTGCTCACAGTTCTTGACGCCACGCCCTGGGCTGGATATGAAAATATTGGAGTCTGAGATCGTGTGGAAGAGATTTGCGAGTCCGGTTTCCGGTGAGAAACCACCGTTCTGATGATTGAAGAGTATGGGATTTTTCTCATTTGACAGGAGAAGAATAAGAAGGGGATTTGATAGGGGAGGAGGATCTCCAAGTTGAAGAGGGCTTTGGACAGAGGAAAACAGGATAAATGTTTTTCCCGAATGCAAATAAACAGGGAACCGGTTTTGTGGTATCAGGCATAGACTTCAACTGATTTGAAAAGCTACAAATATGAAATGAAGAAAGATTCTCTTTCTTAAAGCACGGAGTTTTGTTTGGTAATGCGCTGCCTGAGTACGGTGAAGGCAGGTTTCATTCAGGTGTTCAAGGGAGGGATTAGATGAAGATTAGAACATAATTGATTTGCCTGATACTATTGAAATGCAAGGAGAATATCATGAATTCATGATGCACTTCAAAGAGCCAGGGCTGAAAGCATGGACAAACTGGCCTTCTGCTGTGATTCTACTGCGTAACTATCAGTGATTCTGTGAGCTCTGCTCTCAACACAGAACAAGAATTTGGTCCAAAAGCAGAAGGTGGGAGCGACGGCCTTTGTCAGAGTGTGTGGCTGCATGGAGCCATAATTACAATGAAGACCATGGGAATCAGGACAAGGATTCTCTACTGGTTGGTGTGTTAATTCTCTCAAAGGGAAATTGTATTTGCTGACAGAGCCTGCTCATGTCAGCCCCGGGATACTTCTGCAAGACCTCCACAGAATCCAGTCACATTAATAGTTTCCGCAATGAGCTTTGCAAACGCAAGATGTGTGTAAATGTGATATTATTGTTTTTGAAAAAGGTAAACCATTAAACTTCAGAGCTGTCAGCTTGAGATTGTTGGGAAAATAGAATGTGGCCTAAGTTGGATAACATAAATATTCACTAAGTGCAAAAAAATTCAATACAAGACAATAAATAAAGATTTGCTAAGGTCAAGTCATATCTGACAATGCTGATTTACCACTTTGACGAATGAAACAGACAGCAGGATGAGGGAATGTTGTAAAAGTTGCATGTTAGTACTTTTAGAAATTACTTGACACTGTGCCAGGTGGCAGTTTGCGGAGCATATCAGAAATATTTGGGATGGACGGATCCTTACCATCATGGATTAGCAGTTGGTTAAATGCGAAGAAACAGAGATTATGTTTTGATGGGCGTTTGCCCGATTGGAGGCAATCTGAAGGGGTGCCCCAGAGATTGGTTTGGAGCCCTCGTTTTTTTGGTTAAGATAAACGATTTAGAGACAGATGTTGAGGGAAAGCTCTCTACATTTGTAGCTGATATTAGTTAGGGAGAATAGTGAACTGTGACGAAGCTGCTGTGCAAATAATAGTTAATAAAACTCGCCTGCAGCTTGTGAACACTTTGTAAGCAGTATCATTCAGTTCACCAACAGTCACTTCAACATCACCAAGTTGGATGTAATGCTTATAAAACGCTGGTAAGCATTAAATTAAGATAATGTGCGTTCTTATAAATAACTTCCAGAATCTAATTATCTCAATGTCCCTCGGAGGAGATCAGCTGAAGATGTTGGGAACACCGATCTTGATATTTGGTTTTGCTGTGGCTCTCCATGGCGGGGGTGGGGTAGGGGGTGGGGGTGGGAGGAGGAGGTTGCAAGTGAGGCCATCAGTCACCAATCTTATGATCCATTTTGTAGATACGGGATGAAGTGATCTACTCAGACACACCAGAACTGCTGTTCATCTGGATCCGAGATCACCCCAACTTAAATCCAGCTGCTTATCTTGGTTCTTCAAGAGCTCTGCTGCTTATGGGTCAAAATCAGTTTGGGACGTTTATCAAACTGGATAGAGTTCTCACTTTTGTACTTGGGTGAGAGCCCCTAGGAGTTGATGGCATCTTAACCGTTCTACACACTTCCATATTGTTGCTGCTAATGATATTTCTGATGTCAGTGTTCATTGATTAGGCCACGCCTGAAGGATAGAGTACGGTCGCTGCCTCCAACTCCCCTGTTCAGAACGCAATGCCTCCATCTCCTCTCTTTGGACAAAACTTCAAACAAGTGCACAGTTCTTCCATTTGTATGCACTACTCAGACCGTACTGGAAGCACCGTCCTCAGTTGCTGCCTCTATCAACTCAGCGAGATAACACTAAGAACAAAGTGCACAGCAGCTACCACATTTTCCACTGTTCCGACCACACCAACAGTATAGTGCACAGTCTCTGCCTTCACCTATTCTGTTTGGACGACACTAGGAGCACAGTGTACTTGCCCTGCCGTCACCACACCTAACAGACCACACAGGGAGTACAGTGTAGAGTTCCAGCTGACACCTCCGCTAACAGACCTTGCTGGGAGCACAGTGCACATACCCTGCCGTATCCTCGAATAACCGACTGCACTGGGAGAAAAGAATGGCCAGTTTCTGTCCATTCTTCCCGATTCTGACAACACATCGCAAAGTCCCTTGTGGCTGCCTCCAACTCGCCCAACGGACCACATGAGGATCAAAGTTCTCAGTTCCTATCTATGTTTAACCCAATTCATAGACTCATGGAGTAACACGACATGTAAACAGGTCCTTCAGACCAAACTGACCATGGTGGGCACCCATTCCGTCTGAATGGCCCACATTTGGTCCATATAACCCGAAACCATTCCAATCAATGTGCTGATCCAAATGTTTATTTTGTTAAATACTGTATCTGCCTCAACCTTTTCTCTGGCAGCCCATTCCACGCACGCACTGTTTTCTGGGTGAAGAACGTGCCCCTCAGGTCCTTTTTAAATCTTTCGACTTTCTCCTTAAAACCTAGATTACGATTCACTGAGAATACAATTCATTCTATCGGTGCTGCTCCTGATTTTTTACACCTCAATTAGATCACGAGTCATTTTCCTCCATTCCGCGGAGTGCATTCCTATCCTGGCCAACCACCTCCGATAACTCAGGCCCACTAGTACAGAATGTATACCCGTAAATCTTCTTTGCACCTTTCCCAGCTGCACTATCTCCAGCTTCGCAACCAGCTTCGGCTCCAGCTGCAGCAAAGGCACGAGCTCAATGAACCTGTTCTTGCACAAGTTGAAGGATTAGATCTCGCTGTAACTCCAACACCAGAGCCTGCTCTAGTCCCAGCTACAGCACCTTTTGCAGCAATTGCACAAGATCCAGTACCAGCTGCGGCCACAACATCGTCTCCTTTTCCAGCACCAGCTCTAGCTCCAGCTGCAGAGTCAGCTGCAGCGCTAGCACCATCTCCAGCACCACATCAGCAAAAGGTCCTGCTCTAGCACCAGCTCAAGTTCCAGCTCCAGCTCCAGCTCAAGATTGAGTTTCCGCTCCAGCTCCAGCTCTGCAAAAAAGTTCCCCTCAATTTCCAGAGCCGGCACCATCACGTGTGGCAGGTCCAGAAACCGCGACAGCACTAGATCTAGCTCCATCGTCAGCATCACCTCCAGTCCCAGATCCAAGTCCAGATTCAGGTCCAGCTACAGCTCCTGCGCCACCTTCAGCACCAGCAACAGCACCAACTCCATCGCCAGCACCAGCAAAAGATCCTGCTCCAACTCCAGCTCCAGATCCAGATCCAGTTCCAGCTCCAGGTAGTGCCTGATGTTCCCGGGTTTCAGATCAATTACATTGCATTTCTCTTTGCCTCGCCATCTTATTCTGACCCTCCGATAGGGTCCACTCCCACTCAGCAGTTCAGCTCTCTCTGACGACAGACCCGCTGACTGTGTAGTGCACCTTCAGTCCTGACCCGCCCACAAAGCCGACGTCTTCAGAACTTAACTTGCAACAGTGGCCACTCACAGAGCACTGACCTTCCAACATTGTAGCACACCCTCAGCACGGACCCTCGACAGTGCCCACACCCTCAGCACTGACCCTCCGACAGTGCCCACTCCCTCAGCACTGACCTTCTGACAGTGCCCACTCCCTCAGCACTGACCCTCCGACAGTGCCCACTCCCTCAGCACTGACCCTCCGACAGTGCCCACTCCCTCAGCACTGACCCTCCGACAGTGCCCACTCCCTCAGCACTGAACCTCTGACAGTGCCCACCCCCTCAGCACTGACCCTCCGACAGTGCCCACTCCCTCAGCACTAACCTTCTGACAGTGCACACTCCTTCAGCACTAACCGTCCGACAGTGCCAAATCCGTCAATACTGACTTTTTAAAGTGACCAATTCCTCTTTAGTGATTATGCAACAGTGCTCATTCTGTCAGCATTGACACTCCGACCGCGCGGCACACCTTCGGGGCTCACGATTGAACAGTGCCCCCGTCACAGCAGTTACCCTCTCACAGTGCGCAGCTCCCTCAGAAGTGACCATCTGGCAGTGCAGGACTTGCTCAGCACGGACCGCCATCACCGCCTATTCCTTCATTACTGACTCCAACAGTGCGGAGCTCGCTCAGCACTGATCCTAAGATTTTGTTCATTCTCTGAGCAGTGACCCTACAACAGAGCACCGTCCCTTAGCATTCACCCGCTACAAGTGGAGAACTTCCTAATTACTGACCCTTCAACAGTGTGGGACTCCCTTCGCCCTAATCCTTCGACAGTTTTGCAATCCCTCGGCACTGACTGTCCGACAGTTCCCACTGACTCAACAGTGACATTCTGACAGTTCCCATTCCCTCAGCACTGACCCCGTGAAAATTCCCACTCCCTCCACATTGACCCTCCGATAATACTCACTCCATCAGGACTGACCCCAATTACCAGTCACTCAATACTGACTGTAAAAGAGTGCCCATTCCCTCAGTGCTGACCTTCTGACTGTGTGGTGTTTCCTCAGCATTGAGCCTGCGACATTTTCGCACTCTCTCAGCACTGACGTTACAAAAGTGCATCCTGCCTCAGCACTTAAACACGAAAAGTGCAGATTTTCCTCACCGCTAACCCTCTGACCATGCGGCAAATCCCTCAAATTTGAGCATTCAACAGTGTGGCACAATATCATCACTGACCCTCCGACAGTGGGGAACTCCCTTAGCACTGACTCTCTGACAGTGTCGACACCAAAGGACTGACACGTGAAAGTCCCCATTTCCTCAGAATTGACACTCTGACAATGCCCAGTCCATCAGCACTGACCCATTCACAGTGACGTCTGATCGTGCAGCTCCCCCTCAAACCTTACCGGATGACAGTGCGGCACTCCCACAGCACTGACCCGAAAAGAGTGCACCCTTCCCCAGAACTGACCCGACGACAATGCTAACATTTTTGCAGGCGTGTCGCAATGTCCCAGCCAATGTCATACTGTGTGTCAAGAAGAGACGGACCTCAGGTGAATGTCAATGCAGTGACTTTATTTCTGAAAACTCTCCATTATTTGACTACCTGAATTGACAGGAATCAGTGGACCTAAAGAACATCCACTCTGACACGGCTTGTCTCGTCACCATGCCCACCACCTTGTTGCCCCCCACCCACCATCTCAGTCATTGTGCAGACGGATGCAGCAGCCATATGTCCAGACACAAAGGTTGCTTCTCCGGATTTTTCCTGGATCACAGCCATCACTCCGAGACCTGCCATCCACGCTGGAGCATATGAATGCAGAGTGTGAGAGGTTATTGGACTGTGGTACCTCGTGGAGGCTTATGGGAGAACGGCGTTCTCTCCCATTCCCCTCCGTGGTTTTATCTAGTTTCCAGCATCAACCAACCTGCATTATGCATTTCATCATTCCCATGTTCTTTGGCTCAGATACACTTCAAGCCATTGTGCACTGTTCTATGAACAAACTGCTTCAATTGGACTACACCGGGATAATTGGGCACTTATGCCTTACACTGCCCAATATGTCGGCCCGCATTGGGGGAAGGGGCAATTTCACATTCCCTTTCGCACTATTCCTCAGACCACAATAGGGGCCCTGTGTGCAGTCGCAATTACCCTCTCCTTCAGACCACATTGCGAGCCCTGTTCACAGTCCCCATCTCCCTATCCCTCAGGTACAACCACACTGGGAACTCTGTGCTCACTCGGCATCTCACTAGCCCTCGGTTAGATTCAATTTGGGATCACTATGCACAGTCCTCGACATTTCCTTCAGAATGTACCGGCATCACTGTGCAGAGCTTCCATTTGCATATCCCTTAGTCAGACGACGCTGGGTGCACTGTGCACAGTTCCTACCTCATTGTCTCTGAAACAGTCAGGACTGTGGATAATGGAAGTTAGAGCCTGAAAAATGTGGAACTGGAAAAATACAACACGTCAGAAAATATCTGTGGAGCATGAAAATCAGCGTTGATCAAGAACTCTTTCGGCCTGAAAAACTGACTTTCCTGCTCCTTAGATTCTGCCTGACCTGGTGTGATTTTCCACCTACTGATTGTACCGACTCCCATCACCAACATGATTCAGTTAGATCCAAACTGGGAGTACAGTACATATTGTGTTATCTATTTCATGAGGAATATCTCCTTGTCACTTCATGAGAAACAGTAACCACCTTCAAGGTAGACCTAGAGAGGGTATCCGGGGAATTTTCGAAATTTCCGATAATCTTTTGGCTGCACCCTCCAGCTGGGGAATCCAAAGTGTCCCCACATCCGGCTCCTATTCTGGCATTGACCATGACAGCCATGCCATTGGAAAACTATAGGTTATTCAACAGAAGGGAAAGCTCGGGACACATGGAGGTGTGACAGTCAGTCTCCAGAGAGGCCACTTTGGAGAGGAGCGTTGTTGGAACTCACAGATTTACCCAAAGAGGAATAGATATGCTCAAATATTCAACCCCAGCCTACATCTCACATGTTGTGGTTCTGTTCTCCGTGGTGGGAATTGGGGTTGCAGACGCTTCGTCCCCTCTCTTGGTGACATCCTCAGTGCTTGGGAGCCTCCTGTGAAGCACTTCTGTGATGTTTCCTCAGGCATTTATAGTGATTTGTATCTGCCTCTTCCGCTTGTCAGTTCCAGCTGTCCGCTGCAGTGTCCGGTATATTGGGTACAGGTCAATGTGCTTATTGATTGAATCTGTGGATGAATGCCATGCCTATAGGAGCCCCCTAGCTGTTCTCTGTTTGGCTTGTCCTATAATGGTAGTGTTGTCTCAGTCGAACTCATGTCGCTTGTCATCTGGGTGTTTGACTACTACTGATAGCTGGTCGTGTCGTTTCGTGGCTAATTGGTGTTCAAAGATGCGGATCATCAGCTGGCTTCCTGCTTGTTCTTTATCGTATTTTTGCAGTCCTTGCATGGGATTTTGTACACTACATTGGTTTTGCTCTTGCTGGGTATCGGGTCCTTTGTCCTGGTGAGTTGTTGTCTGAGAGTGGCTGTTGGTTTGTATGCTGTTATGAGTCCGAGTGGTCGCAATAGTCTGGCTGTTAGTTCGGAAATGCTCTTGATGTTTGGTAGTGTGGCTAGTCCTTTGGGTTGCGGCATGTCCTCGTTCCATTGTCTTTCCCTCAGGCATCTGTTGATGAAATTCCGCGGGTATCCGTTTTTGGTGAATACATTGTGTAGGTGTTCTTCTTCCTCATTTTGCAGTTCTGTTGTGCTGCAGTGTGTTGTGGTCCTTTTCAATAATGTCTTGATGAAACTTCTTTGGTGTGTGTTGGGGTAGTTGCTTTCATATTTCAGAACTTGGTCTGTGTGTGTGGCTTTACTGTATATCTTTGTGGTGAACTCTCCGTTAAGTGTTCTCTGTACAGAAAAGCCACACACACAGACCAAGTCCTGAACTACGAAAGTAACGACACCAACACACACCAAAGAAGTTGCATAAAGACACTGTTCAAAAGGGCCACAACACATTGCAGCACACCATAACTGCAAAAAGAGGAAGAAGAACACCTATACAATGTATTTGCAAAAAAACGGACAACCACGCAATTTCATCAACAGATGCCTATGGGAAAGACAACGGAACGAGGACATGCCGCAACCCAAAGGACGAGCCACACTACCATACATCAAGAGCATTTTCGAACTAACAGCCAGACTACTGCGACCACTCGGACACATGACAGCACACAAACCAACAGCCACTCTCAGACAACAACTCACCAGGACGAAGGACCCGATACCCAGCATGAGCAAAACCAATGTAGTGTACAAAATCCCATGCAAGGACTGCAACAACAATACATAGGACAAACAGGAAGACAGCTAACGATCCGGATCAATGAACACCAACTATCCACGAAACGACACGACCACCTATCCTTCGTAGACACACACACAGATGACAAGCAACATGAATTTGACTGGGACAACACTACTATTATAGGACAAGCCAAACAGAGAACAGCCAAGGAATTACTCGAGGCATGGCATTCATCCACAGATTCAATCAATAAGCACATCGACCTGGACCCAATATACCAGCCACTGTTTCAGACAGCTGGAACTGAAAAGCGGAAGCGGCAGATACAAATCACAATAAATGCCAGAGGAAACATCACAGAAGCGCTTCAAAGGAGGGTCCCAAGCACTGAGGATGTAACCTAGAGAGGGGACTAAACGTCTGCAACACAAATTCCCAGCTCGGAGAGCAGAACCACAACAATGAGCACAAACTTTCTACATCTCATATATTTGATCCTTGGGTCAGTTGGAGGCCAGGGCTTTTTATGCATGGTATGTCTTTTCTGGGCAGAGCTATTTCGTGCGGGGGATGCTTGAAAGGAGCGCAGGCAGGGTGGAAATGCTACTTCAGTCTCCATTAACAGCTCTGTCTGCAGAAAGCATACGAGGGGGCTGAAGGGTCTACCCATCCCACAGGTAAGCGACGCAAAGAGCAGACATATCTCCGAATACTTCTGACAGCGTCTCGTCTTCAGCGATGATGGTCTGCATGAGGAGCAGAGCTCCAAATATCATGGTCAGGACGTTGTCCATCGTTCCCTCTGCTCCTTCCAGACAGGGCGAAGTGGCTGCAATGCAGTCACTCTTTATGAGACTATGCGGTATCCTGGAGTTAATCATCACTTGAGCGGTTTGACAGTTGTCTTCGCCTTGCAGCTGGTTTAATGGTCAATTGACTCACTAGCATCATCATTAACAGGTTCAAAGTTCAGAGAATTCCCCACGACCTGGTTTGCAGTCATTAATATTACCACAGAAACAGTGCTTGGGTAGCTGATTTGTCCAAGGTTTCTGTGTATTTTTTTTGAAACTGCGTCTGTGTTTTTGCAAATGAATGTGTATTTGTATATCATGTGTGTCTGTGTGAATCAGTATGTACTTGCGTGAGGGTGAGAATGCGTGTACATAAGTGTGCATTTATTTATCAGAGATTATGGATGTGTGTGTGTGAATCAGTGTGTATGCGTGTGTGTGCAAGTGTATGCATGTGTTTACATCACTCAGCATGTGTGTGTATGTGTGTGTGCATGCAGCAGTATGTATGCCTGCATGCGTGTGTATGAGAGGAGATGTGTGATTGAATCAGTATATGTGTACGATTATGTGTGTGTGCATGTGCATCAATGAGTGTGTGTGTGTGTGTGTGTGTGTGTGTGTGTGTGTGTGTGTGTGTGTGTGTATGTGTGGCACGCACTTCGGGATTGTGTGTGAACTTATGTCTTATTTTTTGACATTATCTGAAGTGGACACACTGTAAGTTCAGATCCAGGGAATTCGTGCTGCAGTTTCCACAGTGATGAGCTTGTTGAAAACTGAGGGAAACGCTACATATTTCAATTTGGGTCTCTGCTGCAGGCGCTGCAGTCAATGGATTAATGCATATGAAGCATTTTGTACCAAATGGCGAGTTTTTAATTAAAAACTCTATATCAAAATCTGAAAGAGGGTGGGTTGAATGGGGCGTGGTCCTGACCAGGTAGTCACGGAGGGAACGGTCTTTGCGGAAGGGGATGGGGAGTGAAATATATCCCTAGTGGTGGGGTCCGTTTGGCGGTGGCGGAAATGTCGGCGGATGATCTGGTTTATGCGAAGGTTGGTAGGGTGGAAGGTGAGCACCAGGGGCTTTCTGCCCTTGTTACTTCAGCTCTCTGTCTCTTTCTCTCTTCGCCCACTCTCTCCCTTCTCCTCACACTCTTCCTTTCTACTGTGTTTGCACTCACTCCCTCTACCGTTCCACACTCTCTCTCTCCGCTCCCCATTTCTCTCTTCCCCTACCACACAGTCTATCTCTCTCTACTCCGTCCCAATCTCTCCAACCTCCTTCTGCTGTCTCTCCAATATCCTCCTTTCTCTACACCCTCCTCATATCTCTGTTCACCCCACTCCCCCTCACCCTCTCATTCCTCCCTCTTCCTACACCCCTTCCACCTTCTCTCACACACTCTCTGTCTCCACCCCATCTCCTTTCTCTATCTTCCTCCTCTGACTATCTGTCTGTTCCACTCTCACTCTCTCTCTGCCGACACCATCACTATATTTCATTCTCTCTTCTCCCTCCGACTCTGTCTGTCGCCAATCCTTCCCTCTGCATCTCTCTCTACCCACCTTCCTCTCTCTCTACCCCGCCTACTCTTTCTTTCCCTGTTCCACCTCACACTCTCTCTTCCCTCCCATCTCGAACTCCTCCCACTCTTTCTCTGCCCCTCCCACTCTATCCGCCAACCACTCTCTCCCGATAGCCCCTCCTACTCTCACTTTCTAACATCATCTTTCTCTCTCTCTCCAGCCCCTCCCTCTCTACCTAATCCCCCACTCTCTCTTCCTCCGCTCCCACTCTCGCTTTCTACCAACTCCAACTGTCGCTCCCTCTTTGTCTTTCACCTTCCCACTTTTTCTGTCTCCATTCCCTCCCTCTACATCTCTCTCTACCCAGTTCCCTCTCTCTTCCCCTCCCGCTCTCTCTCCATCCTTCTTATACCTACTCCCATTAACTCTCTCTCTCTCATTCCCTCCCTCTCTCTCTCCCACCTCCCACACTCTCTGTCAAACACCTCCCAATCACTCTCTCCAGCAACCCACTCTCTAGCTAACCCCCCCCCCCCTCTCTCTCTACCCCAATCCCACACACTCTCTCTTCCCCTTGGAGTCTGTCTCTCGCTGCCACGCTCCCTCCCACCTTGTCTCTGTCTCCCCCCCGAACTTTATCCCGACCTCTCTCCCACTCCCTCTCTCTCATGTCCTCCCAATCTCTCTACCCCCTCGCAATCTCTCGCTGTCGACCCACTCCTATTCTCTCCCTCTTAAACCCCCTCCACTCTCTCGCTACACCCCTCCACTCGCGCTTTCCAAACGACTCCCTCTCTCTTGCCACCCCTTCCTTCTCTCTACCCCACGCCTACACTCCCTCCCATTCTGCCTCTATCTCTCTACCCCGAACTGTCTCACTAAACGTCTCCCAATGTCTCTCTACCCATCTCTAAAGCTACCACTCTTTTCGGCTCTCACCCCTCCCAGTATCTCTCTCTCTCTTCACCCCCCCTCCTCTGTCTGCACATTTCCCCCTCTATCTCTCACCCTCCCACTCTCTCTGTCACACTCCCACTGTCTCTCTAATGCCTTCCCATGACCTTTCGAACCCATAGTCTATATCTACTGCATTCCATATCACTATATTTTTCTCTCTCTCTACCCCCTCTCTCTCTCCCTCGAACCCACCCTCGCTCTCTCTCTACCCCCTCCCAATATCTTACTCCCTCTCCCCTTCCCACTCTCTCCCTCTCTTTCTTCACCGTCCCTTTTTCTCTGTACCGCATTCTTTCTCTCTCTTTCTCTCCGCCACGAACGATCTCTCTTTCTACCCCACTCCTGCTTTCTCTCGTTCTCTCTCCACCCCTCTGTCTCCCGATCCCACTCTGCATCTGTCTACCGAGCTCACACGCTGTCTCATCTCCCCTACAACTCAGTTGAGGAAACCGCCTCGCTCTCACTCTCTCGCTTTCCTTCCATCTCTCTCTTTGACTGCTTCCCCCACTCAGTCTCTCTCGACATCGAATCTTATCTCTCTCTCTCTTATCCTTCCCTCCCTCTGTCTCTCTATCCCCTCCCACGCTCTCCTTCTAACCCCTCCTACACTCTCTCTCCCCAGTCCCTTTTCTCTCTTGCTCACACACAGTCTCTCTCTCTATTCCGTCCCAAACTCTCTCCACTCCTGCTGCTCTCTGCACCACCTCCCCTTTCTCTACCCCGTCCCCCTCTCAGTTTACACAACTTCCCCATCCCTCTCGCTCCCTAATCCCCTCTCTCTGTCTCACACACCCTTTTTTCTCCCCTTTCCCTTTGTCTATTTACCCCCCTCAGACTATTTTTCTGTTCCCGTCCCACTCTCTCGACCGACCCCATCTCTCTGTTTCGTTCTCTGTTCTCCGTCCCACTCTATCTGTCTCGATTCGTTCCCACTGGACCTCTCTTTCTCCCAACTCCCTCTCTCTCTATCCCGCCCACACTCTCTCTTTCTCTCTTCTCCCTCCCATTCTCTCTCCCCTGCCTCTCTCTACCTCCACCCTCTATCTCTCTCTGTCATTCCCTCCTTCTCTCTCTGACGCCTTCCACTCTCTCTCAAACCGATCCCACCCACTGTCTCCATAAAACCCTTTTCGACCCCACTCTCTCTCTCTAACTCCTCACGCATTGTCTCCACTTCCCTCTCTATCTACTCAAATTTCTCTCTCTAAACCAGTCCCACTTTCACGACTCCCTTGCACTCTCTCTCTGCCACACTCTCTCCATCACTCTCTCTACCCCGAACTGCATCTCTGCCTCTCTATTCCACATAATCTCCACCGCTCTTCTAATCTCTGTCTACACCGCTCACACACTCTCTATCATTCTCCAATCTCTCTCTCTACGCACACTCCCTCCCTCCCTTGCATTCTGTCTCTGTTCACCCCTCCCACCCTCTCTCTAAACCCCTTCTGGTTCTCTCCACCACCTGCCAATGTCTCTCTCACAACTATCTCAGTCACTCTCTCCACCCTTCCCCTATCTCTCTATCCCACTTTCTCTCTCGTTGACCCTCGAACGTCTCTCCTATCAAACCCTATCACCGTCTCTACTACAATCCCGCTCTCTCTCTCTCCAGACTCTCTTACACTCTACCTCTCTACCACACTATTTCCCACTCTTTCTCTCTCTCTACTCCCGAACTCTCTCTTCACCACTCTTCCAAATGCTTTCTCTACTTCCCTCCCTCTGTCTCTCTACAGCCCTCGCATTTTCTCTCTACCCCCTCACACTCTCTCTCTCTAAACCCCTCCCAGTCTCACTCTCGCTACCCCATCCAACCTATTCTCTCCACCCTCCCATTTCTACCTACCACACCCTCCCTCACTACCCCACTCCCACTCTCTCTCTACCACCTTCCACTCACTCTAGCACATTCCACTCTCTCTGTCGCAATCCCTCCCAATCTGTCGCTCTCTAACCCTGAACTCTATCTACCTCGAACCGAATCTCTCTCCCTCCCCCTCCCACTATCTCCCTCTACCACGCTCTACTCTCCAAACTCCCACTCTTTCTATGTCTACCCTCCCACAGTCTTTCTGTACATCAGTACCACTTCTTCTCTTGACACACCCCCCCACTCTCTCTCTTACTGTCCCACTCTTCCTGTCACCTTCCAACTCTCTCTAACTCCCATTCTCTTCCTACCCCACACCCCTACCTCTCTCCACTCCACTTCCTCCTTCTAGTTCGCCTGTCCACTCGCACTCAATCCCTCATTATCCACCCTCTCTCCCTCTAGCGAAATCCCTCTCTCTTTCTTTCTTCTCCCTCCCATTCTCTCTTTCCTCTCCATTTGTTTCTACCCTTTCTCATTCTCTCTTTCCCTACCTTTCTCTTTCGTACTCCTCCTAATCTCTATGTCTACCCTCTCACTCACTACTCCGTCCCTCCCTTTCTCACTACTCCTCCCACTATCTCTCACTACTCCTCCCACTATTTTTCTCCTCCTATCCGACTCTGTCCCTTCAAATGTCTGTCTGCACCCTCTCTCTCTCTCTCTCTCTCTCTATATATATATATCTAACCCAATCCCTCCCCTACCACTCTCCCTCTCTCTGTACTCCGTCCCACTCTCTATCCTTCTCTCATGTGACCCACTTTCTACCAACTCAAACTCTCTCTATTCCCCTCTCAGCTCAATTCCCCACTTCCGCTCTCTCTCTTTCTCTCTTCCCCATTCTCTGTCTCCTCCTCACACTGTCTGTCTTCTGTGTTTGCAATCACTCTCTCTACACCCCCACACTCTGTCAAACCCCACCGTATGTCTATCCCCTCACTCCCTCTTGCTACTCCCCTCCCACTACCTATCTCTCTCCTGCCCTCTCACTCTCTCTCTTTATTCCCATACCATTCGCTCTCTACCCCACTCCCTCTCTCTTTCTCTTAATCCACCACTCGCTCTCTCTTCCCTTCCCACTGTCTCCATCAACCGATCTCGCTCTCTCTCTTCTCCCCTCCAATACTGTGTCTTTCTAAACTCCTCCCCCACTCTCTTTCCCCAGCTCAGTTTATCCCTCTACCCCAAATCCAGACTCTCTCATTAGACCCTGTCTCTGTCGATCTCGCAACATTCTCCCACTCTCTCTCTCTGTCCCACTCTTTTTCTCTCCCTAAACCCTCCCACTGTCTATCTGTCTGCTCCCTTTTCTCTCTTCCTTTTTCCCACTCTCTCTCTCTGCACCCTCCCACACTTTCTACCAACGTGCATCTCTATCTCTCCACCCCACTCCCTCTCTGTGTCTATCTCCTCCGTCTACCTCTTTATCTTCCCATCCAACACTCTCTATATCCACTTCACCTCTCTCTCTCCCTCGTTCTCTTTCTCCCCCTAACTCTGGCTTTCTCTATTGACTCCCTCTGCATCTCTCCCTACCCACCTCCCTCTCTCCCTTTTCCACTCCCAGTCTTTCTCTCTATATCTCTATTGCCTCCCACTCTCTTCCTCTCTCACCCCTCGCTCTCTTTCTAAACCCGTTTGACTCTCTCTACCATCTCTGATATTCTGTCTCTCAAACCTCTCCCACTCACTCTCGCCACCCTCCCCTCTCTCCACCGCACTCCGTCTCTCTACCCCCGTACAATCTCTCCACCGTCCCTCTCTAACTACCACAAACTCTCTCTCTACTCCAATCCCACTCTCTCACTCTGCCCCATTGCACTCTCTCTCTGTCACACTCCCTCCCACTCTCTCTCGCTGTAGGCCTCCCACTGTCTCTTTCCACCTCGCTCCAACTCTCTCTCTTTATTCCTCTCCCACTCGCTCTCTCTACATCCACCCCCTCTCTCTATAACCCCTCGCATTCTCCCATGCCTCCCCCTCTCTAAACCCCTTCAACTTCAACTCCCTCTATCCGCCCCACTTACTCTCTCCGCCCTCCTCCACTCCATCTACCCCACTCTCTCTCTCGCTACCCCACTCCCACTCTCTCTCCCTCTTCCACTCTCTGACTTCCACAACTCCTCCGACTCTGCCTCTCTCTCTCTAGCCCCAAACTCTACCTCTACTTCTCTCTCACACTCTCTCTGTCAACCAACTCCCCTCCAACATCGTGTCTCTCTCACCCACACCCACTCTCTCTTCCCCTCCTCTGCCACTTTTTTCCGTCACCCTCCCATTCAAAGTCTCTCTACCCCGTCTCTCTCGCTACCCCGTCTCTCTCTCTCTAGCCCTTCCTCTGAATCTCGACCCGCTCCCTCTATCTCTCTCCCACTCCCTCTCCTTCTAACCCCTCCCACACTCCTTCTAATCCCTGATACTCTCTCTCCGCTCCCCATTTCCTTCTTGCCCACTCCCACTCTCTCTTTAGTCTGCATTCTCCCTGCCCTCCTCCCACTCTCTCTCCCACCTCCACCCTCTCTCATCCCTCTCCCACTATCTCTCTCCCGCATTCCTCCTCTTCCCGTCATCACTCTCTCTCCCTATCCCCTCCCACACTTTGACATTTCCACTGTCTCCACCACAATTCCTCTCTTTTTCACCCCCCTCCGAAAATCTATCTCTCTTCCCCAATTGGCTTTCCACCCACTCCAACACTCTCCCTCGTTCTCTCTTCTCCCTCCCACTCTGTCACCAATCCCTCCCTCTCCATCTCACTCTAACCAACGCCAACTCTCTCTCTCCCCCTCCCTCCATCTCTAACCCCACCCACCATCTCTCTGTCAGCCCCTCCCTCAATCAACCTCCTCCAACTCTCTTTGAATCCCCTCCCCTCTCTCTACCCCATCGCACAGTCTGTCCCCTCCTCCCTCTGTAGCTAAATCACTCTCGCTCTCTACCCCAATCCCACTCTTTCTCTATATCCTTGCACACTCTCTCTGCCACACTCCCTCCCACACTGTCTCTCACTAGCACCGAACTCTCTCTCTCTACCTCTCTACCTCTCTCTCCACACCCTTCCCAGTATCTCTCTCTACCCCGTTGCATTCTTCAATCTTTCAATGTTCCTCCTACTTTCTCTCTCTCTATGCCCCTGCCACTCTCTCTCATATCCTCCCACTCACTGTCTCCATCGTCCCACTCTACCTACTCCACTCTCTCCCTCGACCCCACTCCCAATCTCTCCATCACCCCTTGCAATTTTTCACTGCCACACTCCCTTTCACTCAGACTCTGACTCTATCTCTATCTTTTTACCCCCAACTCACTTTAACTTTCTCCAAACCACTCCCTCCAGCTCTCCCGCTCTTTCACTACACCTCCTCACTGTCTCAATACCCACTATTTCTCTCTCTACGCCCTCCTACTGAGTCTCTTCCTCGAACCCCTGCCACACCCTATCTCTCTCGAATATATCCCACTCTATCACTCACCCTCCCACTATCTCTGACACACTTCCATTCTCTCAATAACACGCTCCCATTCTCTTTCTACCAACTAATATTGTCTCTCTCTCTCCACTCCACTCCCTCCCTCTCTCTTTCTCTCTTCCACTTCCACTCATTCGCTTTCAACCCAAGCAGTTTCTCGAGCGCAATCCCTCTCTCTCAGTCTCTCTTCCCCTCGAACCCTTGCTCTTCGCCCTCCCACTCTCTCTCTACCCCCTCCCTCTCTGTTCCCCCACACACTCGCTCACTCTACTCCTCTCTGACTTTCTCGCTCTATCCCCGTCCGACTATCCCAATCGACCCCACTCTCGCTCTTTCCCCTCTCCCTCTCACTCTACCCCCTCATTCTCTCTCTCTAACATCCCCACACTTTAACTCTGTACACTCCCCACTCTCCCTCGCTCTCTACCTCCCTCCACTCTCTCTCACCTCTCTCTCTACCCCACTGCCACTCGCTCTCTATAATCCCTACTCTCTCTCCCATTACCTTTCTCTACCCCATACTCTCTCGTTAACCCTACACCACTTCATCTCTCTCTCTCCTTCCCTCTTCCCCACTGCCTCTCTTCCCTCACATTCTCTCTCATTACATTCCCCCTCTCTCTCTCTCCCTCTCTCTTACCCCCACTCATTCTCTTCCCCTCCCTATTTTCTACTCCGTCCATCCCGCTTGCACTCTCTCCCTCTTCTCATCTCCTACACTCTCTGCCTCCTCTCCCACACTTTCTCTACCCCTCCCCCTCTCTCCCCCTCCATCTGTCTCTGGCTCTAATCCCCTCACACTATATTTCTCTCTCATCCTCGAAACTCTCTCTACCCTACTGCCCCCCTCTCTCTAGCCCACTCCCTCCCTCTCTTTCTCTCTCTCTACCAATGTCCCACACTTTCTCTTTCTCTATTGCCCTCTCAGTTTCTCTCTAATCTCTCCACGTCTCTCACCAACCAATCACGCCCCCTCTCTCTCCACTTCCTCTCACGATGTCTCCCTTTCTATCTCCTCCCTCTCCCCTCTTTACCTCCTTCCGCTTCTCTCTCTTTTTCCTTCCCCATCCCTTTCACTCTCACTCTACCCACTCCCTCTCTCGCTCTCAGTGTCTTGCATTCTCCTGTCTCTCTTCCACACTTGAACTCTCTTTATACACGCCTCCCAATGTCTACACCCTCCGACTCACTCGATCCCTTCCAATCTGTTCCTCCTACACCCCTCTTTCTCTACTCCCCTCCCACTCCCTCTCCCCAACTCTGCTCTGTACCCTACGATCTCTCTCTCTCTCTACGCCCCTCCCAAACTCTCCCTTTCCTCCACACCCATCCCATCTCTCTCTATACCCTTTCTTACTCTGTCTCTACCGTCTTCCCACTGTCTTTCTCTCTAACCACTTCCGACTCTGTCTCTCTCTATCCCTCTCCCTCTATCTATCCCCTCCGATTCTCACTCTACCTCTCTCCCTTTTTCTCTCTCTCTCTCACTCCCTCACACTCTTTATCTACCTGCTCCCACTGTCTCTCTCGCTCTTCCCCTCTCCCTCTTTTCCTCTTTCTCTCTACCCATTTCTTCCCCCTCCGACATTGTCTCTTCCTCTTCTACTCTCACTCTGTCTATCCGGTCCAACTGTCTCTCTTTCCTGCCCTCTCTTTCTCTCTCTACCACATCCCACTGCCTCAATAACACAACCCTCCCATTCTCTCTCTATAACCCCTGCCACTCTCACTCGACACACCCACTATGTGTCAATTTCCCTCTCCACACCCCTCCCCCTCTCACGAATCTGCTACTACCCTCTTACCCCTCCAATACCTCTCTAATTCTCTCTCAATTGCACTCCCCCTCTTTCTCCCTTTTTCTCTTCACTCCTCCCACTCACGGCCTCTCACGCCACACTCTCTCCTCTCACCTAACCTCTCACACTCTTACTCTGTTCACCGCTTCGCACGCTCCCTATCTTTTAAACACATCTCTCTCTCTCTCTACTCCCTCAAACTCACTCTGTCTCCCCTCTATCTCTATCTTACTCGCCACTCGCACTCTAACTCCAACCACACTCTCTCTACCCATCCCCAAATCTCTCACAGCACCACTCCCTCTCTTCACCAGTTCCATTCTCTCTCAATACCTCTTCGACTCTCTCTCTTCCCCACTCCCTCCCAGTTTCTCTGTCTGCACTCAGACTTTCTCTCTACTCCTCTCCCCCTCTCCCTCGGAGCTTTTTTCTTACTTTTTCTCTGCGCCCTCCCACACTCTAACTACCCACTTGTATTCTCTCTCTACCTCCTCCCACTCTCTCTCTACCTCCTCCCATTCTCTCTCTACCTCCCTCCCACTCTCCCGTCCTATCCCACTCCATTTCTTTAACCGCCTTCCCTTCTCTATATCCCACTTCTCTCTGAAAAACCCCGATCCCATTCTTTCTCACGTTACCTACTGCATTCCTGGCTTCTCGCTCGCTCTCTACACCACTCCATCTTTCTCTCTCTCTCATTCTCACTCTCTCTGCCCCACGCTCTCTCGATCCCCTCCCACTCTCTCCCACTTCCATTCTCTCTCTACCTCTTCGACACTCTCTCTTCCCCACTCCTTCCACTGTCCCCGTACTCAGACCGTCTCTCTACTCCTCTTTCCCTCTCCCTCTATGCTTCTTTCTTACTCTTTCTCTGCGCCCTCCAACACTCTCTCTAACCCTTCAAGTATCTCCCTTTCTCTTTCTGCATGTTCCTACTCTCTGTCTCTAATGCCCTCTACCTCACTCGCACTCTCTACCTCTCTTTCTGTTCACTCAATTCCCCTCTCACTCTCATTCTCTCCACCATGCTTCCTCTCTCTCTGTCTCTCTCCCCCTCCCTCCCTATACAACGCACACTCTCTCCCTTCTCCTTCCCTCTCCATCTGACCTTGAGATAGGGGAGAAGTGGAGAGGCTGGGTAGGGATGAGAGGATAGAAAAATCTGGGGAAGGCATAGGAGAAGGGAGACGATGGGGTAGGGACAGAAAGGCGGGAGGTAGACAGAGACAGCAGGAGAGTGAGACAGAAAGGAAGGGAGAGAGAGAAGATTAGATGTGGGTGGAGAAACTGTGCAGTGTGTGAGAGAAAGGTAGAGGGATGGGTGAAGACAGCCAGTGAAAGGGAAAGGAGGAAAGAAAGCAAGAGTGTGCGGAGCGAGAGGGAGAGAAATGAGAGGAAAGAGAAGGGAGAGGAAATGGGAACCGAGTGCAAGAGAGGGAGTGAGCGGGAAGGGGGCGCACGAAGGATGTAGATAGAGAGACAGAGGTGCTTCAGTGGAGATGGGGGTAATAGAATAGAGATGAATACTGCTGAAAGCCACTTCGGAATGGGGGGGACCCAGTGGTGAAAGTAAGGACAGTGTCAGTTCAACCTAACCTCTGAGCTCAGGCCCCGGTCTTCTCTTAATCCCTGAGGACTGCGACTTGAGGTTGGGTCTGTCTCTCTCCAACTCAGTTTGTTCAACACAAAGACAAACAACAATATCGTTTTCCCTGCGGCTCTGCACTTTTTAATGAACATTTTTCTTGTTTACAAATTGAAGTGGTCGATACAGTCAGTGGGGTGTTGCCTTTTCCCACTGGCCACTGTGCAGTGAGAAACATTGAACTGTGTCTTTGAACAATCTACACCTATCTTCAAAACCGTGAGATAAGGATGGATAAACCAGCGTTACCCTCAATCTGTTACCACAGGGACAATCGGCTTCATCACTGAAACATTGAACTGAAATTACAAAATTGCGGACGGATTGATGAATGAATGTAGATCATTGATTGATGAATTTGGGTCAAGGGATATTTCATCACATTCTTCAGCTGCTGTCTGAACTTAGTCTGGGTCACGGCATAAATCACGGTGTTTGTGCAGCAGCTGAGGAGCTGCAGCATGAAGCCCAATTCTTGCACAAAGTAAGGGAGATACACAGACTTAAACCCAATACTATACATCCGTTTCCATATTGAATACAGCATTATCGTTGACCATAACAGGATGAAATTAGCTGAGATCACAAGCAGTAAAATGACGGACTTTTTCCTGATTCTCATTTCTGTGTCAGACTGAGCGTCCCCATTGGTGTGAGTGTAGAGTCTCCTCCGGGCCCTGCTGGTCACTAAAATGTGTCTGACCGTGAAAACATTGAACAGAAGAATCAGGGGAAATGGGAGAGCTGAGGTTAGAATGTGATGGAGGAACTCGATTGACGTCCAGACACGGGAGGTTCCAACACCATCTGCTGCAGAACAAAATGACGGGTAGTTCATCTGACTATACCGAGCTGAGAGCATAAAATACCAGAAAATGTTTTTTAAACAGCTTAACACAGTCACTGTTCCCAGAAATACAGCCGCCGTATTCTCACTACAATATTTACGTTTTAACTTCTGGCAACAAATGGCCACAAATCGATCAAATGTGAAAGTGACCGTGAACCAGACAGAACAGTCAGTCGCTCCATAAAGCAGGGCAGCGTGGATATTACACACAGAGATTTCCCACAGGAAATAAAACTGTTCTCGATAAACAATGGGAATGTGTCGCAATATCAGGTCGAAGATAATGACCAGTAGATCCGCTGCTGCCATTGCACCCAGGTACCGTCTGACACAGGGAGTCAATCCACAATCTTTATAAAGCAGGACGTAGATCGTCACTCCGTTAGCTGTGAGGAAGAAAGACAAACACATTATCCATCAGCCTGGTGGCAAAGTGACCAGTTTGACTGAAGGCTGTGTGAGGTTTTCAAATGTGGCACTGCATTCAGAGATTTAGTGAAATAATTGGAGCTTAAATAAAATATGGAAAGCTCTGAATTACTGACAAATATGTGTCATAACTCACAAGAAAACCTCCGTCCCCAAACACACAGGGGCACATGCATAAGAACAGATGGTGTGAAGAATATTCCCACACACACGACAACTCCAGAATAGATACAGGTAATTTATTTCTAGTTTCGAATACGGAGCGTGAAAACATTGCCTTCCTGAAGGATTCTCTCCCACTTCTTTCAAAAGAATGGAAGTACGACATTTCAGACTTTTTGTTTAAATTCTGGTCAATCCTTTGTCGTGAAGAAATGTAAAGGCAGCGAAAACAGATTCACCCCTTTAACTTCCTGAGGCGACTACGGAACAGTGTCTCCTTCTCACATTAAGGGATCCCGTCCCTCGGGACCTTATCGTTTGGTAAATTCAATGACGTCCGGCCCTTCACAAATAATGTCAGGATTTGAATATTGTGGGGAATGTCAGGTATTCTGCTGCAAACCAACCGACTCCCACAGTCTATTTTGACTACACCTGCTCCCATCCTTCCTCTTGTAAAAACGCCATCCCTTATTCCCAATTCCTCTGACGCTGCTGCATCTGTTCCCAGAATGACCAATTCCATCTCAGAAAATCCTCGATGGCTTCCTTTTTCAAATACCACAATTTCCACTGCCACGTTGTCGACGATGCCCTCCAGCACATCTCCACTTCCCTCCGCTCCGTCCTCAAACATCACCCTCACCTACGCCCTCACCTCCATCCAGGTCCCATTGTATCCTTCCACATCAGACAGAAATTTACTTGTACTTCCACATATGTCATCCACAGTATCTGTTGCACCCGACGTGGCCTCTTCTACATCGGGGAAACAGGCCGCCAACTTGCGGAGCATGACAGAGAACATTTCTGGGACTTCCACACCAACCAAATGCATCGTCCGGTGGCTGAACACTTCAACTCCACCTCCTACTCCGCCAAAGACAAAGGTCATAGGCTTCCTCCATTGCCAAGCCCAAAGCTCCCGGTGCCTGTAGAATGAACACATCATCTTCCACTATGGGACCCTGCAACTACAGGGGTTCAGAGTGGATTTTACCGTTTTACTAAGTCAACCACGCATGTTCTTCCCGTCCGAAGCCTCGAACTGAGCACAGCCTTCTTGACGTATTCATCCCCTTTCCCATTCAATCCGCCCCACCTCCTCTCACATTCACATTCTTTCACATTCTCCTCCTATTTCACCTCCCTATTGCATTCTCAGATACATTACCCCCAGCCCTAAACCCTTCCATTTATCTCTCAGCCACCGTTTGCTCCACAAGTCTCATTCCAAATGAAGGCCTTCTTCCAGAATCATTAATTATCCCGCTCATTGGATGCTCCCAGACTTGCAGTGTTTTTGCGGCGCCACACTTCCGGTCAGGAAACAGTGTGACATCATCATATTCACAGAATGAGATCCGATGGGCAATGTTTCATGAAGTCCCATAACCCACCCTGGGTATATCCTGTCTCACCGGTGATGGGGAAACCGTCGGATCCAGTCAGGAAATTAGTTGCACTTGTATTCCCCCAACATTCATCAAGAACCCAGCAAATCTCATGGTAAAGGTCAAATCTGGTCAAGCAAATCGCCTGATGATGGATGTCTACTGCCTTCCACACAACTCCTCAGAGATAACTCAGTTCCCTTCTAATTTGAAAGGAAATCAGAGGAAATACTGAGGGTGATAATGACACAGAATGCATTCTGGTTGCATGACTTCAATGTCCATCACCAAGAGTGTCTCCACAGGTTCACGAAAGACTGCGCATGGAGAGGCTTCTAACATACAGCAGCCAGACTGTAGGAAAGGATGGGGGAACCCACAAGGGAGAAACAATCTCATCAAAGTACTTTTCACAGATGGATCGGTCCCGAAAAGTATTTGTAGGAGCACACAGCACACAGTCCTGGCGGAGCAAAATTCTCAGCCTCATACTGAAGATACTGCCCGCTGTGTTAATTGGAACTACCTCCTGCTAAGTAGGACATACTTCTAAAGGACCGTGAAAATCGAATCTGGGCATCCCTGAGACACTGTGCGCTATCAGCACAAAGTCAGATGTGTACTGTCCACAGATGGATCCAAAATATTCGTCACCATTCACAATTACATCCATACTAAAACAGGCTATTCATCTCGTTCAGAGTTTTAAACAGCAACAGAATTAGGCCATTCAGCCATTCGAGCCTGTTACTCAGCAATTGGATCAGATCTTTTCATTTCTTATATTGGCGACACAGAAAATGGAAAGGCATATTCAGCCTTTCAAAACTGCTACACAGGTATACGGGGAGGACTGTTTACTCAGCCGAGAACAGAGATAAGTTAGCGATAAATCAGTCTGCATCAGTTCAACACAAATTAATAACTGCAGAGACACACTGACTATTGATCGGGCCTCAGTTATTTGTAATCAATATCAATGTTTTCGAGGAATGGAACAAACTTATTCTGTCTAAGATCAGCAGGAACTGAAGTTATCTAGCGAGAGTAGGAATGTTTAATTGAATAAACAATATACAACACTTTGGAGGCTGAAATATAACGTGGGTAACGGGGAATCAGTGACTTTACAGGAAGATTAGCAAGATGTAGATGACATAAAAGGAAAAAGATAACAGACGTTCGTGACACATGTATACTGGACGGATCATTCTAACATTCTAACCCATTGAGACATGGAAAGTATTGCTCCATCTCCTTGATGGTCAGCTTCCCAATATTCCCGGGGGCGCCATTGCACAGAAGCGATATTTTGATGTGGTTGGGTAGCTGTGAGGAGTGGTGAGAGTGTAAATGCTTTTAACCATTTTACAGTGGCATGGCCTCTATTCGCCAGGCCATCCTTTCTTTCAAGATTGAGACCTGAAGACGATGCGAATGGGCTGACTGCTTCAAAATGAAGACTACATGGATGTAGCCAGGACAGTGGACATTCATCAACATGATGTACTGTGCATGGTTGTACTGCTCCATCAATGGAGTGAGAGACGGAGAATACAATCACAAGACTAATATACAAAGGTTTTGCCATATCAGGTGAAATGTCTATTTACATCACATTTTTACTCCACCACAGAGATTCATCAACCCAAAAGAAATATCTGTTCAGCACAGAGCAATCTGTAGATCAAGCTTTGCTTCTGCATTCTGCAGATTGCAAAACAAAACTGAACAGACTACGCCAGTGATTGATCTGTAAATTCAGACGAGATCATCTCTTCATCCCTGGGAGCTATGTAGACAACAGCAGTTCAGTGACGTATAAACTCAGACTAGGTTAGCGTCCAGCATGGAGACCTGTGCAGACCACAGCAATGAATTGATCTATCAAGACGTGGACCTGCGTAGACGAGCATAGTCTGGAGACTGCGACTGTTGCGGTCTGGAGACTGGACCCAGTGCGGCGAGGAGACGGGTGACGTGCGTTCTGGAGACTCAGATGAGTGAGGCATGAAGACTTGTCTCAGTGTGGAATGGGCCTGGTGTAGTCTGGAGAATGGGAATGGTGCAGTCCGAAGACTGGGTGTGGTGAGGACTGGAGACTGGGCTCGGTGTGGTCTGGAGAACGAGGCCTGGTGCAGCCTGGAGACTGGGTCCAGTGCGATTTGGAGGCTTGGGTCTGCGCATTCTGGTGACAACGCACAGTGTGGTGAGGTGACTGGGCGCAGGTGCTGTCTGCAGATTCTGTTCTGGTACAGACTGGAGTGTGAGAGACTGCGATTCGAAACTGTTGCTTTTTTCCCCATTTTTATTCTTCTGCTGGACTTTCACTTTTTATTCGTTCCATTTTGGACAAACGACTTAAGAATTTGTATCCAGATTTCTTGCGCCTAAGATGGCGTCATAAGTGAAGACATTATCAATTTCTTACTGCACTTATTAGCGTGCACGTGACAATGAAACTAATTAAAATTATTTCAAATGTGAGAGTCACTGGCTTTGATGTCGTTCCGAAACAAAGATGCTGCTTGTGTCGTGGTGTGGGGAGGCCAGCAGACGGTGGTATTTTATCACTTTAAACACAAGAGGGAGGGACAAATAGAGTGAGAGAGTGAGGAAGGACATTGTGATTCCCGTTTCAATGGCTTCACTGCCAAAAGAACAGAAATTTAGATGATGAGATGCACAGGCCAATACATTAAAGCACACTCACAATGACAGACAAAGATATACACATAGAGACACGCGCACGTCACACAAACACGCGCACACTCTCAGACGTATCCACACACAGACTTACACTTGCGCGCATGCACGCATGCACACACACACACACACACACACACACACACACACACACACACACACACACACAAACACACGCACACCCACCAATAAACACACTGATATATGCAGACGTTCGGTTAATCATGCCTGATTGACATTCAATAAGATCAGGGCTGATCTCATCTCTTCCTAAACTTTATCTCCTCTTGGAAAATAAAGCAGGGCAAGTGACTGACCCGTTAGAGTTGGAGCACTTTGGGACCAGTGACCGGAATTCTATTAGTTTGAAAATTGATACGGGAAAGGATAGGACTGGTCCACATGTTAATGTTTTGAATTAGGGCAAGGACCATTTTAAAGTAATTAGGCAGGAACTTTCAAAAGAAGATTCGGATGCAGTTCCCTGTTAAAGGGACATCCAACAAGTAGGAAAATTTCAAATGTGAGATAATGAGAGTTCGGGACTGCATGTTCTGGTTCGTGTTCCAGGCCAGTAGAAATATGGAACAGGATATGACAGGGCATACTGGGGCTCTGGAAAAAGTGAGGACTGCAGATGCTGGAGATCAGAGCTTAAAAATGTGTTGCTGAAAAAGCGCAGCAGGTCAGGCAACATCAAAAGAACAGGAGAATCGACGTTTCAGGCACAATCTCTGGTCAGGTAAAAAGGAGGTGTATACCAGGTGCAGGCAGCTAGGGTCAAGGAAATGACTTGAGCATATGAGTTGTGGGAGTACCCTTACCATAGAAATCAGGAGTGCAAAAAGGGTGCATGAGATAACTTTGACTGCTAAGGTTAAGGAGAATGGAACCAGATGACACAAGTATTTTACGCGCAAATGAGAAACCAGGGAGAGTATAGGCTGTCATAAAAATCATTAAGTGTGGTTCCACAAGAGATGAATTAAGATTATTGGGTTTATTGTCACATGTACTCATATGAAGATAGTGACAATTTTATAAGTCGTAACATGTGACGCTATCTTCGGCTCACACCCCCCTCCCCCAAAGGTAGAGAATCTTGGTACAAAGCAGAAGAATAAGAAGTCAAAGTTAAAATATGAAATATTATAGATCTTCCTATAAAAGTGAAAGAACACAGAAACACAGTTAACAGTTCAAAAGCACAGTCCATAAGTGTCTGCCCATGCTGGGTGCACATTCCTCACAAGGACTTGACCTCCACCATTCAGCTGCCTGACAGAAAGTTCCTGCTCAATTGGTGAGGTGCTACAGAAATCCATCGCGTCAGTAATTACTGTGGAGAAAGACATGAAAGCGAGGGAACTCAGGATATTTTTTGAAAAGAGGCCACATTACACAAGAGGACCTGCTGGACGTATTAAAATATATCCCCGTAGGTAAATACCCAGGACCTGTTCAAGTCTATCCCAGATCATTGCAGGAAGCTGGTGAAGAAATATCGGGCACCATTGGTGAAATATTTGTATCATTCCTCAGAGTTCTGATGAAGGATCACTGGATACAAAACGTTACTTTTGATGTCTCTGCACTCATTCTGCCAGACCTGTGGAGCTTTTCCAGCCACGTCTGTTTTTGTTACTGATTTACAGCATCTGCAGTTCTCTCGGAGTTGATTTGATGTGATGCACAGCCACGAGTGAGGTATTGGAGGACTGAAAGACAGTTAATGTTGTAACTTTCTTCCAAATATAAATATCTGCAAGGAAAAAAAGACAGAGAACTACAGACGAGTGAGTCTGATGTCAGGGATAGGTCAGCGTACGGAGGAGTTTCTGAGAGACAGAATTTACATGCATTTGGAAAGGCATGTACTGATCATGGAGAGCATGGTTTTGTGTATGGGAATTTCTGTTTCACCAACCTCGACGAAACGTTTGAAAAGGTTATCAAGAAGACTGATGAAGGTAAAGCAGCATACATTGCGACGTGGAAACAAGTGACTTCCAACATGGTTTCACATGGGAGCCTGGTTACTGTGGTTAGACCACAGGGATCAGAGAGAGCCATCCAATTAAACACAACATTGGCTTGACAATGCTAGGCATCGGATGCTGGGAGAGATTTGTTTTGAGCCGCAGAGTGCCACAAGGACCAGTATTGTGTCCACTTTTGTTTATGACTTTTATAAATGATTTGGACGAGAATATATGAAGCATAGATAGGATATTTATCGACGACGCCATAAATGCATTTTGTAACACAAATCAGGGCAGGAGTTACACAGTTAATGGTCGGGCCTTGAGGAGTGTTGTCAAACAGAGAGACGCAGGGTGTTTTTACCTAGTTCCTTGAAAATTGAGTCTCAGTTAGAAAGGGTGGTGTGGAAGGCAATAGGCCCACTCAACGTCATCGATCAGAGCAATTGAGTACAGGAGTGGGTCATCATGTGAAGGCTACATTTGAAGAACTGAGAACAATTCTTGTCGCCCTGTTTTCGGAAGGATTTTATAAAGCATAATGGGTCAAAAGTATTTAAAATGGTGTCAATTACACTAGAGGTTTTGAGATAAAAGAATTGCCCATGTTTAGACTGTGACTTTGTTTCCTATAGCGTGGGAGGTTGTGGAAGATCTTATAGAGGTTTATAAAATGACGAGCAGCATTGACTCTTTTCCCCAAGAAAAAGCTGTGCAAAACCAACACGCATAGGCATAAGGTGAGAAGGGAGAGATTTAAAAGAGATCTAAGTGGCAAATATTTCGCACAGGCTATGCGAACCTATATGCAATGAGCTATCAGAGAAAACGGTACCAGGGAATACATTTTCAACATTTAAAAGTCTGTTGGATGGGAACATGAATGGGAAAGGTTTTGAGGGTATATTTGCGAAACGCAGACAAATAGGAATAGTTCAGTTTAGGAAACCTGGTGAGCATTGACACGTTGGGCTGAAGGGTCTGCTTGCATATTGTGTGACTTCATGACTCTACGACTCTATAACTCCTCTTTCGTGACCAAGTTTTTGTTGCCCTCAAATCATTTTCAGGTCAAAAATTCTCTTTAAAAGTTGAGCTCCTCTCCCTTTGAAAGGAGAATACCTAACATTGATGTAGTACTGCAGACCACAGCAGCAGAAGAAGCAGAGTTATATTCAACCGCAATCTGTCACTATTTGACTGGGATAATCCCTCAGTCTACGATTGCCATGAAGCTGATCTATTGTTCAGTGATGAGTGTGGGTGGACATGCCAGAGTCAGAACAATGTGTACCTCAGCCTGATTATTACATGTTAAAGCTACCACACTTGAATGGTGACGTCCCAAACAAAAGGTCTATCATCAGAGAGAGACAGGTCAGATCAAAGCTCTGCAGTACTGCCACATCCAGTCAGAAATAGAGATGGACGAGCAACAGCTTACTGGAGGAGAGGGCTCCCCAAATTTCCCCATCCTAAATAATGAAACAGCCCTATGTGTCATTGTAAAGGACAAGGATGTAGTAGCTGCACCGTCGTTAGCCAGTAGTGTGAGTGGATGATTCACCCAGGAATGCTGATGAAGGGCTGCTGCCAGAAACGTCGATATTCCTGTTGCTCGGATGCTGTCTGACCTGTTGTTTTTCCTTTCCTGCACCACTCTAATCTCGACTCTGGTTTCCAGCATCTGCACTCCTTGGTTTTACATAGTTGATTTTAACCATACTGCGAATCCACTTGCAAGGATGCCTGCCTTGAAAACGTTTTCCACCTCTCTCTACAAGAATCTCAGTGAGTCCCTCTCTTTCACTGCAACCCCCAAGTCATCTTCTTTGCCCTGAAGCCCTTCAACCATGTCCTGACTCGCTACCACAGCCACATTTGCTTTCTCAGTGACTGCCTCCGTAAGCAACTCATCCCACACAGACTCCAGACCACGTTTAAACCAACAGAGGTCGGAACGCAACAGGACAAACTGTATACTACAGATTTATCACCACCAGCAACAGTTCTTCCTCAAGACCCTTTGATCCACACTCGCACCTAACCTCTCTACAGTCAGCCCTGCCTCAGTTGAGGGCCACAGTCCCTCAGAACTGCAAAGGACACCCTTCTGTACAATATTCTCAAGAGAGTTCATACAATCTTTCAACACCATCTCAAACGTCAAAAACTGGAAGCACAACCAACTTTTATATATCTACCCCTATGAGCAGCACACCTCAAGCATTCCAGAAGCTTCCCACGTCCTCTGGAACTGCTCGGATGCCATTAGACATGTGGCTGCTGCAGCGACCATTCCCACGGGGAATGATGACGTCACTTACGCCCCCATCATGGCCGCTTCCACAGCCACTTCCACCCCTCCCAAATCCTCATGCCCTACACGTGACATCACCTCCGCCCCTCACATCATCGCTGATGTCACACGCTCAGTAACTTCCGCTCCCGCCACTGCTGTGGTCGCCACGAATTCTGCCCCCACAAACGCCATTCATCAGCATTTTTCTGACACGCCCCCAACAGATCACTCTGCCACCATCCCCGCCCCCAGAACCCTGAGGGGAAGACCACCCCTACGCATGGCTCCACCCCCATTCTGCCAAACACCAAGCCCACTCCATTTTATGGCTCCACCCCCACTGCCTGCTCAACATCTACACCAGGTCTTAGCTCCCAGCCCTTGCGGGCTTTCACCATTCCCCTTGACCTCCCCCTCACTGTGGACGAACAATTAGTCCTGAGCAAAGGCCTCATTTTATGCTCCTGCACCCACGCATCAATGAACTTAATACACACCGTGACCTGAACACCTCTCCCGCTGCCTCCCCCTCTGAGGTCACCTTTACAATCAGGACTGCCACTCACCTTCCGAGGTCCCATTTTCCCGCCTCCAACACACTCCATCCAGCTGTACACCCCGCGCAGGCTGATTACCTGCACTTGATCTGTTTATTTCCAATTGCTGCCGAGACATTAACCGCCTCAACCTGTCTACCCCCCTCCCCTACTCCAAAGAGTCACCCTCACATCGCAAAGCCCTACACTCCCTTTCTCCAATCCCATCCTCACGTTCAAAACCGCAGATAAAGTTGATGCAGTTGTAGTTTGGCGCACTGACCACTACACCACTGAAGACAGACGCTAACCAGAAGACAACTCCTCCGACCACCCTTCGATCATGGCCCCACTCCCATCACCAAGCCATCATCTCCCAGACCATAGAGAACCTCTTCACCTCGGGAGATCTCCCACCCACGCCTTCCAACCTCATAGACCGGGATCTCTGCACCGCCCGATTCTACCTCCTTCCCAAGATCCACAAACCTGACCATCCTGGCCAACAAAGAAAGTATTCCTGATGAAGCGCCTTTGCACAAAACGTCGATTTTCCTGTTCCTCGGATGCTGCCTGACCTACTGTGATTTTCCAGCACCACTCTAATCTAGACAAATATTTGAGATGTATTGGGAACACCTGGGTGATAAGGACCGATCCATGTGATATCCCACGATACTTGCACTCCAAAAAACCGTTTTAATCTTACATACTGTTTCCTTTCAGCTGTCCCATTCAAAAACCATGTTCATGTATTAGGCCCATTCCAACAAGAATTCATTTTGCGCACTTTGGTTGGGACTTTATCAAAAAGCTTTCTCAAAACTCAAATGCACTTCAGCCATTGCTTCTCTGCAATGTATTCGAAAGTCAGTTTCTCAAAGATGATTCACATTTCATAAATCTATGTTGACTGTGTCTGAACCTATTACTTATAGTTCCACCAGTTTCTGCCAAGTTGTGTATTTCCGAACTTCATTCTGTTTCTTTTTTTCTCTCCAGGCTTAGGTTTCCCAGTATTACTGGGGGATTTTTTTGGATTGTTTTCTTCTGTGAAGACAAGAACTGAAGTATTTCTTTCATAGCTCTGGCATTTCCCTGTTCTCCATTTTCCATTCTCTGGTCGCTGACTGTGAAGAAGCTTCACTTGTTTTCTCTTACCAATTACATTGACAGTTCATTCTTGTTAAAATACACTTCAGAAACCAATCCATTTCTCTTTTAAGATTCGCAATGATAAATCTTCCAGAATCATACAGCCACAGATACACAGTCTCTGTACCGTCAGAAATACAGCACAATCTACATTAGTCTAACTTTTCTACACAAAACCCGTGGCCGTGGATATTATGACACTTCAAATGCTCGTCCACTGACTTTGAAATGGTTGTGAGATTACACATGACAACTCCCGTCCGAGGAAGAACAGTCCAGAACTCAAAACCTTCTGTGTTAAAAAAGAACAATTCTTGAATCATCACTAAACCTCATACCCTCCAGTTTAAAAGCGAGCTATTCTTGGACTTGGCCCTTTGACTAATAGGAATAGCTGCTGCCAATCCACCATTTCCATTTTCCTCGTAATCTTTTCCTTCTGAATTACGTCCCCCTCAATCTTCCCTGCTTCTTCACAAATAACCGAGCTTATCCATCCTCTCTCCATAGCTAATATCCTCTACCCCAGGGAACATACCGGTTAATCTCCTCTGCAACCTGTCCAGTGCAATCACTTCCTTTCTGTAATGTGGCTCCCAAGACTGCACACTGTATTCCATCTTGGCTTAACCAAATTCCTGTATTACTCTCGTAATCAATGTCTCAATGAATAAAGGCAATGCCCATTGTCCATAATGCCTGCATAACGAGCCCATTAAACTGTCCAGTCACATTCATTGATGTGTGGAGATCTCACCCTCTGAGATTTCTCGTGTGCAGTCATTCACTCAGTACCTCCCTGTCTGGTGCCTTCCTCCTTATCAGAGTTACAATCCATCCGCCATTTGCCTGCATATCTGACCATTCAATCTGAATCTTCCCGTAACATGTGACATTCGTCCTCACTGTCAAACATACACTTACTTTTCATAATCACCCCACTGCAATCCGCATTCATATCCACAATATTTATGAATATCACACATAATAAGGGAGACAAAACTGATCCCTGTGATACACCACCGTATACTGGTCTACAGTCAAACCAACAGATTTCTACCACCACTCTCTGTCTCTTGCCACAAAACCAGTTTTGGATATAACTTCCAACGTAACTTTGATTCCATGAAATTTTACTTCCTTCATCAGTTTTTCATATGGGGCTGTGTCAAACGCCTGGCTCAGGATCCACAGTTGAAAAATGTGGTGCTGGAAAAACACAGCAGGCCAGGCATCTTTGGAGATGCAGGAGAATCGACATTTCGGCCATAAGCCCTTCTTCAGGAATGAGTCTGATGTGCCAAGTGGGCTAACATAAAAGGTAGGGGGAGGGAAATTGGGGGAGGGACGTTGGGAATACGATAGAAAGAAGGAGGTGAGGGTGAAGGTGATAGGCCAGAGAGGAGGTTGGGGCGAAGAGGTGGGGAAGAAAATTGCAGGTCAAGAGGGCGGTGCAGAATCTGAGGGTTGGGACTGTGATAAGTTGGGGGAGTGGAAATGAGGAAGCTGGAGAAATCTACATTCATCCCGTGTGGTTTGAATGTTCCTAGGTGGAAGATGAGGCACTCTTCTTCCAGGCGTCGCGTGGCTAGGGTCTGGCGATAGAGGAGGCCAAGGACCTGCATGTCATTGGTGGAGTGGGAGGGGGAGTTAAAGTGTTCAGCCACTGGGCAGTTGGGGTAGTTGGTGCTGGTGTCCCAGAGGTGCTCCCTGAAACGTTTTGCATGTAGGCGGCCTGTGTCTGCAAAATAGAGGAGACCATATCGGGTGCAGCGGATACAGTAAATGATGTGTGTGGAGGTGCAGGTGAATTTGCGACGGATATAGAAGGATACATTGATGCCTTGCAGGGAGGGGAGGGGGAGGTGTGGGCACAAGTTTTGCAAATCTTGCGGTTGCAAGGGAAGGTGTCGGGAGGGCGTCGCGGAGGGAGTGGTCTCTCCTGAATTCTAATAGGGGTGGAGAGGGAAATATATCCCTGGATGTGGGGTCTGTCTGTAGGTGGCAGAAATGACGGAGGAAACCACATCAATGATCCTCTTGCCAAAATGCAATAAAATTAATCCCGATTGACTTCTCTCAAATAAAACCATGCTGGCTATGCGTGATCAAACGTTGCTACTCATAATGGAGATCAACTTTCTTTTTTCCTAGTTGCTGCAATAGTTTCCCTAACAGTGAGCTGATATGCACAGGTGTATAGTTCCACAGTCTATCTGCACCACCCTTCCCGCAAAGTGGGACCACATCAGTTCTCTGGCATTTCTTCTATGAACATATTCTACTTTAAAACTTTGGCCAGGGCCTTTCATCTCTTGTCTCCAATGGCAGCCTGAGATAAAACTCATCTGGACCATTTGTGTAATTTTATACCAGCTAAAACCATTAATCCGCGCTCACAGCTTATATCAATCTGCTCAAGAACTTCACAGTCCATATTCTTGAATTTTTCCCTGTATTCTCCTTCTCTCACGTAAAGCAAAAGCGAAGCTCTCTTGCAACAATCTATCAATGTTCTCCAGATTCACACACAAATTATTCTCTTCGTTTCTAATGCGCTTTAATCATTCCCTGGTAATATTGTTCCCTGATTGATGTCCTTGTGGAAGAGCTTGGGAGTTTTCCTAATCTTGCCTGCTCACATTTCTCCATGTACTTATTTTAGTTAGGCCCCTCTCTGTGAGTTTTCCCTGTTTCATTAAAATTACTTCTCGTGCGTTGAATCTCGAGGGAACACAGGGCGAGATCCCTCGTCAGATAATCTTGCTACCTGAGGAATTTATCTGGCGAATGCCCATTCAGTATATGCGTTCCATATGTTCTTTCATCGAACAGGACACCAAAACTGTACACAGTACTCCAGGTACAGACACACCAACACTTTGTTTAAGCGATGCAGGGCACATTTACTTTTAGTGTGAGTAAATAACTGCAGATTCTGTAATCTGCACTGAAAATAGCAAATGCTGGAGATAACAGCGGGTCAGACAGCATCCATGGAGAGATAGCAAGCTAACTCTCCCAGTGTGGATGACACTTTATGTGATGACACATCTGATTCCCTTTAAATGAAAGTAATCCTAAAGTTTACCTTCTTATTCGCACATATTCCTCCCAATACACATTGCTTCAATTTTTCTACTATGTGACTGGGACAATTCTTTTTAAAATCCTACAGAATATCCAAGCATATCACATCCATTGGTTTACCATTCTTTATACCTTCACACAAATTTATAACTTCACTCTCATAAGTGCAGATTCATTTTCTCAAATTTTGCGATTACTTTTTAAATGACCAATGTCACATTCGTTAGAAAACATTACAACAGATTCCCTCTTCTGGATGTCAAGTTAACTGGTCTGTTGTTCTCCCCTCTCCCTCTTATTCAATGTTTGCTTCTCCTTGCTGTTTCTAAACTCCACCTTACCGGATTAAGTGGAATTTGAGTGACGTGGGCTCTAGGGAAGAGGAATGGCAAATTCAGGCGATACGTTTGGCGAGGCAAAACTCTACTTTGATATTATCACGTCACATCTTGCCCGTTCTTATCAAGCGTCATTGAAACATTTTCAACAGATCTCTCATTATGCTGGTGGAGTGAGGAAGGACGAAGATCTTTCACCAATGCTGTACCTTCCGTCAGGTAGCTGTGATTGTTCTAATCTGAGTCCGAACCTTACAGCAGGCTGGCAAAGTGTTGTTGCTACTGTACAGGATCCAAGTTGAGACAATATCAGGGGTAGTGTGTTCAGATTTGATCCCCTCACTGAAGATAGGATATTGGAATTAACTCAGAGACTGTTCCTTCATCTGATTTCTGCAACTAAAATGATAAACATAGATGCCCTACAGAGTGGAAGCAGGTCATTTGACCGAATCGATTCCGAACTGATTCTTCGAAGACCATCCCAACCAAACGCACCCTCTGAAAACCTGCATTTTTCATTAGTAGTGAACATAGCCTGCCCATCCCCGGTCACTATGGGTAATTTAGCAAGGCCAATCCAACTATCCTTCACATTTTGAGACTGTGGGTGGAAAATGTCGCACTCAGCAGAATCCCTTATATGCACGGGGAGAATGTGCATAAGCCACACAAACAGTGACCTGAGGCTGGACTTGAACGCGGGTCTCAGGTGCTGCGACGCAGCAGTACTAACCACTGAGCTACACAGTGTGGGCAACAGAACTTGTCTTCACAATGAAGTAGCAACATAGCCTTGTTTCATCCCAAGGACCTTTCACATGTGACCACAACACTATATAGATTACACATACAGTGTGGCCACTGGCCCACTGAAGTCTCTGCGCTGTGTTGCATCGCAGATCACTTTAAAATGAACAGATTGCAATTTTAAGCAGAGCTCATTCACAACATCATTCTGGATAACACGTTATCAGCCGCAATGGTCTTCAAACTCACGTATACTTTCACACTGAAGCCTAAATCCTGCACCTTCGCACCTCAGCACGCTACCACACTGAACTAAAACCATGAGCAGTATTTGAATCTAGTTCCTGAGGACATTGCTACATCTCTGTCTGCACAGCGAAGTGATAATCCCAGTGCATCATCACCTCAGCTGTAACATTCTCTTAAGGTCGCAAACCTAGGCAGTGGACTATTAGCACTGTTTCATGTAAACACATCAATCACGTGCTGCCAATACGTGTCTCCATCCAGAGCACCAGTTTGGATCAACAACTTGGCGGAGCAGCAACATGACATTTGTGAGAAATTTGAAAACGGAATTGTTAATGTGAGGTGCAAGCACTGTTCGGGATTGAACCCTCGATCTATCTTTTTATTAAGCAGGCACGTTAACCAACTTAACCACAGCGTCACGATAACTTACGAGGGAGGGATGAGCAGGTTGAACCAATTCCTATCTAAGTTTACAAGAATGTCGGGTAATCTTGTTTTGAGATTCAGCAACAGAAGGCTGTTCCACAGCAAACGGAGGATTCGGTCCCACTTCTCGAACCTGGAACACCGGAATTCTTTAATTCTTTAAACTTGCTACAGCAGGTCAGGCGGAGGCTGTTTAATTTCTGGATCCTGACTAGCAGTGTCAGGAAGTGGCCAATCTGACTCAGTAAGTATAAGACAGGACCAATAATAAACCACGAGTGAAGATTACAGTGGTGCTGGAAAAGCATAGCAGGTCAGGCAGCATCTGAGGAGCAGGTAAATCGTCTTTTGGGCAGGAGCGATCTTTCTGCTCCTCGGATGCTGCCTGCTTTGCAGTGATTTTCCAGCACCAATCTATCTTGGCTCATGGTCTGTTATTGGTCCTATGTTATATTTAAGAAGGTCTGTTTGGATTCTTCCTGACTCAGTAGATAAGGTTCCAGAAACTAAACAGCCTCCTCCTAACCTGCTGCAACAAGATCAAAGAATCTTCTTCTCCTGTTGCTGTGTTCTCTGTGCTCCTGCCCAAAACGTCCATTTTCCTGCTCCTCGGATGCTGCCTGATCTGCTGTGCTTTTCCAACACTACTCTAATTTAATTCTAACCTCCAGCATCTGCAGTCCTCACTTTCGCCACAACAGACCATGCTGCATCTGTATCCTGTCACACAACAGCAGGATGAGAACATTTCGACTTCATAATGCACAATGCTTATTTGGGAAAATACAACGAAATGACTGGAAATTGCTACACTAGTTGAGGCCATTCAAGCTATTGAGTCTGTTGCACAAGAACTGGGAAAAAAATTGATCTGTTTGAGATGTTTTTATGTGAAAAGGAGGAGGTAAACCAGCCACGTATTTGTTATATCGGAACAGGAGAATTACAATCACTTGCTCAATCCAATTTCAGGGATATAAGAATAGACTGTTTTCTACCTTGAGCTTGTTATGGAGGAATATGAGGAAACACTTCAGTCCCTAGAAATTATGCACTGCAGCAGGAAGATTCCATACGTTCCCAAACATCTCATACAGAAACAGCAGAACGAGAGTCAGATGTTCAGAGCTGCTCGGTCAGGAACAGGACGATTAGCCCACGAGACAATAATCTAGTAAAACCAGGAGGACATTACGCCGGTGGAGACTATAATATAGGAACACCAGCAGGATATTCAGCCCATCGAAATAACAATGTAGATGCACCAGGAGAACATACAGCCCATGGAATGTTAAAACCTGGAACAAAAGGAGTGCATTCAGTGACTTTCTTTTTTACAGATCAAGCAGAGCAGATATTTTACAGTCTTGTGCCTGTTACACAGGAACCCAGGAAAGGAAACGTAGACGTTGTAGAAAGGAAAGAAGTTAAAATAATCAATATTTTCTAGGGAAATAAATGTGACTGGTAAGCTATTGGGATCGAATGCAAACAGTTAGAATCTGTCCGTAAAATAGTAATAACGTGAGATTGTGAAAGTCAAACTGTAATTCATTACAGCCAGCATGGTTTTGTGAAGAATAAAGCGTGCATGAATTATTTGCTTGAGATTTTGTTTAGTGTGATGAGAACGTGCACATTGGGGATCCTATAGAAGTAGTATACCTGGATTACCAGAGGCATTGCATCCGGTACCTCACAATCGTTTAATATGCAGCATAACAACACATGGGGGTTAAGAAAAACTGATTCGCTTGGAGAGAGAATGGGCTAACCACAAAGGAAAAACATGATGTGGAGCTGGCCGGTGTTGGACTGGGCTGACCATCGTCAAAGATTACACGATTCCATTTTGTACTCCAACAGATTTATTTATGAACAATACCTTTCTGAGCAATTCTCCTTCCTTAGGTGTTAGAGAGAGAGGAAGACCTTCAAAACAGAATTTAAAAGGAAAACATCAAAGCATCGTACTACTCACGCACATGAATTGAAGTCATCGAAGATCGCTCATAAATCTTGAATCAGTTAGACTGGGCATGCAGGTTTTGATTGATTAATGGGTAAAATCCCAGAATGTCTTTCAAATTACTGTCCGGGGGATTTTTTTAAAATGTCTGACAAGCAAGTTTGATACAGGGGATCATTTCAATGTACTATATCTGGACTTCGAAAAGTCATTGCATAACGTGCCTCATTAAAGATTAATGAGGTAAGGGCACATGCAGTTAGAAAAATATTATTTGTTTGGAGAAAGGATTGGCTAATCAATCAAAGCCATGATGTGGAGTTGCTAGTTTTGGACTGGAGTTGACATGGTTAAAAATCACACAACACCAGGTTACAGTGCAACGAGTTGATTTGAAAAACAGGAGATATCTGAGCTCTTTCCCTTCATTGGGTGCAGAGAAAAAGGAAGACCTTAGACACATATCTTATGAAGAAAAGATCAAAGCGTTGTACAACTCATGCGCATGAATTGGACACATCTAAGATGGCTCTTAAAATTTAATTAGTTAGAATGGAGGTGCAGGTTCTGAATGCATAATATTCAAATCCCAGCCTTTCTTTCATGTCACTGCCTGGAGATAACCTAAGGTATTATCGATGGAAAGTAGACAAAGCCCTTCGGTCACTCAATGTATTTTATGCCTGAGTTCTTCTCTGTGACGCAACCTGGAGTCATACAGGGTTTATTTCCAAAATATGACTTGACAAATTCCATATTGACTGTTTACATGCTGTGTGCTTTTTGAACAAAATGTAATGTATCCACAAAAGCAAGTCTGGCAATCCACATTAACTCTGCAGTTTTTATGTGTGACCGTTGGGGGTGGGTGTGGGGAGGGTAGTTTCTGTTGGGGAGGTGCGAGAAAACAGAGAGACTGATGTGAGTGTGTGTAAGGGGGAGAGTGAGATTGTGTGCATGTCCAGGTTAAGACCCAGACAGATATGGCAGATTCTATCCCCCACTCCCCCCACACCCCACCTCCCCCCCCCCCCCCCCCCACACACACACACTCACTCCGTGGTTTCTGAGCTTCCCCTCTCTGCAGCCTCTGCTACATTTTTCTGTTCCTGTTACAGACACAGATGCTGTAACTGCAGTCCCCATTCTCCATCCAGAGTGGGTCACCAAATCGCCAGGTCTCCCTGATGGTCTGAGTCAGCTGACAGCACAATATCTCGTAAACCATCTCAGCACCTCCACTAAACTTTCAATAACAGGAGTGAGTCAGAAGCCCCTCAACTACAAGTTTGATGCATGGTCCTTTATAATAATACTCGAGGGGTTTACTCGTGTCACTGAATGCACGATTAACTGAGAGTGACAAAGACAGGCGTTCTCTGGACAGACACGGACTGAGTTTCAAAGACGTGAAACAAAGCTGCTGGAAACCCCGTCCAACATGGAGCTCCACATTAGACACACCCGGAAGTGAACAACACCCCAATAGACAAAGTTTTCATTGCTTCTGACCATCACAATGCTCGCACTCGACACACTAAGGAGAGAAAAATCAAGGCCACGGACAGATACAGAAGGAAATTAACATGAAAGATGAAACCGGCAAATAATTAACTGAGAATATGATGTGGAATAATGGGGGGAAAGAGAAGACAGGGGACCTGACTAACTTGAGGAGTTAGACCTTGGTGGGTCAATTCAGAAGAAACAGATTATGAACAAAAATATTGCTCAAAGAGATGAAATGTTTCATTACATCCATTTCTGAATCTCCCCCCACAGAAACTGCCCAGATACTGTAAACTAGGACCGGCAAAATCCCAGCATAGACACCTATGCACACTATGCTAGGGTATTGCTCGGTAAGCTGAGCTATCTGTCCAGCATGAGGAGGATAACAACACTTTGTCTGCTTTATAACTGCTATACTTGCACTGGATATCTGCCAAGCCTGGAAATATTTGCAGCCCAAACTGCAAGTGACTGTACATGGGACTGCCACAAATTTATGTCTCTGACCATCCATGCATCATCTCAAGGCAAGGGGTTTTATGTGTGCTTGTGTGTGTCTGCCTGGAGTGGAGAGAGATATGAAAATCATTGTCTGAGAGAGAACTCGCATATGAACAACTGGCACGGGTTTGGACCATGGTAAGAGAGAGACAGAGGATTATTACATGGACAGTTGTTTATTCGTGCTTGAGAATATTAAAGTAAAGGCATTGTCAGACCCAGTAACAATATAGATCAGTGTGCACAGGAATGACGGCTGAATGGGGATTTTGGTGTGAATTAATGTACGAGGCATGGAGTATTGACACAGAATTGCGTCTGCACGTTTGAAGCTGGGACTGTCAGCAGCAGAGTATTGGCTTCATTAAGACTGTACTTCATAGTTCAAGGTTCAAATAGCAAATGGGAAGAGTCAGTGAAGTATATTTTGGATGTATCAGCTGCGGAAATACTCATGGTATGGTGTCAAGAACCAGCTCATGGCCAAAGGATCACTGCATCTGTGATTCATCAGTTGCAGCCTCAGATGTTGGCAAGGAATGGGGTGGAGTTAGAGGCAGGGAATTGAGTTTGCAAACCAGAACTGTAAATGGGTAACCTACATGTGCACAGTTCTTAAATAGGAAGGAGAGTCATGATTCTTTGCTCACAGCTGAAACTGACTAGGTCAACGTTGAGATCCACAAGGGATCCTGTCAGAATAAAAGAGGGGAAAAAGACATACAGCACCAGATTTTCGTCCTGTTCACACTGATCTATATGGTTATTGTGTCTGGCAATGCCTTTACTTTGGGTGATAACCTGGTTTTGATAATTTTTTTTAACTTTGTCCATACCAGTCCAACAGCGGCACCTCAAAGAGGGAAAGAATGAATAAGCGAGTTCCCTGATGCAGTTCGTTGGGAGCTGTGGAATATATGAATTCAAAATCTCAATAGGAACAATTACAGCCACAAGGAGAATAGATTCTACGAAAAGCGTAGTATTACTGTCAAGCATTGATTATAACGTGAAGGACTGAGCAGCGCTACTTGACAGGGACATCAACAATAGCCAGATTGGATAATAAAAATATTGAATATGGAAAAGTGCACATTTGATCCGAGCTGCTACTGACCATCGATCATAATATGGAGCACGGCACCAATCATCACAGTGTAATGACCTGTGCATTCTTGGAATATTCAAAACTAATGTAGTCAGATGTTACTTTCTTGTCACGCTCACTCTTGAGCTGCTGATCCTTCTTAGTGCTCTCTGTGCGGAAACGGAGGATTTGCCTGAGATATTAATTAAATATTTCACATCAGTATTGTCTGTGAACAAGGATATGGAAGGTGCACCTAACCTGCACGTTGGTGGATTGTTGGAGGAAGCCCACAACAGCGCATGGAGAATGTGCAAATCCCACATATGCAGCCAAAGGTGGAACCGAAACTGGGTCCTTGGAGCTGTGAGGCAGCTGTAAGAACCACTGAGCCACTGAGCAGGCCGGAAATCACTGCATTCTCTCACATTGTCTGGAACCTTCACATCTGTTCAGATGATGTTGAATTCCAGCTGTGTATCTCCAACATGCATACCTTTTCCTTCACCCAAGGATTCACTGTCACCCACCCCTCTCCTCCAACCTCTGATGCTCAGTGCTTTGGGCTCAGTGACGTCACCCGTCATTCTCATACTTTCCAGTAAAACAATATCCCAGCATATTCATCCTCCCCTTATGACTCAATCCACCCATTCCCAGCAACAGGTTAATCTGTTCTGAACCCACTCCAACTTTATCGTATCAAGGTCAATAATATCAAGATGAATAATCAAAGCTTTTTCTTAGCGCAGCAGGTTACAAAACTGGAGGGCGTGGGTATAATGTGAGAGGGGAAAGATTTAAATCAATCGGGTACATGTTCTGCTCAGCAATTTGTTCTGTATATGAGAGTAGCAAAGATGTACTGATATGGAGCAGGGAATGTGATGGAGTAAAAGTTCTGACAATGTTCAAGGAGATCTCTTTTGGTCCATTTCTGTGTAGGATAACATTATGGCGTGTTTTAATAGAGAGGAAGATAATGTAATCTGCTTGCGAAGGGACGGTCCACTGCACTCTCTATCCTTCCTTGTTCCTAATAGCAGCAATGTGGGCGAGCGAAAAACAATGGAATCATCTTTAAGAATCGTGGGGCATTCCTGACCAGAATGCATTGGAATGTCCTCACTGACGAAAGCAGAGGGAATTCATCCAAATTCAACGTTACAGGATAAAATCCCATTGTGAACAGCTTGCATGAGTAGAATATTTCAGAATCAGAATAACATTTTGCACGATCTCTCAATATTTCATTTTGTCATGAGTTACACTAATATTTGTACAAAGATGTGGATGTGAATACAGTGGCATAGTTAGTAAGTTTGCAGTTGACATTAAAAAGGTGATGTGACGAATTATCTTGGACTTCAACAACTCCACAATTAAATGGACCAATGGGGCAAGGATTGTCGGATGAAGATTCATTTAGATAAGTATGCTGATTTCCATTTTGGGAAGGCAAGTCAGGACATGAAATATTCACTTAATGGTAAGGTTCTGGGGTGTGTTGTAGAAGAACGAGACTTTGGTGACCAACTGCATAACTCCTTGAAAGTCGAGTCACAGGTTGACAGAGTGGTGCAGAAAAAAATTTGGCACGTTTGCCTAAATCAGTCAGGGCAATCAGCATAAGAGCTGAGGTGATGTGTTGCATCTCTGCAGTATGTTGTTGAGAATACTGTGAACAGTTCGGTTGGCTGCAGAAAAGATTCAAAGCAATGTTCAGACTAGTTGATCTGACGTCAATGGAGAGGCAGGAAAGGTTGAGAGATTTCCCTCGGAGTGTCAGACGCTGAGGGGCGACAGTCCAGATACTTAAAAAATCATCAGGTGCATGCCTTGTCTGATTAGCAACAGAGTGTTTCCCAGGACATGGGAGTCCAAACCAAGAGGGCATATGTTGAAGGCGAGTGGGAATCATTTGTAAGGGACCGTCAGGGCAAAAGTTTCACACAGCGAGTGGTGTGTTTATGGGAAGTGCTGTCAGATGAAGTGGTGAAGGCGGGTACGACAGTACATGTGAAAAAAGTGTCTGAAATAAGACGGATATTGGCCAAATGCTGGAAAATAGGACAAGATCAGATTTGGTTATCTGTTCGGAGTGAACAGATTGAACTACCCTGTATGTTTCCATGCTTTATGACTCTTTAATTCCATAAGAGGAATGCTCAGATATTCTGAAAGAAACATTTGAGTAGGAATTATGTTCACCCCATTTGTGGGGTCTTCATGTCCACATTGATTTAAAGCTAAGTTAGTTAAACATTTGACAGTGATTTGAGTTATGGATAATGGGGAAAAAATCAGGAATGTTTAACTGAGATCACATCCTGATCAGCCATAATCCTACTGCCGGAAGGAGAAGGCTCAAAGTGTATAAAGACCCACTCCTGCTCCTCAGTCCCATGTTCCTAGGTTCCAATCAGCCCCTTTGACCTGCGACAAGGGACCGTTGGTGGCCATTTACCCCTGTAACCTGGTTCACAGAAGCAGAGGAGACCATTCAGACCCTAAAGACCCTCAGACACGGCTTGGTGTAGTTTGGAAAATGTAACTGGAAAACCCAGGTTCAGTTTGAATGAGGCCACGTATCTCTCTTCACAGAGCCCCCATTATCTGCAACTTGTGCTTCATTTATTGAATATGTTATAGACCCAGACTCACTGTGAATACAGCCCCAAAAGCTCATCCAGAGAAGGTTCACAAAATCCTCTCCTTGACTGCAACATTCAATAACAGAGCTTCCAGGAAAATAACACCAACTAAATTTCCAATAACACAATGTGAGAACATCAGAAACAGGGGCAGGCCGTTCACCCAGCAAGCCTGCCTTGCCCTTCACTAAGATTGTCGCAGATCCGCACTCGGTCTCAAATCCTCCTTCATGTCAAATTCTTCTCAGCCCTCAACTATATGACAGATCAGTATCCATCGAACTCTTCTTCAAATATTATCTGTCATCTCGCTCAACTTACACTCTGGAAGAGAATGCCTGACAATCACTAACCTTTGTTTGATTTAAACAATTGCTATTCCGATACTATGTCTGATTGATATTAACAAAAGTGGTGAAAACAGAAGTTCAGTTAATATTGACTGGTACTGTTATCAAGGCACTGGTTTACTGAGGTTGATATCAACGAGCTGACAAAACTGGAGGTAATGGGAATCAGAGTAAACACTCCAGTGGCTGGAGTCAATCAAAGCACAAAGGAAGATGGTTATGGTTCGTGAATGTCAATCATCTCACTCCCAGGAGATCTCTGTGGGAGATCCTCAGGTTATTTTCCTCCGCTCAAACATCATCAACTGCCTTATCAACATCCGCTTGTTCCCATTCTCCACCCTCCCCACAATAAGATAGAAATGGGGATTCTCACTGAAAATTCCGAAATGTTCAGAATAATTTGTCCCCCCCCCCCCCCTCCCTCGCCCGTAAACTAGTCTGTATTCAGGAAAAGCAAGACCCGGAGAGCACTGAGGCTTGTGCTGTTAATGTGTCGGTAGCATTCATGTAACAGTATGGCCTAACACTGCATATTGCCACAATAAACTGAAGGGTTCATTCAGCACCTTGCGCTGGTTTCACAGGACTATGAAGACGTCATTCAGACCATTGACACTGCTGGAGAAGAAAAGGGATTGCCCATTCAGTGCCTCCAACCGATAAGCCAGGAAGAGAAGACGTCTAGTGTTGAGGGCCACAGCAGTACCCGTCGAAATTATTTGAAGGCAGTAGCCTAGACGCTAAAGTTTTCATACTTAATAGGAAATGTAAGGTGTCTGCTCCAGATGTAATGTGACTGTTCTAACTGCTCGATGTTAAGCAAAACACAATTTATTTAAACACTGCAGATAAAAGTAATTTAGAAGAAATGAACTCGATTGGACAACTTAACAGAATAATGTGTGCAGGAACTATTCCTAATTAACTGTTTCAGGATAGGATCATCCCATAAACACACCCCTTAGATTAAAGGAAGATGCAGGCGCAGATTGTCACAAGTAGCTCTCCAATCTACGGACCAAAACACATCATCATGAGTAAAGTAACAGAGAGGAGCAGCCAGAAGACACTCAGTGATTCTTCCAAATCTGTTGAGACCCCAATAGTTTCTAATATTACTGAGAAATCAAAACCCAGAAAAACCAGGGACAAAATAACGTCTTTAAGCGAAAGCATTGTCACACTAGTCAACGCATCGAACTGTTAAACAAGAACCAGGGAAAGCCGATCAGGACACTGGCCCTGTCCAATCTGACGAAAAGGAATCTACTCCTTCCCTTGATTCACTTACAGAGAAAGAGAAAGAGGATATTCATCCCTCAAATCAATCACACAGGGACAGAATGATACTGAATCCTGAAAAGGGTTATACCGGAAACGTCGATTTCCCTGCTTCTTGGATGCTGCCTGATCTGCTGTCCATTTCCAGAACCACACTCTCTGCTCTGGTCTCCAGCATCTGCAGTCCTCAGTTTCTCCTAATTGATGTTCTAACATGGTAAACAAGTGGTGCACAGACAGACTGATCCACATTGTTCCTGGTGGCTTCATTGTTCATAATTCACAAGTGGGACATAAACATGGTTTTCTAGTATTAAGGAGGAAACCAAATGTTTTGTGAGAAGTCTCAAGAAGGCATCTACCATCTCTGAGAAGACAGACTGGTGTTCTCTGTGGAAATCAGACTCTGGTCGGAATGCCTAACTGGAGACTGTGAACAACATGACGTTCAGTACATCGTCACACACCGACTGCACATTACTGTAGGGAATGTTAATTAAGGCATTAAACGTATCAAAAATCGGAATTAGTCTAATGAATGTACTGTCTAAGATCAAATAATGCTGTTCTTGTTCATGTTGATCTTGTGCAGTGCACGTTTACGATGATCTGCCTCTACTGCTCACAAATAGTGTTTTATATTTCCCTGTACTTTGGTACGCAAGACAATAAATCAATTCAATCAATCCTGGTTTAAGTGTTGCATTTCTCATCCTATCAATGTCTCTTTTGGAAAGAAGTGATCGCTGTGGAACCTCAAGTTTCAGCATAACTATCTCTTCTTCTATTGCAGATCTGCAGGAAAAACACACAGTTTCTTCCATCTCTCCTCATGGTATCAACATCTGAGTCTGTGGTCAGGAGCTCATTCCTTACAAAGGAGATCAAATCTACAGAGACTGCCCCAAATACTCTCTCAACAAGGCTGCACAGCTGCAGGAAGATGGTTTTACTCATGTACTTGAATCATTTTTCCACGAAGGACAACATATCACTTACTGCTCTTATTAGTTAAACAGGGTTTGATAAGCAGCAGTCAGCATGGGACAGGGTGGGAAAGCTTTATTCACAAATTTGTTCGAGTTCTTTGATGAAATGACGAGGAGTTTTGTCGAGGGCAGGGCGGTAGATGTAGTCGCTGTAGGTTTCAGTAAGACATTTGATAAGGTTCCACATGGCAGGATGGTCTGGAATTTCATCGCATAGAATTCAAGGGGCGATGGAAAATTGGACAAACAAATTGCTCGATCTTCAGCAGTAGAAGGTAATAGTAGCAGGATGTTTGTCGAATTGGAGGCCTGTGATGAGTAACATGCCTCAGGAGTCGGTGCGGGAACATTGCTGTTTGTTATCTATATCAATGAACTGCTTAAAAATGTACAAGACATGATTAGTAGCTTTGCAGATGACACGACATTAGGAAGTATCGTTGATAGTAAGGAGGATTATCAGAAATTGAAGCAGGACTTTGATCACCTGGGGAAGTGGGCCGAGAAATGGCAAATGGAATTTAATATCGATAGGTGAGAGGCTTTGAATTTTGGAAAGTTTCATCAAAGTAGGAGTTTCACGATAAATGGTCGGGCCTGAAGCAAAGAAACAGAGAGACCATGAAGTTCATGTTCACGGTTCTCTGAAAGTGAGTCACAGTTAGGCAGGGCAGGAAAACTGGCACACTGGCCTTCATCAATCAGGGCACTGAGTATAGAAATTGGTAAATTATGTTGCAGTTACACAGGACTTCGGTGATGCCGCACTTGGAGTATTGTGTTCAGTTCTTTTTCAACGTGTTCCAGAAAAGATGTCATTAAACTGCAAAGAGTGCAGAAGAAATTTGCAAAGATATTGCCAGTTCTCAATGGTCTGACTTAAAGGGAGATGTTGAACAATCTCGGAATTTTCTTTACAACAGAGTAGGATGAGGGGGCCCTTATCGTTGTGCATAACATCATGAGGGACACGGAGAGGGTGATTGCTCACAGTATTTTCACAAGGATCGGAGATTCCATTACAAGAGGGCATCTGTGCAAAGTTAGAGGGGAAATAGTAGAAGGGAACCAGAGGGGCAATTTTTTACACAGAGGCTGTTATTCATAAAGATTGAGCTGCAAGCGGATTTGGTTGAAGTAGGCACATTAACTACAAGTGAAAGACATTTGGACAAATATAGGGTTAGGAACGGACTAAAAGGATATCGACCAACCTGCAAGGAAATGGGCTTAGCGTGGATGGACATTTACGACACAGAGGTCGAACCCCTCTGTCAATTAAATCAAACATCCTCAAAATCGCTTCGTCTCATAATCTGATGAAACATGAGCGGCAGAGAACTCCTACATTCCAGTATTTCAAGAAAAATAACAATTTCGTTTCTTACCTTTAACAGTGCATATTAAACGACAACTATTCACAAATCCAACCCTCCCTTTTTTAAACTACTTACTGTCTGACTCCAACTCCATAAAATTATGCTGTTCCAATTACCCACATATAAACATTAAAGAAATTTACTCTCAAGACGACGTAGTCTCTGTCTTCTCCACTGTGTTCACTGTTCCAGCTGATGATCTCCCTGAGTCCCTTTCTTTCTTTTTTTAACTACAAGTAGATTTTATATGCAAAGCTTTATTTGGCGAAGATAGTGTTCATTAGCCAGTTCGCTGTCCGGCTCTACAGCAGTTGCTCTGCTGTTCAGTGGCAGTTGCTCAACCTCTACTTGCAAAATACCTGTTTAATGTAATTCTGCACAAATTCTCATAATCTGATTTGGTTCCAGGTGTCAAAACCATAAAATTCAAATTCCATTGTCTTCTGATATCCTTGCCATAATGTAAACCTTTATTCTTATCTACAAATTGTTTTCAAATCACAACCAAACCTCAGGTACCCATTGAACAGCCACTTGTTACATTTGGAACAGTCTATCCTTTAGATTAGATTCCCTACAGTGTGGAAACAGGCTCTTCGACCCAACAAGTCCACGCCATCCTCCGAAGAGTAACCCACCCCAAATAATGCACCTAACACCTACGGAAAATGTAGCATGGTCAATTCACTTAACCTGCACATGTTTGGAATGTGGGAGGAAACCGGAGTACCCGGAGTAAACCCACGCAGATACAGGCAGAATGTGAAAACTCCACACAGACAGTCGCCCAAGACTGGAATTGAAGCTGGGGCCTTGGTGTGGTTAGGCAGCAGTGCTAACCACTGAGCCACCGTGCCACCCGCTGGCAGCTGTACCTGTACTTTTAATTCAGCAATGCAATTTCCATCTTAAAATAACCAGATATTTCTCCGACTTCATAACACCTCACCCCTTAAGAAAAAAATACATCAGAATGAAAAGATGGGTCCATATTTTCCTTTATTTCTTCATTCCATTACTATGAAATACATAGGTCATTCATCAAAGTTATACCTTTCATATGAATTCTGTACACATACACAACATTGGAAGAAGTCAAAATTCATCTACACATTTTCCTTTAAATCCGCAATAACACATTTGCTATCACATATTTACGAGGCACAACATATACTTTTTTGGAATTAAAATTCTGTAACATAGGCCTACAATAAAATAGTTTTACATTTTAGTCTTAAGTTTGTTTGAAAAATTTGCGTGAATTGACGTTATTGAACACAACTGTCTCTGACAATTTTTATGTCACCGACACACAAAAGTGTTGTCAAGCCAGTACAAAACTCAATAATTCTTATTCAATAATGAAGCTTTTTTTTCCAGTGTACAATGAGTTTCGTTTTTGACAACTAACCAATTAGCCATTCAATTCCATCATCATCTCTACAAAAAAATTCTCCAATCCCTGTATTGCCAGCTTCAATCGCGAATTTAAAGGGTTTCCAAAAATTTGGGATAGCTCAAGATGCTGCAGTGGTTCATAGTGCTTCAGATGCCTCCTGGCATTGTTTTGTGCTTCAAAAGTTTGTGTTCTTGTTTAGTGAATCAATCAGTGGTGTCACTGCACTGCTGAATTTGGCAACAAACTGGAGATAGAATCCACTCAGACCCAAAGATTGAAGGACCAGTTTCTTCGTGGAATGTCGTAGAAAATGTTCAATGGCCTTAGTCTTTGTTTTCCGTAGGATCTATCCTTCATGCCCAAATGTAATGTCCCAAGACGTCACCACTGTTTTCGTGAATCCTGTTTTCTTTAGGCTTATTTCCAGTTTTGCTTTTTTTTAATCGCTCAATGAGCACTGCCATACGTTGCATGTGATCTTGCCAGGACGTTTTTGTTTCATCGAGGTGCCTACCTGTAACCACACAGTAACTCCAACTTCGTGATATATGTGGCTTGTCAAACGTTATGTATGCTGTCCTCCAATCTTGGTATTGGATCCCAGTCCGATTTTGTTACAATGTTGACCTTCTGATAGTCCACACAATATCGTCGAGTCACATGAGGTTTGTCAACGAACACAAAGAGCGAACTCCACTTGCTCTGACTCGGTTCGATGATGCCTTGGCTGAAAGTCACATCCAATTCCTTCTGGACCTTTGTGGCTTTGAGAGGATTCAGCCTGTAGGTATGTTTCTTTTATCGCAACAGCATTCCCTACTACCACTTCATGCACAATAGTGTTAGTCCTCCCATGTTGTTTCTGCATTTTCACTCACACTGCTGCAACAAATAAGCAACTGGGTTATTTGATCCTGCAGCAGATAGCTCAATATCCGAATGCCACTCCTCAAAGACTTCGCTGTTATTTCAATATTTTGAGACGCATTAAACTGCAAGACATCTGGATTTGATTCCTCACTCTGAGGGGCGGCAAGTAACACCTGTTTCTCAGTGTACTTGTTTCTGTTTTAGAAAGGTTTCAACATATTCACATGAAATCCCGAATACCGTTGTTTTTAATATTCGGAATTTTTACAAGATATTTACCAAACTCAAGTTTTCTCAGTTTGGAAGATACCACTATACCTGGTTTTGAAGGGATTCACTCCTACTGATAGCAATAATAATCTGTCATCCACACGTGAAAACATCTGAATTTCAGAGTTTTTATTTGTCACCTGTTTCACTCTATGCTGTACCCTCTTCAGGTGCTGTTTAGCTAACTCACCTAGCCTATGTAATCTCTCCCTCACCTCATACACATAACCCAAGTGTGAGAACTTCGATTTCTGTCCTGTCGTTTTTCTCTTTAACTAATTTCAAAAGACCTCTCACTTCATGTCCGAATATTAACTCAAAGAGATTAAACTGCGTCGACTCATTTGGGGCATCTCTAATGGCAAACAACAAAATGGGACACCTTTACCACAATCATTCGGGCAATCATGACAGTATGTTTTTCACATGGTCTTCACCGTCTGATGCCAAATTTTCAAGAATCCCTGAGATTCAGGATGGTAAACACTTTATTTAACGTGCTGTATGCCGAAGCTATCAATTTCCTTAAACAACTGAGGGATAAAATGAAATTCTTGGTCTGATTCAATATCTCTTGGTAGCCATTACTGAGTAACGAAAGCTACCAAATCCTCCACCACCCTTTCCGCCTTAACACTCCGCAATGGAATGGAGTCTGTAAATCTTGCAGAAACTCCAATATGGTTAGCAAATATTTGTTCGCAGTCTCATTTAAGAAGGGGACCTACACAATTAACCATAACCTGCGTAGAATGTTCTTTAAATGCAGGAGTCGGCAATAAAGTTGTTCGTTTTATTACTGCCTATGGCGTACTGACTATTGGGCATATATGGCATATACAGCAGAAAAAAACATTCCTTATGCATTCTAGGTCAGGAGCTATGGTTTTGTCCCCTATCCTGAGTCTTCCGTGCATCTCAACTGATCTCATACAGGTAGTTTATGTGCTACTCGTCACAGATACTGTCAATGTGCTGCTGGGTCATAATCTGGCGCATTTCCAATTTCCCATCTGCACTAACCTGCCGTGGTCTCTATTTTCATCTCAGGATAATATCTTTAAGTTAATGACGCTCGAAAATATATTTTGATTCCTTTCCTGGACCGTTATATCAAACAGAGTGTCAGCTATATGAACATCAAGTCTTTCGTCTTTTTCTCTAGGTTTTGCTTCTTGCTGTAATATATGAGAGTGGGAGCTTGTTACGACACAGTCTCGAAAAATTCCAGGAGATCTTTCTTTCAACTTCCCTTTTCGATGGTTTTCCTTTGGTTTCTCCACCACAAGTGTTGTCACAGACACCTTGGATCGTTTTAAATCGTTCCCAAGAACAAACTGTATTTCTGGAACTGACACTCTTACAGTCTTGATTTGGCTCTCCAACTGGCTTTACACTGTATAATCCTTAATTTCGATACCTTTTTCCATAAATTATCACCCACTTGGGTAACATGTCAGAAATAGTGATAATAGTGAGAGAAAGTGAGGACTGCAGATTCTGGAGAATACAGTGTGGCACTGGAAAAGCACAGCAGTTCAGACAGCATCCGAGGAGCAGGAGAGTCGACATTTCAGTCAGAAGGGCTTCTTTAAGAAAGCTCAGAAGGCGATCGGTAGATACAGGTGGGGGGGGGGGTGTGTGGGGGTGGTGATGCTGATAGTTTGGTGGGGAGGATGAAGCCAGTAAGTGGTCGAATATCTTGTACCCTCCAACCACACAGGATTAACATCGATTTCACCAGTTTTCAGATCTCCCCTGCCCCACCATTTGGATACAAAACTGGCTGAAAGGAAGAAGACAGTGGGTGGTGTTGGAGGGTTGTTTTTCACACTGGAGGCCTATGACCAGTGTAGTGCCACAAGCAATGGTGCTGGGCCCACTGCTTTTCAACATTTATATAAATGATTTGGATGTGAGCAAAAGAGGCATCGTTTGTAAGTTTGCTAATGACAATAAAATTGGAGATTTAGTGGACAGCAAAGAAGGTTACCTCAGATTACAACGGGATCTTCATCAGATGGGCCAATGGCTGAGAAGTAGAAGATGGAGCTTAATGTAACAAAATATGGTGTGATGCATTTTGGAAAAGCAGATCTTAGCAGGAATTATACACTTTATCTTAAGGTCCTAGGAAGTGTTGCTGAACAAAGAGACTTTGAAGTGCAGGTTCATAGCTCCTTGAAAGTGGAATCGCAGTTCGATTGGATCGTGAAGATGGTGTTTGGTATGCTTTCCTTTATTGATCACAGTATTTAGCGCAGGAGTTGGGAGGTAAGTGTAGTAGCTGGATTGGTTAGACCACTGGATATTGGTTACACCACTGTTGGAATATTGCGTGCAATTGTGGTCTCCTTCCGACTGGAAACATGTTGTGACACCTGAAGGAGCTCAGAAACGATATACAATGATGCGGCCAGGGTTGGAGGATTTGAGCAACGGGGAAAGGTTGAATAGGATCGGGCTATTTTCCCTGGAGTGTCAGAGGCTGTGATGTGACCTTACAGAGGTTGATAAAATCATGAGAGGCATGGATAGGGTAAATAGAAAAAGTCTTTTACCTGCCGGTGGGTGAGTTCTGAGCCAGAGGGCATAGGTTTAGGAAGCAACCTTTTCATTCAGAGGATGGTACCTGTATGGAATGACCTACCAGAAGAAGTGGTGGAGGCAAGTACAATTGCAACATTTAAAAGGCATCTGGATACGTGCCAGGTGCTGGGAGGTCGCACTGTATTGAATTGGGATATCTGGTTCGGACGGACGACATGAACCAAAGGATCTGATTCCGTGTTGTACATCTCTGTGACTCTATGGCTCTATGAATGTCACAGAGAGTGACAGATAATCATAGAGAGTCACAGAAAATCAGGGAGTCAGGCAGATTCACGTGCTTCCAGTTCCAATTCTCCAAATTAGCACCGCCCTCTGGATATGTCCGAACTGTCCGTCTTACTTCCCACCATTCCACTCCAGCCTCCCCTCAGACCTATGACTATCACTCCCACTTTCATCTTCGTGTTGCATTCGCAGTGATTTTTGCGCCAGCACAAATTCTTTCCCTTTTATTTATCTTTCTGAAACTTGTCCCCCCAACACATTGCTGATGAAGGGCTTATGCCTGATATGTCGATTGTCCTGCTCTTTGGATTCTGTCTGATGTGTTTTGCTTTTCGAGCGCCACACTTTTCGACTACTCGAGACTGATCAAATCTCATATGTCGCAAAACTATAACTTGTTGACTTTCTCCCTCTCCTCTTTCTGTGTATACTTTGCATAAAAAGGCGAATTCATTCTTGAGATCATGCACGAACGCCATACCCACCCTCTGACAAGGCTGTGCACTCTACTGCAGGTCTTCGACTTTTCTTGTTGTTTTCTTTACTACTTGCCCAAATGCCACTGGCTCAGCCTTCTTTTCCAACAGTGCCTTTCTTCAATCACTTTGTCATAAATTATGGCAGTAAAACCATCTTTTGCCA